>NC_091069.1:110820547-111123577 GCF_032405125.1 Capricornis sumatraensis
TTCTAATACACCACGGGCATCTTTAGGGTAGGAAAACGTTGAAATAGATGTCAAATTTGCAGTCCATGATGAGAAATTCTCCTTCCTGTGAACACACAATTAGCCTCTTTTTTCCTTTAAAGTGGCAAGTGATTGAACTCCCTTCCTCTGCTTACACCTTAAGTTATAGAAACTTCGTGATCATTTTCACGGTAAGCCCAGTTTCATTTTTTTGATCCTCCTTGAGTGACAGCTAGATGAACTGGATTGCCTTGAGTGAGAGAATGGAAGGAGGAAAGAACGGGACTTTTCTTAAATGTCAGGCTTTTCTTTTACCTAATTAGCAGCATTCATAATCTTATTTGGTAGTCATGTCAAGTCTGAGAAGAAATGGTACGTCCCCATTGTATAGATGAGAAGGTGAGGCTCAGAAAGCCCTGGTTCCTCACCTGAGCTCACATCACGGTCATAGTTGCTTGCAACGGAGGTTTTTTTTTCCCCTTTCAGTACTTTTATTTGTTTATTTGCTGTTTGGCTGCGCTGGTCTTCGTTGCTCCTTGGGCTTTCCTCTAGTTGCGGCAAGCGGAGAGTACTCTCTAGTTGCAGTGTGCGTGCTTCTCATTGCAGTGGCTTCCCTTTGCGGAGCGGGGCTCTCGGGCACTTGGGCCAGTGATTGTGGCTCCCAGGCGCTAGAGGACAGGCTCAGTAGCTGAGGCGCCTCAGCCTTGTTGCTCCGTAGCCTATGTGGTCTCTTCCCAGATCAGGGGTCAGACCTACGTCTCCTGCTTTGGCAGGTGGGTTCTTTACCACTGAGTCACCAGGGAAGCCCGCCAAAGGAGGTTTTTAATCTCTATCTGGCCACTCCAAACTTGGATGGCTTCCTTTGTGCCAAGTAGATGGCTGCAAGAACTGTCAGTCATCTGGAAGGATGGTCCGTAAGGGGTGGAAGAGCCTAGAATATATTCTTGTGAAGTCGCTCAGTCGTGTCCGACTCTTTGCTACCCCGTGGAGTATAGCCCACCAAGCTCCTCTGTCCATGGGATTTTCCAGGCAAGAATACTGGAGTGGGTTGCCATTTCCTTCTCCAGGGGATCTTTCCAACCCAGGGATTGAACCCAGCTCTCCTGTATTGCAGGCAGATGCTTTAACCTCTGAGCTACCAGGGAATATTCTTAGAATTGCCTTCTCTGAGAGCACTAAAGGGAAAGTGGAAACCCTGTCATAATTTTATCCTAGAAGAAGCTGGATGAATCCAATGATGTTTTGAACCTTTTCATTCAACATGCGTGTGCTAAGTCGCTTCAGTCATGTCCAACTCTGTGGACTGTAGAGTCCTATGGGCTATAGCCCGCCAGGCTCCTCTGTCCATGGAATTCTCCAGGCAATAATACTGGAGTGGGCTGCCATTTCCTACTCCAGGGATCTTCCCGACCCAGGGATTAAACCCAACTCTCTTAGGTCTCCTGCATTGGCAGGCAGGTTCTTTACCACTACCACCACCTGGGAAGCCCTCTATCAATACAAGTGGTTTATAAATATGGAATAACTTTCACTATCTCAACTAGTAACTCAGTTCTTCTGCCATCAGCAATTTTTGTACTTAACAAAAAGTACAAATGACTAGGACTCGGTAAGGGAAAAATCTGGCTTCATGTGAAGGAGAAATAGAACACTGTGGCTCAAATAAGCGTATCAGATCATCTCTCTGGAGGAAAAGTAGAAGGACCATTTGTTTCAGGGCAAAGCTGAAAATCAGCCCCCACATGGGTGTTAAAAATAAATGATACACCATTGCATGCTTTGCTTCCTTCATGTACACGAATTCTAGCTTTTTAAAGATAATGGCATTTCTGTTCACATTTTTTATTTTAATTACTTAACAAAATTAGTCTATTGAGGATTTCTGCATCCTTTTATTTATAGATTAGCACGATTCTTTAGAGTCCCATTAATATTCTGCCGAGCTGTGGGAGTTATTCTCAGAACTGCAGCTGAAGGTGTCAGAAGTAGGACTCTGGGTTTTTCATATTAGCTGAACTCTGGAGGGGCCTTCCAAAGAGTAGCATTGCTCTGGCACCTCCTGTATGCACTGGCATTAGACTCCATCAGGAATTGGACGGTGTGTTAGAGTTTAGCAATAAATATTGGTGAAAAATTAAACAGTGGGGAAAATAGTGATTTTAGGTACTTTTCAAGCTTTTGCTTTGATGGAAACTAAGGGAATGAAGGACAACTGTCAGGGCAACTTAGAGACCATCTTTAATTAATGAGTTAGACTAGCTGCCCTTATAAAGGGTTTTATCACTTGATGGGATTTTAATGGTGTCATTGTGACATATATCCCTTTCTCTAACAATAAAAGGGTTTTATTGTTTTTCTTGAATCCTCAGATTTTTTTTTCCCCAAAAAAACATAGAACTAGAGATAAAAGCAATATGGTGTGGAACACTCTTACATCTCTTGAGTTTAAAAACAGAAAACTTTGGTGTGTACTTCAAGAAATTGATGGTCCCCAGAAAAGCATTTGTGTAGGCTAAATTATATAGTGTGCCCAGAGCCAGGTGCCTTCTAAAGCTGAATGCTTCTTTAGGAGACACTTTATTGCAGTTAGTGGAGCTGATTTTATTCTTCAGACGGAAAGAGATAATAGAGAAAACAGTGCCACATGTTATTAATGATCTAATTAACATTGAGTGATGTCCCCGCCCCCCCCCCCCCCAGAGGAGGGTCCAAACAACAACGGTGATTGTCAGAATTGTCTGTCTTTTATTTCCTTATTGCTGTTCTCAGTGTTGGTGATGGGTGCTCTCGCTAATATTTAATAATCAATCTTTTTCCTCTGTCTCTCGCATTCAGCTCATTCTCTTTCCTATTCTGTCTGATCCACATCATTCCACATCAGTCTGTCATCTGCCATCCGAGCACCAGTCCAGTTCTGGTACAGTAACTGTTTCAAGATCTACATTTCATGTGCAGTTCATGCTTTGAATGTTATGAAAGTGACTGTTACTAAATCTAGCAGGAAGCATGTTGGCCTGTGGGTTGTGAATATATTCTGATCATTGCCATCACTCAAATAATTACAAAGAGATTCATTCATTCATACTCAGCTGTTACTATTCACATGTGACCGTGGGCATCTTTCTCATGCCTTTACCATGTAGACCTGTGACTTTTTCCTAATGAATGTGGGCATTAAAAAAAAAATAGAAAGATCATCTTGAAGGGCAGAATAAATATCCTTGGAAATTCTGCAGTAGCTCTGTGTGTGTGCACGCGCGTGCATGGATCTCTGTATGTCCTAACTGCATGCATTTATGTTTTCTGGAGAGGTTTGACTGAAATGGAAGAATATGAGCAGAAAAGAGCCAAACGTTGATGGATTTGAAGAGTATGGTATCTGTGTTAATGGGCTCAGATTACTTATTGAAAATACGTACCTTATGTTTTATATTTCATCCTTCGGAGGAGTCATAGAAACATGTAAATTTTTAAGAAGTATGCTAACTACGCTAAATAATGGTATAATTTGTGGCTTCACTGTCTCAAAATGAATCAAATGCTAAGTAACTTAAGTAAGTAAATGTGGGAAAACTTCATGGGGTCTTGATCAACAGGAAAAAATCCACTGGGAAATCTTATCATCATCATCAATAAATATTTTGTGGACATTCCCAACAGAGCTGCCACTTAGAGAGTCTTCTGGAAACCAGACTGTTTAAATTTTTTCCTGTCTGAATTTCTCCCAAGTTAGGAAGTTTTCTCTTGAAAATTTTTCGAGTATAATACAGGGCACGGCTTAGTGACTGAAGAGGAACAACAACAAATAGTGCAGGCCACATCTTAGAATTACTGTCTTAAAATGTTCATTAATATTTGGAATTCTTGCACATAGATGTGTTACAAACACGGTAAGTTTTTTTTTTTTTTTAAACACCTTGATATTGACTTTCAATTATTGGAGGATCTTGAAATTCTTGAGAGTGCTGATAATCTTAGTTCATTAAGATTTTCTCTTTATGTTAGACCAGCCATGACTCACTAGGGCTCATAATTGAGAAACATTTCCCAAAATGAGAAGACACACTGGTGTATTGATTGGAAGTCCCATTTTTAGGGTAACGATTTACTGATCGAACCACAGACTCCTGGGTTACAAGTAAGACCATTATCATTTTTGTGTTTGTTGTGTGTGCTCACTTTTATCTTTCTAAGTTATCAAGATGTTATTGTAACTCAAAGAAGTTTGAAAATACGGTGGAGGAGGGAAGGTGGTAAGAACCACCCTTTTACCGTCGTTCTGTTCTCTTTGTTAAACACTTCAAAGTGTGGGCTCTTGTTTATTGTTCTCTGGGCAACTGTATAAATGTTTTCAGCATGGTAGCATTTAAGGAATGGTGTCTCCATCAAAACTGCCTTAAGACCTTTGGTGTCTGCCAGTGGGCTGTCTCTCACGCTGAGGTTTCAGGAGTCTTGGATGAGGTTGCTATTCGGGTCTGGTTTCCAGAAGACTCTAAGTGGCAGCTCTGTTGGGAATGTCCACAAAATATATATTGATGATGATGGTAAGATTTCCCAGTGGGTTTGTTCCTGTTGATCAAGACCCCATGAAGTTTCATTTCTCTTTCCCTCCCACCTCAGTTGGAAATAGATGGCGAAGCAAAATATTTTGCTTCTATTAATAATTACAGATTTCCGTGGGTGTCTTGGTCCATGGGAAGCATTTGCCGCTTCTGTCTCTGTGAGGTAAACTTTTCCTGCGTATCACAGCTCTCTTAAGTATTATTACTTTGCTGTTTAACTCTGTGGCTCTCTGAGAAGTAGTAGCTAACACACTTTGAAGCTCCCCTGCCTTTGTTTCCTGGGTTTACCCATCCACCCTGGTTATTTTGCAAGAACAGTCTGGGTCTGGGAGTCATTGAGCATTTGCTTTTCAGCACCCACAGCAATGGAAAAGGAAATGGCACAACCCACTCCAGGATTCTTGCCTGGGGAATCCCGTGGACGGAGGAGCCGGGTGGGCGACAGTCCAGGGGGTTGCAGAAGAGTCAGGCACAACTGAGTGACTAAACAACGACAACCCACAGCAGAGCCCAAAAGCCTGTACATGGAAGGTGCTGGCTCCGCGGTGCGCGTGTTCAGGCTGTGGTTTCAAATCATCACATTATAGGAGGAGGATGCACGCTGGAGGTTCCCAAGCATCACTGTAGAAAACATCTTTATCATTTGGCTAGGGGGATGCACGCTGGAGGTTCCCAAGCATCACTGTAGAAAACATCTTTATCATTTGGCTAGGTGGATGCACGCTGGAGATTCCCAAGCATCACTGTAGAAAACATCTTTAACATTTTGCTAGGTGTTTAGCAGAGTCTCTCCTACTGTCTGTAACTCTGCTTTCTTGACGATGCAGGATCAATGTCTTGCGTGTATATTTATTTACGAAGCGAAGCCACCAGTGTCCCCACCTCCTATGTTCTGCGTGCCCCTTCATACACTCCTGATGACTGCACTTAGGTTTTATTAATTGCCCTATTGGCATTGCTTCTCACGGTGTCTGGCACACTTCAGAGTTTGTTGGGTGTAATTGAATATTTATTGGAATAAATATCAGAAGTGTTCTTACTTTGGCCTTGAAGTTTTGGTTGAGTTCCATTTAGTCTCTCAGTTGTGTCCGACTCTTTGCGACCCCATGGATTGCAGCACGCCAGGCTTCCCTGTCCATCACCAACCCCCGGAGCTTAATCAAACTCATGGCCATTGAGTCGGTGAGGCCATCCAACCAACTCATCCTGTGTCGTCCCCTTCTCCTCCTGCCTTCAGTCTTTCCCAGCCAATTTTGGTTGAGGGAGAAGGTAAATAGAGTATTAAGCCAGTGAAAAATTAATGTCACTTACTTTGAAAGAATTCTCCTTGGTTGAATTTCTGTTGTGAAGAGATGATGTATTTATGAAAAATTTCAGACTTACAGAAGAGTACCCAGTCATGTAATTAACTCCTGGGTTCTAGAATATCAAATTATGTTTCATCCATTTACTCACTGACTCCCACCCCCTGCTTTGGATGGTTTGGGAAGCAAATTCCAGACATCATATCTTTATGTACTAGTAGTACTTTCAGATAAATCTCTGAAAGATAAGGATGCTTTAAAAAAGAAAGACTTGAGGGAAGCATTTTCTCTCTAGCAATACATTTTCATGTTGCCTTGTAACTTTTGAAGAACATTTTTCCCCCCCTTTTTCCTTCGCATCTTCTTGAATGTGAACTGAGGATGTTATTTATAAAACCAGAGAGCTACCATTGCCTTTTTCACAAAGTTCATTCACGAATGACTTTCTAGGTAGAGAAGAATGATTTGACCCATTCTGACCAGTGCAGGAGGCCTGGAAATTTCGATCCTGGAAAATTCGATCTGTTTTAGAATTGTTTTCTTTGGGCAAGTCATCCAGGGTGTTTCCCGAGTTGGACACACGCCTGTCTGCAGTGCCTGGAGGGAGTCTCACTTGGGGTGTGTATAAATAAGACTGAATCCAGATGCCTGTCTATTCACTGACTCGCTTGCAAATGAACTGTTAACAACTATCCCCAGGGTCCCCATGTGGCTAAGAAAACAACTTTGCCTGGGCACAGCTTTCTTCTGTCACGGTAAATCCTCTCTGGCCTTTCTTGTTCCTTTTCTTCTCTAATCACCTATGTGTGTTGGAAATTATGTTTAAAAGCCTTTTGGACCTGATACATTTTCTTGCAAACCCGGTGTTGAAGAACGGAATGAATCAGATAAGCAGAAGTGAATATGTGGCTTATTTATTTCCAGTGAATGTAAGATACTCATGAGATGTTATTAATATGTTCAATGAATATAATTTGGGTTTGGGATATAAACATTTTAATAAATACGGAAATGTTACTTCCCCCTCCAGTAATCAATCCCTGTTATTCTCAGGGATACATGACAATATGTCAGTGGAGAACTAATCATATCTATTTACTATTGAACAGACATTTTCTCTTCTCGTCTTTTTGGTTCTAGGCACATAAACTGGATCATTCTGCTCATTACCTGCGCCTGAAATTTCTAATAGAAAACAAAATGCAGTACTACGTGCCAAAGCCTGAGGAGGACATTTATGAGCTGGTAATGTTTATGACTGTTGTCCACGTACATTCTGTAGGAGACTATTTTTAAATTATATGTATGCTCATGCTAATTGTGGTGGGTGGAGTGGAACAAATTCTAAAATAAATGAGCCTCATTCCATGCTCTTATATTTGTGGAGATGGCCTTAACCTACCACAGTATTTTTTTTGCAGAGTGGAAATGCCACCTTAGTTTACGCAAGGAACAGTTCTGTGTTACCATGAAAAACTGAAATCCAGAACTGACTCTCAGAGAGAATTTTAGTCACTGTTCCTAGCTGTCCTTGCCGTGTTGACAGTCTTTTGTTTTAAATGGGTGACTCAAAGATGAGCTGGCCGTTGTCAGAGAAAAAGTCCTAGCTCCGATTTCGTATGACTTCCCCCTGCATGTTGAAATTGATGGGTAAAATCCTGTTAGGTGAAAAAAGCTGCTAACTAACTATATGTCCTGGCCTTCTGGAATTTCTGTAGCTTCTTAGGCATACTTATATAGGTTTGAGTTTCATGATGGGATTTGGGTTCTGAACTGGATCTGGATTTTTATTCTGGCTCTGCTGCTTAGTAATTATGTGGTCTTGGCCAACCCCCGCCCTCAACAAATGTAGTGACTGATACTTGGTAGGATTTTGCAAAGATTAAAGATCATGGTTCACATAGTAGATGCTCAATAAACGGTGGTCATGGTTCTTTTTTTGTTAGTCGAGGGGTGCTTTTTTGAGTTCCAGAAAAGAAACATTTTGAGAGCCAGGCCCCTTCTCTTGGAGTTTGTTCTTTCCTGTACTTAGTCATTTCTCTGGGGGTCACCGAACTGCTTGCCATGGGTCTGTGAATGATAACAGTATGACTTCAGACAGCCTTTCACCACGGAAAACAACTGAAAATTTAGACCTGAAAAGTCTCCTTTTGAAAAAGGGAAGCGTGATTTAAAATTTAGTCCCTTTAGTAGGGAATTGTGTTTCTAATCAACTTTTCTTGAGGTTTGCTTTCTCGGCAATAAAACATCAATTCTGAGCACATGGTTTGGTGAGTTTTGGCAAATGTATACAGACTGTTGTGTTTCCACCACTACAGTCATAATTTATATTTCTGTCATCTTAAAAATTCCCCTTGTGTCCCTTTAAGTGTTTTTAATGAAATATAAGAGAGGGCGTGCTTTTTATAGCATTCTTATCATGTTATGAAATAGAAGAACAAAATGACCATTTTTCAACCATCACTTAAATCACAAAGTTTAATGCAGAGAAAGGTACTTTTAACAGGGGCTGATTTATTTTTTTTCTCTGGCATGGGGAAAGCCCTGACTTTGTGCTCTATGAGTAGAAGAAAGAAAACCCATTTTCTTACTTAAGAAAGGAAAGTGCTTTGCTGTTAACTCTGAAATAGCTGTTAGATCATGTAGTTTGTATCTTGGAGTTAATGAATCTTTTATATCCTAAATGACAGGGATCAAGCCTAAGGAACTTCCATGTCCTTCATATCTTATACACAGGAGAATGCTGAAGACATATCTTTTGAAATTATATTGACTTCCTTATTATTTTTAAGTCTTGGCCATTGTGTGGTCTCATCCAGTATAGGACTAACAAGCTTACTGTTTGTTAACTACAACTGCTATGTACATATTACAATTGCCATTTAAAAACAAAACCCTGAAATACAGGAAGATCATGGTGTTCTTTCTTGCCCAGTTGCAGAAGGTCTCCAGCTATGAGATTCCTGAGGAAGCAAATGCCACTCTTACTCACTCTGTTGTTCAGACTGCGAGTGAGCGCTGCTAATGGGCACCTCTATTTTTACCAAGATTTTAAACTTTTTGTTCTTAGGATATCTTTGGCAGCCTGGTACAGCCTGCAGATCCCATTTCAGAATAATATTTTCAGTTCCATGAAATGGAGTACGTAGGATTACCTATGGCCTAATTGTGTTGAATTAGTTATGAAAGATATTTAAAAAATTATAGATAATACACATGCTGACTTAATAGCTCATTAAATAATCAGACAGTGGTTGGTCTGACACCTGCCACTGTTCTGAAGTAGTGATGAGCATAAATAATATTTTGAGATATTAGCAGCAATTAGAATGTGTTGTAAAAATAACTGAGATTTCTGGTTGTGACAAGGTCACAGACACACTGCTCATGTTGCCGTGTTTATTGCTTCCGTTCATTAATAATTGAAGGAAATGCTACGTTTCAGTTACAGGTTAGTGAATATAAAAATTTCAGGCTTTTTCAGCTTCCCGGTTCACAGACCCCTTGAATTACATCCGTACATCCATGGTTTCCAATCTTGGCTTTTGGGCCATTAAGCTGGGCGAGATGTCATTCCAGGGCAGAGGGGTTTTGAACACACGATGTTCTAGATGCTTTTTGAGATGTTACAGATATTGCATTTACCGACCCTTACTGAACAAGCATCAGACCACTCATGGCTAATTGGTTTCCATAACCCGCCTCCATTGCATTTCCCATGGATGAATGAAACTCACAGACATTTAGAGTCCTGTCCTGAAAAGTGACTCATTCATAGATGACTGTCCCCAAACATCTTATTCTCTGCCATTGTTTCGTCAAAAATTCTTGAGTTAGAAGGTCAATATTCATTAGCAAAAGTGTGCACTATATTTTAAAGATCTTTCTTTGGGGGGGCATCTGGTAGCTTTATTTTCTGGGGCTGGGGATTCCTTTGCTTAAGAAAAGCCGTGAATAGTCAGTCTACTTATGTATTATACTTACCTGCTTTGCTAATTGTGGGCTTCCCTGGTAGCTCAGCTGGTAAAGAATCCACCTGGAATGCAGGAGACCCCAGTTCAATTCCTGGGTCGGGAAGATGACCTGGAGAAGGGAACAACAGCTACCCACTCCAGTATTCTGGCCTGGAGAATTCATGGACTGTATAAAGTCGGACACAACTGAGTGACTTTTGCTTTCACTTGCTAATTATGCTTTAATATAAGCAATACCTGCTTGGCTACTTTCTCATAATTAGTTGGTTGTTGGGTCCAGTCTGTAGACTGATAATGAATATGGAGGCACTGGGGTTTTTTTGAAAACCCATAATTAAATATGTTTTTCTTAAAAAGACAAGTAAGAATAGAGTTTGCAACAACCCTGATCAATCGATCGATTGATTCATCCAGCAAATATTTATTTAGCGTTTGTTATGTGCCTGGCACCCTGCTAGCTGTTCTAGGCACTGAGAGCAGCAGGAAAGTTTCTGCTCTTTATGGAAAATATATCCAGGTTGTGAAGACAGATATAAAAACAGGTAATATGTTGACAAAAACAGGTAAATGGGTAGTCTTTCCGGGGATGCTTAGTGCTGGGAAAGAAAAGGTTAGGACATAAATGGAGAGAGAAAAATGGACATCTGAAAGTGATCATACCGCTCCTTTTCGACGTGATGTGTGAGCAGGGTGGTGAGTGAGGTGAGAAGCTGAGTCATAGAGGTATTTTGGAGGAATGTGATCTAGGGTCAGAGAACAAAGCCGGGTAAGGCCTGGCAGGGGAAGGGGGTGGTGGTGGAGGTGGTTTACTGCGTTTGAGTAGCATCAGTGGGGACGGTGAGTGGGGGTGGTGGTGAGGGGGTGTTGAATTCAGGAGGTGAGGGAGAAGGGGAGCAGGAGGGCTTGTCAGGCCCAAGTGAGAGGTGAAACCCCAAGAGACAAGGGCTTTGTTTGACTCCTGTCTTAATAGGCTCGCTGTGGCTAACGTGTGGCCCGTGAGCCTTGGGGAAGGGGCTGGGAGAGCAGGAGGCTGGTGAGCTGTTGTTTAGGCAATGCGCGATAGTGGCTTGGACCAGGCATCCCAAGAAGACCTGGTAAGAAATGAATGTGACATTCACTTGACAACTCAAGTTCCGGGGTAATCAGATCATTTTTTAACATCTGATGGCCTTTAATCTGGTTTTTGAAAAGAAGGATAATATGCATCATCGTTGATTTAATAGCATAGGGAATGTGTGTGATACTTTTTGCTAAAACTGTGGGATTTCAAAATTTCTGGTGTCAGATATTCTAATTGCATCAAAAATGTATTTTAAAGTGCAGATCCTTCTTGAAATTATACATACTTTAGAGATTTAAGAAATCCAGTTTTTGTTCACCTGGCCTAAGGACCACACAGTGAAGGGTCTAGTATTATATGAAGTTACTGTCTGAGACTGGTGAAAAAACGCGAAGATTTTCACACCAATTACAAAGAAGACTAGGAGGCAATATTATGAAAGAATAGGAAAGCTTATTTACGAAGCTGAATTCCCACTGGATCTGTAGAAAGCCATTTGGAACTTTTTGGAGATGACTAAAGCAGATGGTGATATAGTGCCACCTAGCGGGGAGAGTTTGGCTTTCAAGGAAGTTGAAAAAAATCAAACAGGTTCCAAAGAAGTTGAAGTAATAAGTACATTTCACAACATTTTATTGAGCATTCCATGATACTGTAAAACATATCAGAGCATTGATTATATTTGGTAATATATAATTTTGGTGACTGTATTTTCTGAACTAAAGATCAGTTGTTAGAACTGATGTCTTCTAAATGCAGAATGCATTGGTGTGGAACTTTTTCTGAAGTATATAGACAGAAGTTGATGGAAGTTGCACTAAATTAGGGTGTTCTAGAGGCTCTGGGCTTGTAGGGTCAACATTTCCAGCCCCTCTCCCACCCCAGCCTCTTGGCTTAGCCTGTTTCCAGGCTCCTAATTCCTAAGCATTCAGCTCACCTCTCCTACCTGTCAACTGCCCTAAGAAAGTGAACAGAAAGAAACCTGTGGGTTTTTTTTTTTTTCATACTTGGCATGAATGAAATTATTCCTGGACAAGTGACTAAGATGGGAGCAAGTTTAAATAATCACTGAGACTTCTCTTCAGTGCTCAAGAAGAGCTTTCTCTTATTGACTTTGGCTCAAAAGAGGTTTTCCTTTTGAAATTAAATGACAGTTTTAAAAATTCCATATGAGCCTCTGACACATTTATTTGTTTTGGAACTTCTATCATAAATTTTCAGAGATGGCCTTTTGGCTTACTTACCTCGGGATTCCCTGGTGGCTCAGATGGTAAAGAATCTGCCTGCAGTGCAGGAGACCCAGGTTCGATCCCTGGGTCAGGAAGATCTCCGGGAGTAGGAAATGGCAACCCCCTCCAGTATCTGCCTGGAGAGTTCCATGAACCCTGGCAGGCTGCAGTCCATGGGGTCACAAGGAGTCTGACACCACTGAGCGACTAACACTACAACTACTTGCTTACCTAAGAAATAAGATTTTGGGGGAGGGGTATGGGGGAGTATAATTGGTTTACAGTGTTATGTTGGTTTCTGCTCTGCAGCAAAGCGAATCAGCCATATGTATACACATATCTCCACCCACCCCCCTTCCCACCTGCCTAGGTCATCACAGAGCACCGAGCTGAGCTCTGTGTTACACAGCAGCTTCCCACCAGCTATCTGTTTTACACACAGTAGTGTATATATGTCAATGCTGCACTCCCAATTCGTTCCATGGAAGTAAGGCTTGTACCCTTGACTGTGGTACCCCTGAGTTCCACCAGGAGGCAGTCTGCGAGGCATTATAGTGTAGCGGGGAGCACTTCAGCGCTGCTGCTGCTGAGTTGCTTCAGTCCTGTCCGACTCTGTGCGACCCCGTAGATGGCCTCCCACCAGGCTCCCCCGTCCCTGGGATTCTCTAGGCAAGAACACTGGGGTGGGTTGCCATTTCCTTCTCCAATTCATGAAACTGAAAAGTGAAAGTGAAGTTGCTCAGTCATGTCCGACTGCTAGCAACCTCATGGACCGCAGCCTACCAGGCTCCTCCATCCATGAGATTTTCCAGGCAAGAGTACTGGAGTGGGGTGCCATTGCCCTCAGTGCTAGAACCACTGCATTCAAATCCCAGCTCTGCCCAGGCTGGCTATCTGATCTTTCTCTGCGCCTTTTTCTCTTCCTTTGTAAAACAGGGATCACATTTGTCTCATAGAGAACATGTGAAGGGTGAGAACACGTGGTAAATAAAACCTCCGTAAGTTATGGCCTATGATGATGCTAAGTCCACACACTGAAGTGTGAAAGTGAAGGTTGTTCACTTGTGTGACTCTTTGCGACCCCATGGACTATAAAGTCCACGGAACTCTCCAGGCCAGAATACTGGAGTGGGCAGCTGTTCCCTTCTCCAGGGGATCTTCCCAAGCCAGGGATCAAACCCAGGTCTTCCACCTTGCAAGTGGATTCTTTACCATCTGAGCCGCCAGGAAAGCCATTTATGGTTAAGATAACCGTAAAGAAGGCAGAGAGCCAAAGAAGTGATGCTTTCAAACTGTGATGCTGGAGAAGACTCCTGAGAGTCCCTTGGATAGCAAGGAGATCAAACCAGTCAATCTTAAAAGAAGTGAAGTGAAAGTCGCTCAGTCGTGCGACTCTGTGTCCCCATGGACTATAATCCATGGAATTCTCCAGGCCAGAATACTGGAGTGGGTAGCCGTTCCCTTCTCCAGAGGATCTTCCGAACTCAGAAATCAAACCCAGGTCTCCTGCATTGCAGGCGGATTCTTTACCAGCTGAGCCATCAGGGGAAGCCCATTGAAATGGGAAGTATCAATTAAATTAATTGAAATAAAATTTCTTAATAAACCACCAATTTCTCTTATCTCTTTTCCCATTTTTTTCTTGGGTTTCCAAGAGGTTTGATTGATTTATATACTTAAGTTTTCTCAATACTTTTGTATAATTTAGTGACTAGGGGAGAATATTGTCATTTATATGATTTTCTGTCTGTTTCAGTGCTGTAATTTTTCTCTGCATGTTGTGGATTTTTTTGAGCAAAAATGGCATATGAACAGAAGCACAGGGATTTCTCCTGTTTCTGTGGATTCCATGTCAAGATCTTTATAACCTCTTCTTGATGTTAATGTTTTTCCCTAGTATTGGAGATTTTTGATTACCTTAGCATTATTTTTCAGGTCTGTGATAGACATAGGGTGGGAAAAAATTGTATATACAAAGTATGCCAAGGAACTGGAACTGTAGCTAAATTTGGGAATATAAGTTTTTAAAAGTTTCCACGTTAAGTCTTAATGGTGTCAGTTCAAGAAAAATACTGGGATGTGATGAGAATTTGATGTCAAATGTCAGTTGTGAAAAAATAGATCTACAAATTGATGACTGTTTCTAATAAGTTATTTATAATATAGTCCTAATTAGGTTTCTCTTTGTCATTTTCAGCTGTACAAAGAAATTGAAATTTGTCCAAAAGTCACTCAGAACATCCAGATTGAGAAGTCAGATACAGCTGGTGATAATTATGGTATGTTTATTTTTCTTTGATCTTTGGTGTTGTTCACGTGAAAACAATTCCTGCATAAACATGTACTTATTTACAATTCAATAAAACCTTTGGGAACCATTTAAAACAGATAACCCATCTGGCTTCTGTGCTTTGCAGCTCAGCCAAACTGAGGGGGGACATAAAAAAGATGTTTACGCTCCATATGATGAAGACTTCAGCTTTAAATTTTGTAACTTTAATCTTCTTGGTTTTCCTGTCATAAAAAAGGAGTGGATTTATTGAGAATAGATTATTTTATATTATAACGTAGCCTAGTAATGAAGAAGGGCTTCCTAGGTGGCTCAGTGGTAAAAGAATCCGCCTGCCAGTATAGGAGACATGAATTTGATCCCTGGGTCAGGAAGATCCCCTGGTGATGGAAATGGCAATCCAGCCCGATATTCTTGCCAGGAAAATCCCATGGACAGAGGAGCCTAGTGGGCAACAGTCCATGGGGTCGCAAAAGAGTTAGATACAACTGAGTAACTGGACAACAATAACAAGTAACGAAGAAATTATCCTTTCGCACCTCTATCCCCCAGAAATGTCTTGTTCTCCATCCCTCACAGATGATGTTAAAGGAACTTCCTTTGATGTGAGTTGGGGTGCCCTAGACCATGGGGTCGCTAAGAGTCGGATACCACTGAGCGACTTCACTTTCACTTTTCACTTTCATGCATTGGAGAAGGAAACCCCCTCCAGTGTCCTTGCCTGGAGAATCCCAGGGATGGGGGAGCCTGGTGGGCTGCCGTCTATGGGGTCGCATAGAGTCGGACACGACTGAAGCGACTTAGCAGCAGCACCAGATCACCCTTAGGTTTGCCAATTCACTGAGAAGACTCACCGCACTACGGTCGTGTTCATGGCCACGATTTGTTACAGCAAAACTCTACAAAATAACATCAGTAAGAGGGAAGGCACGTGGGGCGAGGTGCTCGGACACCAGGTGCAAACTTCCAAAAGTCCAGCCCCGTCACACGGCAAGTCCACAGTCCCCTCAGCAGCGAGCTGAGACAATGCGTGTGAGCTACACTGTCTAGTAGGAGGCTTGTTAGGGATTCAGTGCCCAGTGTTTTGGTTAGGAGGCTGGTCACTTAGGCACCCTCTGCCTCGCATGTACCAGGATTCCAGCCTTCCAGGAGGAAAGCAGGTGTTTGGCATAACCCACAGTGTCTGTACAGATTTTTAGACACAATGAGCCCCATCAGGGTGTTGGGAACCCTCCAAAAATCCAAGTTCTCAGATTTCAGGCAGGAGTCAAAGTTGTAAGCAGGCCTTTTTTCAAAGAGCAGCAGTCAGGCCCTCTCCGTCTGGGCTTTCCTACTCAGGTGTCCGATTCTGGTGGTGTTAAAAATGGAATATTTTCCATGGATTCAACACCGGTCTGCTTAGCATTACCCTTGATGAGTTGGACCATAGAAGAGTTGCTGCTTGAGTATAACATGTAGGGAAGCCCATACTCTGTCGGGGTAGATTAGCCAGGCGGGGCGAGGTTAGCTGAGGCAGTGGCAGTCACCGAAGCCCTCTGGGTCCGAACAGTGGAATTTTCTCTCCTGTTCACCCTGCCGCCTCTGGGTTGGCCGTAACCCTTTCTCTCTGTTGTTCTCACGCCAGGACCTAGGCCTGGAGCAGCTGCCACCTGGGACATTGTCAGTTTCTTGGCAGAAGGCAAAGAGGGGAGGTGGTGAACCAGCCACTGGCTCATTCCCAGTATACTCTTCAAAGCAAGTGACTGGAGCCAGGGATTGGGTGGGTAGGCAGAGAAGTGTAGGCCTACAGGGTGCTGGAAAGAAGGAGGACTAGGGGAGTTTCCTAGTGGTTAGGAATCTTCCTTGCAATGCAGGGGACCCTGGTCTGATCCTTGGACGGGGAACTAAGATCCCACACATACAGGGCAGTTAAACCTGTGTGCCGCTAGAGAGCCCACCTGCTGCAAGAAAGACCCGGTGTGGCCAAAGAAAGATATGCATGTCTTTTTAAAAAAGAGAAGGACTAGAAAACCATAAAGAAGGCTGAGTGCTGAAGAATTGATGCTTTTGAATTGGGGTCCTGCAAAAGACTCTTGAGAGTCTCTTGGACAGCAGGGAGATCAAACCAGTCAGTCCTAAAGGAGATCAACCCTGAATATTCATTGGAAGGATTGGTGCTGAAGCTCCAATTGGCCACATGATTCGAAGAGCTGACTCATTGGAAAAGACCCCGATGCTTGGAAAGATTGAGGACAAGAGGAGAAGGGGGTGACAGAGGATGGGATGGTTGAATGGCATCACCGACTCAGTGGACATGAGTTTGAGCAAGCTCCAGGAGATGGTGGAGGACAGAAGAGCCTGGCGTGCTGCAGTCCATAGGGTCTCAAAGAGTCAGACAGGGCTTAGCAATGAAGAACAACAGAATACCTGGTGAAAAGATACAAAGTTTACTGCATATGCTTGCTTACCATTTCTCTCTGAATTAACTTATTGGGCTTTTTCGCATTTGAAAATCTATAGACCCTTTACTAGGCAAGTACTTTGTCCTAATGAGGAAAACCTAACTTCCGACCCCTGGCCACTTGAGTTATACCTCCATGCTATTTTACTTCTTGACCTTAAAACGAAAGACATCATCAAGCTAGCAGATGTTTTTGATGGCAAGGGAGAAATGTGTCTGAAAGGCCTATTATTGTAGCAGAAGCATGACCTCAGTAGTAAAAGCAGTAATCGGTAGCAGTGCTACAAATAAATGTCTGGGTCCTTCGAATTGAAATGCACCATGTCAGTTACTCTTTTCTCTCTGGTTTATTTGATTTCTCTTGAGTAAGAGAGGAACATAGCAAAAAGCAAGAGATCTGAGTTTCAAAGTTCTTGGAGTCAGACTCCAAGATGGACTGGTTTGGGGGCCTCCGAAACAGAAACGGCCTAAAACTGCTATATTTTTATGTTATTGTTCAGTTGCTAAGTCATGTCTGACTCTTTGCTATCCCGTGGACTATATAGCCCATGAGGCTCCTCTGTCTTTGAGATTTCCCAGGCAAGAATACTGAAGTGGGTTGCCATTTCCTTCTCCAGGGTGTCTTCCCATAACAGGGATCAAACCCATGTCTCTTGTGCTGGCAGACAGATTCTTTACCAGTGAGCCACCAGGGCAGCCCATATTTTTATATTTTTAAAAATTTTATTTCTTTAAAGTTATTTCTATTTTTTTGGCCTTGCCACATAGCATGTTGGATCTCAGTTCCCCAACCAGGGGTCAAACCCACGCCCCTTGTAGTTGGAGTGCAGAGTCTTAACCACTGGAATGCCTGGGAGGTCCCTATACTTTTTATTAAAGTGACTGAAATAGTTACAGAACCTGTTTCCATTTCCACGCTGAAGGGGCTACAGGGCATCAGAAATCAACCCAGAAGGTATTGTCAGCTGTGCTTCTCACATGACCTGACCTAAGGAAGCAGGGGTCCTGTCCTGGACCTCCCCTGCTTTTGTAAATGACAGAGTCCCATGCTTGGAGGGTGTGGTGGTATCAAACAAGGAGTTTCTTGATGCTTAGTCTTGCTTTCCATCCTTATGTTGCTGTTGGTTGCGTCCTGTCTGTACTAGTTCCTGGACTTCACCTTGGACAGCCTCCAGTTCAGTTCAGTTCAGTCGCTCAGTCGTGTCCGACTCTTTGCGACCCCATGGACTGTAGTATGCCAGGCCTCCCTGTCCATCACCAACTCCCGGAGCTCGCTCAAACTCCAGTCCATTGAGTCGGTGATGCCATCCAACCATCCCATCCTCTGTTGTCCCCTTCTCCTCCTGCCCTCAATCTTTCCCAGCATCAGGGTCTTTTCCAATGAGTTAGTTCTTTGCATCAGGAGGCCAAAGTATTGGAGTTTCAGCTTCATCATCAGTCCTTCCAGTGAACACCCAGGAATGATCTCCTTTAGGATGGACTGGTTGGATCTCCTTGCAGCCCAAGGGACTCTCAAGATGCATAGCTAATAAGCTCAGCTAACCCATTTACTCTCAGTGCCCAGTTCATGTTGGCTTAGGTGTTTCCACAGAAGTTAAAGAGTCCCCCGGTCCTAAAGGTACTCAGAAGTCTAAAGTCAGCCCATCTTTCTCCGACATTTGCATCTAAGAGCAGCTTCCTGCTATATATCAGTTTCAGTGTGTGTAAGTTCCTAGCACACATCAGCATACAAAACCAGATACCGCTTTCTATTGTAGAACACTTCAGGGAGGAAAATATGACTTAATAATCCCACTGACGAAACAAATGGAAAGATTTAGCACTTGCCTAATTTCTCATCCTTCCCTCCACCTCAGCCCTCAGGACTCTCTCAGACCTTGTTGTTGAAGTCAGTTCACATAGTTTTGTAATAGACTAAGCATGATCGTCTAGGCAGCCTTGAAGTGGAAGAATGCATCATTTCAGCAACTGAGTATTTGTTTTTCTCTGGAGACTTCTTAGACTATTAGATTTTTGGTCTTGCGTCCCCTCTATGTCAGCAGGCATGCCTGCTCATTGCTAAGTCATGTGCAGCTCTTTGCGACCCCATGGACTAGAGCCCACCAGGCTCCTCTGTCCATGGGGATTTCCAGGCAAGAATACTGGAGTGGTTTGCCATTTCCTCCTCCAGGAGATCTTCACAACTGGAGGTCAAACCCACATCTCCTGCGTTGTCTGGCAGGTTCTTTACCGCTGAGCCACCCGGGAGCCCCCTTCTCTGTGTCAGTGGAGTCTGAGTTTTTCTCACTTTCTCCATTTCACTGTGTCCTGGATCTGGTTTTGAGTCCGTCTGTTTTGTTTACTGTGTTGTCATGATTTTTCTTTGGTCCTCAATTTCAGTATGAAGAAGCTTCTGGTTATTCAGGAAATGAGTCTGTCTTTTTTGGTTTCTTCACTTGGTTTTAATCACCTCCTTCATTTTCATGACCGTATGACATGCATGGTGCCTCCTGGTCTCTGTAACTCTAAGCCTTTCCGTGGGGTGGGCGCTTTGGCTTTACATGGACTAACTCCTTCTGTATCCTGTGGCCGTCAGTTTAGACGGTATTACATGTGTTTTCTCGGAATTAGATTGTTGCTATCTGTAAAAACTAAAAATAGAACTACCTTGCACTGTGCTGTGCTTAGTTGCGCAGTTGTGTTGGACTCTTTGCAACCCCACGGACTGTAGCCCGCCAGGCTCCTCCGTCCATGGGGATTCTCCAGGCAGGAATACTGGAGTGGGTTGCTATGTCCTCTTCTGCGGGATCTTCCCAACCCAGGAATCAAACCTGCTCTCCCACATTGCAGGCAGATTCTTCACTGTTTGAACCATCAGGGAAGCCCAAGAATACTGGAGTAGGTAGCGTCTCCTTCTCCAGGAAATCTTCCTGACCCAGGAATCAAACCAGGTTCTCCTGCATTGCACGTGGATTCTTTGCCAACTGAACTACCTGGGATCCAGCAATCCCACTCCTGGTTATATATATCTGGAAAAAATGAAAACTCTGATTCAAAAAGATACATGCACGGCAGTGTTCATAGCCGCAGTATTTACAATAGGATAGAGATACAGTGAAATAATACTCAGCCATGAAAAAGAACGAAGTATTTCCATTGGTAGCAACATGGCTGGGCCTAGAAAATATTATGCTTCGTGAAATAAGTCAGAGAGAGAGAGACAAATACAATGTGATATCACGTATATGTGGGATCTAAAAGCTAATACAAATGAACACATATTTCTTACTGTAGGAAATGGTTAAAATGCCCACCTACCCCCTAGTGTGCAGACTGCTGGCATCTTGAAATAGAGACTGCTCCTTGGGACTCTGGACACCTTTAGTGGTAAAGAAAGAAAGCCACAAGTGAATAGCTCAGCCTTCTGCTCTGACTCTGGTTTAAGGTGGCTTGCTGTAGGCTCTCAGCACATCACCCCTCCAGACAGTGTGTTAATTTTATATTTAATAGAAGAAAATTTGAATTAGAAGTATAATTTAGAAATTTGGTCTCAGCATTTTATAAAATGATAGCATGTTAGATAGGAAATGCCTGTATTTTAATGGGTTCTATTCATCCTTTCCCTGATACAGTCCTTGATTCAGTATCTATTCTTACAGATAAAAGGAAAAGAAAATCTCTGTGGAAGTGCACATAAATACCACTGTGTTAAGGCTAATGTCATCTAAATGGCTCATGTCTAAAATGATTTTTATTTGAGGAGAACTTAGTGTTTTTAACATTCCTCCCTTTCATTCTGGCTGTGTTGGGTCTTTGCTGCTGTTCAGCTGCTTTCTCTGGTTTTGGAGCGCGGGGCTGCTTTCTAGTTGTGATAGACAGGCTTCTCACTAGGGGGCTTCCCTTGTTGTGGAGCATGGGCTCTAGGCAAGCAACTTTCTGCAGTTGTGGCTCCCAGGGCTAGTTCCTTGAGGCATGTGGGATCTTCCCAGACAGGAGATTGAACCTATGTCCCCTGCATTGCACGGTGGATTCTTAACCACTGGACCCCCGGGGAAGCCCTGAGTGGGACTTCTTGAAGAGTCTTCTGAAAGTTAGAAGTTGCTGTAAGAATGGAATTTAAAATACGAGACTAAAATAAAGACTCTGGAAAGTCCTCAGGGGTGAGCTTGTCTTGTTCTCTATCTGAGGGAGTTATGGTCCCCCCGTGGGTGATGGCATTCGGCAGTTTTGCCTGCCTGTGGGTATCTATTTCCTGCTTCTGTGAATGGTACAAAAAGAAAACATGTGTTCATTTGACACAGTCTGAGAAGTCTCAGTGAATCCCTGGGCCCCAGTCCCTTAATTAATTATTCTATTTTGTTCTTTGCTTTTTTAAAAAACCACTATATTTTTCTCTGCCTAAGCCTTATTTTTCTCCCAGAGCAGAAACCATGTCCGATATTTACAGTTGCATTAATTTCCATTGCCCTTTTAGGATTATCTGGCAAAGTATTTTATCCTGAGGGAAAGTAGGTTTTGGTTGTGGACTTTCCATTGATTGATCAGAAAGAGTTTTATATGAGAAACAGAAGTGACCAAGGCTTGTAGCCATGGGATTGGGAGCACTTAGAACTTCAGGGCCTTGTTCTGCCTTATTTTTTGAAGGATGTTGCAAAGCCCAAGGTTAATTAACTAACTGAGCTCTGGAAGCCTGGATGAGTATAAGATAATCTTATGATCTGACACCTGGAGAATGTGCGATCCATCAGTTTCAATATGAAAAGGATTTGTAAAACGTGTCGCTACTTATCCCGTTTGGTGCTAGCTGAATTTTACTAAATTAAAGCAGTGTCCACACGGCACTATATAGGTGAACACACACTGTACAGGTGTTCTGTTCTGACATGTCCTGGGACATAGATTGACTGATAAAAAAGGTCAAGGGGACCCAAATGAGATAAGCTAACTGTTTCTCTTTTGTGTGGCAGAGAGAACAGCAAAAAAAAAAAAAAAAAAAAAAAAGCAAAACTGGCATTAACTATCAAGCAAGGCAAAAAACAAGGTCATTTTTTTCCACTTGAGTTGATAGTTGGTTGTATGGAGATAGATGTAGTTGGTAATGTTAATTTTTATTGTGGCTTCGTTTAGTTGTCTAAAAATACTTTTTTCTGCTTTGTGACACAGTACAAACAAGGAAAGACTATAACCCCAAACAGTGAGCATGCCAGGCTCACCCCAGATTCTCTCTGTGTTTGCTCCACACTCAGAGGGTATGAGTGTTACCTGCTGTCTCACCCTGCTGTCTCTGTTTCCCAGGGTTTTCACTTTCTTCTGTGGAAGAAGATGGTGTTCGAAGGCTCTACGTGAATAGTGTAAAAGAAACTGGCTTAGCTTCCAAGAAAGGTAAGTTGTTAACCATCTTGTCTTGACTTGTCTGTCTTCAGTTCCCTTTTGGATTTCTTTGGTTGGTGAATGAGAAATATCAGCTCCTAATGTTCACCTCTGAAGAGTGTTTAAATGTTGTCACAGTGAAAACACTTCCAGGGAATATGAGTGTTTTTTCCATCAGCTCAATTGTGCAAGGAATGTTGCCTTCCTGAATTTTAAATCTAATTCTGAGCCCATTTCCATGGGGTTGGTGGGAAATTCCCTTCGAATCAGAAGGGGTTGTCTTTCCCTACCATCTGGGGTGGAATGAAGGTCTTGGGGGTCTGGTTGGAGCTGCTCGGGAAGACCCCTTTGTGCTTTGGTGCACACTGCTCAAAGCTGACGCTGATCTTCACCTTAGCTAGCAAAGCTCCTTCATGTTCTGTTGCTGCCATTCATGGGGGGATCTTTGTAGAAGTTGAGAGTCTCGGGGTTCCGGATCCAGGCTTCTTGCCCTCCGTAGAGAGCTCTTGTCTGCTATGCCTGCCTGCCCCTCTACAAAAGCTCCTAGTACTGTCTGTCTAGGCTACTTGTGGAACCCCAGCACTCCATCCTTTTTCTACTGAGAAAATCTTTTCTTCCTAGATTTTTTTTTCTTTTTTTTTTTTTGGCTTCCTATATTAGTTTCCTAAGACTGCAGGAACAAATTACCACAAACTGGGTGATTCAAAACAACAGAAGTGTATTCTCAGACAGATCACGAGGCTAGAAGTTTGAAATCCAGGTATTGGCAGGGTCATTTCCTTCTGAGCCCCTGCAGGAAGAATCTCTTCCATGGTTCTCTCTAGATTCTGCTGGCTGCTAATAGCCCAGGGCATCCTTGGCTTGTAGCCGCATCACTCTGATTTCCTCCTCTGTCCTTACAGGGTGATCTTTCCTGCGTGTCTCCCTTTCTTCAGATGACATTCACCAGTCGTTGGGTTTAGGATGCACTCTACTCTAGTATGGCCTCATCCTGACCTGATTACACCTGCAGAGACCCCCTTTTCAAATAAGGTCACATTCTGAGTGGACATGACTTTTTGGGGAGACATTCTTGGGCTTCCCTGGTGGCTCAAGTGGTAAAGCATCTGCCTGCAGTGCAGGAGACCCAGGTTCAATCCCTGTGTCGGGAAGACCCCCTGCAGAAGGAAATGGCAACCCACTCCAGGATTCTTGCCTGGAGAATTCCTTGGACAGAGGAACCTGGTGGGCTACAGTACATGGGATTGCAAAGAGTCAGAAACAACAGAGTGACTTTCTTCTCGCTTTTTCTTCAAGTCACTATGCTCATTGTAAATGAATTGGGCAGGTAGGTAGGGCTTAAACTCCACCTTCACTTCATCTTGCTATGGAATTTTACCTTCTTTCAGGCAGTGGCAAATTCACACCCACTGAATGTACAAGTTAAACGTGTCTCGGTCAGTTCTGCTTGGACGTGATACCTGTGTCTAGCTCTGCTCAGGGATGGCTGAATGAAGCAGCTGAGAATGGATGGAAGGCAGACTGACCTTTCTCCCTCCTTCCACGTGCTGGGGCAGCTTAGTTCTGGGTGTTCAGCTGGCAAGGCCCCTGTGCTGCTGACCTAGCCCTGTGTTGTCAGCATCAGAGAAGCGCTCCCTGCAGTCTTGGCTCTGCACAGAGATGACAAGGGTGTAACCCATGGGAAATAAAGTCCAAGTAATGTACCTGCTGCTAACTGCCACGGGTGTGACTGTTCCTTCATTTTTCTTCCGTGTTTTCAAGACCAGAGGCAGCCAGTTTGGTTCCCTCACTGAGGGTATCTCAGCTAAGAGCAGAGGTGGTGGGGTTTATTCCCCTTTGAACCCCAAACTGATTTTTATCTCTTTCAGCCCTGCAGTGACTGTGCTGGGTGCGGGGGTGGGGAAATACGCTGCCCTGGTTTCAGTCACATCCTGTTTTAGTCCTTTGAATCCAAGAACCCTGGTGTTAGATGAAAACAACGGTTGAGTGCTGCAACCCCCTTTTCCCCTATGACGCTCTTCTCTACAGATGCAAGAGGGATGTCCATTCGCCCACGTGGGTAACAAACTATCCCAATACCCGGCCTGCAGAGGACTGTGTTGGGAGAGAGATTTGGGGTTGTGTTGGTTGTTCAATTGTGAAGTTTTGTCCAACTCTTTGTGACCCCAGGGACTGCAGCACACCAGGCTCCTTTGTCCTTCACTGTCTCCTGGAGTTTGCTCAGGTTCGTGTCCCATGAGTCAGTGATGCTGTTGTGGTACTTGGGGTTTTTGATGTTAAAGCATAGCCTCTATGTGAAGGTGATGGAGAGCTCCCCAGTGCTGGAGAGCTCCCGGTGGACCGTACAGACTCTGATGATAAAACATCCTTCTCCTTCAGCTTCCATTCTCCATTTAGCCTCCTTCTTTATAGCCAGCCAGAGGAGTTCGTGATATTTGTTGTGTTACAGCTGCTAAGTCTTTTCCAAATTTGACCCTTGCAGATCCTTCAACAATTCATTAGAAGGTGGAGTAAACTCTGGTCATTGCCCTCTGGACACCATCCCGATGCCAGTGTTTTTTAAAATGTCCAGAATGTGGTACACACCAAGGGGAGTCTGGTTGGTGGCTTGCAGCCTAATTAGAACTGAATATTCTGTCAGTCACTGAGTCTACAATTCATTATTGTTAGCCACCATGGACTTTTGGCCTGGAATGGGCTGACGATTAGTTCCCATATTCCTGCTCTCTCTCTCTCTCTCTCTCTTTCTCTCTCTCACCCTCTGCTCCGTGTTGGATCTCACATTGACTGTCCTTGTAGAATTGACTTTTGAAATCTGAGTGCGTTTACCCGTGTCTCTGTTCATCTTGGGCCCGTTGTTCTGCTCTTGGAATCCTCTGAGGTTGGGATCGGGCATCTTTTATTGCTGCCATCTAAGTGTCTTCCTGATGGCTCCATAAGACAGAACCTGGCTGAGAAGGCATTGCTCTAGAACTCTCTAGACAGATAGGACATTTCACAACTTTTACCCATGGGCAAGTGGGGAGTATTTTTGAATAGGTTCAAAATGAAAAACAAAGTTTTCCTCTTTCTGCTACCAAACATTAATAATGAGAGTTACTGTCTGTTGAACATCTTCAACATGCCAAGTGCAACATGAGGAGTTCTACATGGATTATTTCGTTTAGTCTCATTTAAACCATTACCAGTATTCTTGCCTGGAGAATCCCCACGGACAGAGGAGCCTGGCGGGATACAGTCCATGGGGTTGAAAGAGTCGGACACGACTGAGCGACTAATACACATTTTTCAGGAAACAGAACTGTTTTCTGCCACAGTTCTGGAGGAGAGTCTGAAGCCAGAGTGTCTGCAGGGCTGGGGTCCCTGGGAGGCTCTGGGGGGGCGTCGGTGGGTAGGGCCCTTTCTTGCCTTTTCCTTCTTCTGTTGTCTGCTGGCCTGTGGCAGCATCACTCGCTCTCCATCCTCCCCTGACTTTCTCCTCTACTTTCTGTGTCTTTCTTTTGTGTCTGTCCCACAAGGATGGTTGTCACTGGGTTTAGGACCCATCAGATAATCCAGCATGGTCTGATCTCAAGAGCTTTTACTGAAATACAGCTGCAGAGATCCTGTTCCCAAATAAGGTCCCATTCCCATGTTCCGGAACACGGACATACTTTTTCAGGGGTTGCCCTTTGACCCACTATACAACTCATATTCAAACAGTCATACAAACCTAGAAATTCTTTTTTTAAAGTTATTTAAGGAAATCAATTTATTTTTTGACTGCATGGCTTGTGGGCTTTCGTTCCCCAACCAGGGATTGAACCCAGGCCGTTGGCAGTGAGAGTGTGGCGTCCTAACCACTGGACCACCAGGGAATTCCAGCCAACCTGGCGATTCATTTTAAAAAGCAAAACAAAACTTGCAGATGTTTTTAGTTTTTGTCCTTTCTTCTTTTTCTCCTTCTATTACGGCCTCTGATGCCTAACCAAAGGAGTTGTCTCCAAGAGGACTTCAAAGATGACAACTGCCTTTCACATGTGGAAGTTTGGTATTTTCAATTCAAATGTTGTAATGCCAGCATCTTTCACCCAGAAGTGGAATGGTTAGTCTCCTAGAATTCCACCTCTGGCATGGGGAGAAATTTTCGTTTCTCTCCCATTGCCCTCTCACCCATGATGTTTCCTCGAGTATTTTTATGACAGAGAGTTGATTTCAAGTGTTTTGGAAACCTGAGTAAAGCTGGCCTAGAGGTGCGACCCGGGGAAGCTGGGAAGTGAGAACTTCGCTGCGGAATCAGAGTGAGACTTGCGGACGCCTAAGGGGCTGTGTGGCTTCACACTGGGTGAAGATCATCCTTTGCCTTTTTGCCCTTCGGTCACACCCTTTTTACAGATTTGTGTTTCCACATTAGTCTAGAAAATAAGACTCAACCTCTTTCCTTCTTCTTAGCTGAAAGGGCCCCGTGTTTTGTCTCCCGGTCTTCCCTAACCTCTCCCTTTCTTACACGGCTGCAAAGTTCTTCAAATGTCAGGCACACCTGCCCCGAGTCAGTCGCAAGCTCCTGTCCTCCGAGGCTCGACTGGTTCACGGCTACTCCTCTGGGTCCCAAGCTTTGGCAGCTCCCCAGAATGCTTTGCAAAAGTAGCAGAACCTTTTGGGACCTTCAGAAGGCCACTCACCCCAAGTTCCTGATGTAGTTTTATATAAAAGGTGGTGGTGGTGGTTCAGTCCCTCAGCCGTGTCTGACTCTTTGTGACCCCATGGACTGTAGCCTGCCAGGCTCCTCTGCCCATGGAATTCTCCAGAAAGAATACTGGAGTGGATTGCCATTTCCTCTTCCAGGGGATCTGCCCGACCCAGGAACTGAACCTGAGTCTCTTGCATCTCCTGCATTGGCAGGTGGATTCTTTACCACTAGCACCAGCTGGGAAGCCTGTATAAAAGGTGGTTGGACGCGAGGACAGGGTATGGGGAGCAAATATGATTGCATTTGGTTCTGTAAACTCTTATCCCTGAATATATTTCGAATGAGATGACCTTCAGTGATTGCAGCCGAGGAGAAGCCTGCATTTTGTTTCCATAGCAACGATTTATAGGCTTTAGCTGACTGTGCACACGTGTCCACAGTAGACAAGCATGTACATGGCACACACATTGCTGAAATCAGGGCGCATTGCCACGTTTCCCCTCGAAATGGGGGGACAATAACTAGGATAGAACACATGGGCTCCCCCGGTGGCTCAGATGGTAAAGAATCTGCCTGCCGTGCAGGAGACCCAGGTTCGATCTCTGGGTGAGGGAAGATCCCATGGAGAAGGGCGTGGCAACCCACTCCAGTATTCTTACCCAAAGAATCCCATGGACAGAGGAGCCTGGCCGGCCACAGACCATGGGGTCACAAAGAGTCAGACAGGACTGAGAGGCTAACAGTAGAGCACATAGATTCAAGAAGGGATACGGTTGTTTGGTCAGTGTGTTCAGGGCAGCTCAGGCCTGCTGTGATATCCCAGTCTAGAACCTTCCAGAACCGAAGCCCACGTGGTCACCCAAGGAGCCCCTTGGCGCACACCAGCCTGTGTGCAGCAGCGGCACCTCTAACAGGCAAGCTCGGTGTGCCCTTTAGAAGCCCGGCTCCTCTGCTGCTGCGATCTGATTCGACGCTGCCACTGCTTTTATGTATGTGTGTGTGTGTGAGAGATTAAACATTTTTCCATCTCGCGTTGGCAGGCCTGAAGGCGGGAGATGAGATTCTCGAGATCAATAAGCGGGCTGCAGGCACCCTGAACTCCTCTGTGCTCAGAGATTTCCTCGCACAGCCGTCCCTGGGCCTCCTGGTGAGGACCTGCCCCGAGCTGGAGGGAGGAGCAGAGCTGCTGGAGAACCCGCCCCACCGGCTGGACGGCCCGGCCGACCTGGGCGAGAGCCCCCTCGCCTTTCTCAGCAGCGACACAGGTATGGCTGTGCCCTGGGGCTGCCCCTCGTGGCCTGCGTCTTTCTGTGGATTTCCTGCCCCTGTGAGATGCCTGAGGAAGATGAACAGATTACTGAGCTCCCATGTCGAGGTGTAAAGGGGCCGGGAACTTACATGCTGGTGGAATTGCCGCTTGGCTGCAATGGAAAGCTCTGTCGTGCTGCTGCTGTTTGTCCTCTGGGGGAAAGATAGGTAGATGGAGCCCACGGTCTCTTGACTGTGGGCGGAGATGTAGAGATGCCGAAGTGCCAGGAGTCACTGAAGATGCTGGGCTTTGGTCCTGCCCCTGCTTCCATGGCACATCTCCTGTGTCGCCCCGGTCCTGTGTCTCCTTGTGTGGAAGGGGAGAGGATGTGGACTGAGAAGCCCGGAGCGGACATGTGCCCAGAGCTGGTGTTCAGTCTGCTTTTCCCTGGGGCTCTTCTGACCTGGAGTCTGGAGATGAGCCCATTGGCAGAAACCCCTCCCCTGCTCCATCTGCTGTTTTTCCTGCTTATACCTCTCCTTCCACTCCTTCTGACAACCTTATGCTCACTCTAGAAGGAGCAGCTTGGATGCTACCTGCCCCAGGAAGCCTTCTGGGACCCCCACCAAGCTCCATCCTCTGGCTCCCCAGACATCTTTCACGCGGGCTCTCTTCCTGCAACACTGTTCTTGCTTGCGTCTCTCCATCTCCTGAGTTTGTTTCCCGGGACTGGGCTAAGAGCTTCTTCACTTTTAGGTGCTCATTCTTGTTCAGCAGGAGAATCTGGGAACAAGCCCACAGGTGAATAGATACGGCTCTTGCTTAATCTCACCGTGATCTGCTCCAGAGCTGGGGTGGCTTTTAGTAAGCTGGGACTGGGGACTTATTTTTAAAAGTTGGGTTAAAAAAGGTCTTCCTTTCCCACTTCTGAGTGTAGGTACTATGAGTATTCCTGTTTTGCAACGTCCCTTCTGAAGCTCGGTCAATAAGAATAGATCACACCAGATGCCTGCTGATAGTTCATCCTCATATTGAGTGGTTCCCTGGGAGAATTCGACAAGTTGAGTCTTGAGAGAATCAATCCCAATCACTTGTAGTACCCATATGCCCATCATATCTTTAGGAAAGCATTCCAGGGAGCTGTGTCCCTTTTTGTTTGTTTGATTGAAGTATAGTTGAATTACAGTGTTGCATTACTTACCACTGTACAGCAAAGTAACTCAGATATATATATATATTTAGTGTGAGTGCTTAGTCCTGTCCGACTCTTTATGACCCCATGGACTATATAGCCTGCCAGGCTCCTCTGCCCATGGAATTTTCCAGGCAAGGATACTAGAGTGGGTTGCCATTTCCTACTTCAGGGGATCTTCCCAACTCAGGGACTGAACCCATGTCTCCTGCATTGGCAGGCAGATTCTTTAGCATTGGGGCCACTTGCTGCTGCTCCTGCTGCTGCTGCTAAGTCGCATTAGTTGTGTCCGACTCTGTGCGACACAGATGGCAGCCCACCAGGCTCCCCCGTCCTTGGGATTCTCCAAGCAAGAACACTGGAGTGGGTTGCCATTTCCTTCTCCAATGCATGAAAGTGAAAAGTGAAAGTGAAGTTGCTCAGTCGTGTCCGACTCTTAGCGACCCCATGGACTGCAGCCCACCAGGCTCCCCCGTCCCTGGGATTCTCCAGGCAAGAACACTGGAGTGGGGTGCCATTGCCTTCTCCAATGCATGAAAGTGAAAAGTCAAAGTGAAGTTGCTCAGTCGAGTCCCACTCTTATCGACCCCATTGACTGTAGCCTTCCAGGCTCCTCTGTCCGTGGCATTTTCCAGGCAAGAGCACTGGAGTGGGGTGCCATTGCCTTCTCCACTTGGGAAATGTAAATATATAGGAGGCCTGGCGTGCTGCAGTTCCTGGGGTCACAAAGAGTTGGATATGACTGGGTGATTGAACAACAACATACATACATATATATATGGATACACATATACATGTGTGTGTATATATATAACATGTGCATGTATATATATTCTTTTTCACATTCTCTTCCGTTATGGCTTGTCACAGGATATGGAATATAGTGCCCTGTGCGCTACAGTAGGACCTTATTGCTTATCCATTCTGCATATGCCCGTTTGCATCTGCTAGTCTGAAACACCCGCTCCTACCCTCTCCCACCCTCCGCCCCTGGTGGAAGATAACCACCAGTCTCTTCTCTGTCCCTGATTGTGTTTCTATTTCGTAGATAGGTTCGTTTGTATCGTATTTTAGATTCCACATATAAGTGATATCAAGTGGCGTTTTTTTTTCTCTTTCTGACCGGGGAGCTGTGTGTGCGTAAATGATAGGGAGTGAATACCAGCAAGGCTGTTCTTTTACGTGACCACAAGATGGCAGGCTCAACCCCATAAAACTTGGTTCACAGTGGTTTCTGTAAAATGACCCAAGTGAGGCATGTTGGGTTACTTTAGGTTATTGAAAGGGTTTTATAAGGTCTGGGTGTACATACTACAAATCACAGTGTGTGCTCAACCATTTTTTGGATGTTTTCTCCTGTCTCAGTTTTTCCTGTAGGTTATGGGTAAAAATTAAGGGTTGGCAAATTAAGACGCACTGGCCAAATCCAGGCTGTGGCCTCTTTTTATAAATAAAGCTTTATTGGAACACCGTCACACCCATTCATTGATGTATTGCCTCTGGCTGCTTTCCCATTTCAGCGGCGGATATGAGTAGTTATGACTGGTCTGCAAAGCGGAAAATACTATCTGGCCCTTTACAGACCTCTCATATAAGGTGTGATTGACATTGCTCATGATTTGTTCCTTTAAACACAGTCACTGTTTTGATGTATTTCTTTCTTTTGAGAAAAGATTTGTGTGTGTCTCTGTGTATATGCATATACACAGTTTGTGAAGTTTTAAGACTTTTCATTAAAATTTTTTTATTTTAAAGATGTGTTTGTACATAGGTACCTGTTTTGAGAATATCTGGGTATATTCTGGGTACACAGCCTTACCCTGTCCACAGCTGACCCATACATCCTCCTTCAGACCAGATGCCTTTGAAATCTGTGTGCTAAATATACTGAACCTAAATGTTGTTTAAACCCCATTAAAACTTTTTTATTTTGGAATCATTCTTAGATGATTTATTTGTTTGTTTCCAAATCATAACTGGGCTTCTCTGGTGGTTCAGTAAAGAATCTGGCTACAATGCAAGAGATCCAGGTCCGATCCCTGAACTGACAAGATCCACTGGAGAAGGAAATGACAGTCCATTCCAGTCTGCTTTCCGGGAGAATCCCATGGACTGAGGAGCCCCGAGGGCTACAGTTCATGGGGTCACAAAGAATCGGACAAGACTGAGTGACTAACACACACACACACACACAAATCATGTCTTGGAATCAGCATTTAAGTATTTGCTCTTAATAATTAAGCTGGTTGCTGAAAGTTATATTGTTGACTGTGACATGCTTCTGTCCTTATGGTTTAACATTCTAGTGTAGTTCTTTGTTCTTTTAACGGCTTCACCTTTTACTATTTTGTAGTGATCAAAAACCCTTCAGAATCAAGTGTGCTTGGTCAAGTTAGATAATCAGCCTGGTTCAGAAATGCAGCGTGAAGGTAAAGTCACAGTGTGGGTTTCCTGGATGTTTTCTAAATTGGTTTCAACATTATTAAGTTCCAGAAGCATTCTCAAACGCTCTCAGCAGCTGTAGCTCCATCCCCTTGGCCAGAGGGAAGCAAGACACTCAGGCCCCCACCTGGGTCCCAGCCTGTTTGCTCTCTGGTTGTTACCATTTCCTTGTCCACATTTGACAGTGGAAGATAAAAGAGGGGGCAAGTAAACAGGATAAAATAACCTGAAAGATGGTGCACAATGAAGCAGAGATAAAGCAGTGTCCACAGACAGCTGCAGTGACGATAGAAAACAACAGAGAAACTGTGTGCAATGCGCAGGCTGGACTATAGCCTTAGTCTAAATTTAGAAGTAACTAAAAATAAGAAGCATCCTGAGTGACAGAATTGAGATTTGATGTGGAGACCATTTTAGGGTGGTCATAGTGAATGTGAGGCCATGTGGACAGAGGGCCTGGCTGTGTCCACAGGCATCCCGGCTGGTGCCTCTCTGCAGGAAGTTTTACCCAGCGAATTGCCCCTTGTAGCAAGTCCAAGTCTGCGAGCTTGGCCCTGATCCTGCCCTGAGAATTCTGATGGAAAGATGTGATTAACTTTCAGGGCTGGATTCTTTCTGAAGCCTTTTTTCATGGAGAGGTTTGTTTCCTTGATGTAGAAACCTCACTGCCTAATGGCTTAAGTGGGCTGTGGAACCAGGTTCCTTGGGAATGAGTCCCATGTTGATCTTTATTAGCTTCATGACTTTAAACAGATTATGGTTAAGCTGTGCTCCGTGCCCTCAAGCCTGCAGTGGGGATCGTGCCACGCTGCTATCAAATGAGGCTGTTGTGAGGAATGATTGAGTGATTAAAGTTGTCAGAATAAGTCCTAGGAGGTGCTCAGTGAATATGCATTCAAAGCACAGTGTCTTAACGGTGGCGAGAAGGTTCTCTGACTTGTAACCAGGGGCTGCTGGGTGTTATTCTCCTTACTACTCCACTCCACTTCTGTCTACACCAGGAGTATTGTCTGAACTAAGTTTATGAAGTATACTTAGAGCAGTTTCCTTCCCTGGGTAGAAAGAAGTAGATTCTACTGTCTAGATGCTGAGACCGCTGGGCCCCTTTTCAGAAATAGTGATTCCCTTGGTCTGGGGCAGGGCTTGGGTATGCATTTGTTAGGGTGCGTGGTTGCTTAAAAACTTTCAGGTGATTCTAATGTGCAGTCAACATGGGAGGCTGCTCTCTTAGGTCACCAGCTCTCTCCTTGGTTCTTGGTCCTGTTTTTTGTCCGGGTGAAATGGTAGGATGATTGGAATGTTACGGTCCCACGCAGACCATAACTGGGGTGTTTGTGGATAACTTTCTGTTGTCTGCTTCATTGAGATTTTTGTAATGACAGCCTGCTAGGTGATCTTTATCCTCCTCTTCCTCAGTATGGGAAGGACACTTCCCAGTGTGGGTTGCTGTGTTGGTTTGGAATGTCAGGGACTGGAAGATAGATTCCATCCTCAGGGTTCCCTCTATAAGACTCAGTTTCCATTCTTGGCCATTGGCCATCCATGTGTCCTTGTGGAAATCTGCCTGGGGCTATTCTTCATCTTTTTTTTTCCAACAGTTGTTGAGGTCCATACCGGTACGAAAATGGGGGAAGGAGGTCCAGACAGAAAGCTTGTTACTTCAGTGGCTCTTGTTTTAGAAAGAGCCTTGAAGTAAAGGGGAAGCTGGCATAGAAAGTTGCAAAACTGTAGTTTCTTTGAGCTTCCCGGAAAGCCTCTCTCATGCTCCTGTGTGATTTATTTTGAATTATGATCTCATCTGGTGCTGCTGCCATTTTGGACCAGAAAATTCTTTGTTGTGGTGGGCTGTTCTCAGCCTTGATGTTAGTAGTTTTCCAACAAACCACTCTCAACTAGTCCTCATAACCCTCTTCCCCAAATTGTGTTAATAAAAAATAATCTTCAGACATTGCTAAATGTTCTTCCAGGGCGAAATCTTTCCAGGTGAAACCACTGGCCTGGTTTATTAGAATGTATACCTTCACTCCTCAGTTAGCAAAGTATTATATGAACATCAATATAGGAAAGCAAATCTAATCTAAAATAATTTTTGAAATAACTTCGATAAAACAAAAGCCCCTGATATCATGCCAGCTATAAGAATCATAATTCAGAGGGCATCTTTGATGTCTTTCCAAGATTTCAGAACATCTGTTTGTCTCTCTTACTTTAAGTTCTGTCCTTAAGGTTCAAGTACATTTGACTTTTGTGATGGAGGCAGCTTGGCTTTATCATCCCTAAAATTCACTTGACCAGTTGGCATAAAACAGATGCCCTTGCTTAGATCAGTAAATAGTTTATGATATTACAATGAAGGGCTTCCCTGGGGGCTCAATGGTAAAGAATCTGCCTGCCAAAGCAGGAGACACAGGTTCAAGCCCTGGGTCAGAAAGATCTCCTGGAGAAGGAAATGGCAACCCACTCCAGTATTCTTGCCTGGGAAATCCCACACACAGAGGGGTCTGGCAGGCTCTAGTTCGTGGGATTGCAAAGCATCAGACACTACTAAGCGACTAATCAACAGTTACGATAAAAGCTCAGTGAACTAAAGGTGTTAGTCACACAGTTGTGTCCGACCCTTTGTGAGCCCATAGACTGAAGTCCGCCAGGCTCCTCTGTCCGTGGGATTCTCCAGGCAAGAATATTGGAGTGGGCTGACATTGCTTCTAACTTGAAAAATGGCCTTTCCAGAAGTTGAGCTGGGTGGGTTAAGTGGCTGTGGCCCGCCCTAGCCCCTACCTGTTAAAGGCAATTAGGGTGAGCCTTGGGTTTGGAGAGTCAGCCCCCTGGGTCCGAAGCTGAGTGGAAAGATGGCCATCTATGGTGGGCACCCGTTGCCCACCTGCAGGAAGTAGATTAAGCAGCCTTTGCTGTAACAGGAAAGGCTTCATGATAGCCAGGAGAGTCAGGGCATCTTGGTCAGAGTGGGGGAAGCCGTTCTTTGATTGGCCCAGCAGTGCAGGCTTCCCTGCTGTGCCCGTGAAATGCAAGGTTCTGTTTCTGGTTGACGTTCCATGCACATTCTGTGCAGCTCCATTCTGCAGACAGTCAGGAGGGGCGACATAGAGAGAGGAGCTGCCCAGACCTGTCTTCCCGCAGACAGGCAGGGTCACGTTCTCCAGACTCTCAGGTAGCCAGGTGCACATGGCCTTCTAGGTGTCTGTTGGGAAAATGTGGAACCGTGTGCGTTTTGTAAACTGCTGTGTGCGATGCTTACTGTCACCCAGCACAGGGCCCGCTCCCTAGGGCCCTGCTGGGGAAACCCCAGCGCCTAGTCCTGCCTTCTGGCTGGTTCTGATTAATGACACCATCAAGTCCTGAGTGTGGAAAAACAGGGTTGCTTCGGAGATTAAAAGCCTCCATTTGTATAATTTTAAAGAACACTAGTGGATTATAGTTTGACTTTCACAACAAGCTGATAGGGTTGGAAGGAACTATATGTACAGTTTTTATGGATTAAAAAAATGTTCTGTGTAGAGAAACAGACTCTGGGATTTTGTGAAACATGGTTGGAAAGAAATTGTCTTTCAAGTTAAAATTGTAGTGTTTTTCCTCCCCTGCCTTATAGAGTATATATAGCTCTCCTGAGGGTTCCCCCCCTTTATAATTGTTTTGATTTTATTTTCTTAGCTTGAGGGAGGGGTGAGTATTTATGTTGATCTTATATATTATGAGTGTTTTTATGGAATTCTTATATGACAGTAAAGTGGCTGAAAAGCAAAGCAAAATCATAGCGTAAGGATTGGGTTCCAGCTCAGTGTCTTCACTGTGTGTGTGTGTGTGTGTGTGTGTGTGTGTGTGTGCGCGCGCGCGCCCGTGCACGTGTGTGTGTGCATGCGTGCACATGCACACTTAGTCGCATCTGACTCTGCGACCCATGGACTGTAGCCCGCCAGGCTTCTCCATCCATGGAAATATCCAGACAAGAATACTGGACTGTGTTGCCATTTCCTGCTCCAGGGGATCTTCCCAACCCAGGGACAGAACCCATGTCTCCTGCGTTGGGAAGCCCCAGTGTCTTTACTGGCCATGTCTAACCTTTCTTTTTCCCCTTCCCTTCAGTTGTTTTTCTCTCAGAGATCAAAACTCAGGTGTTAATAAAGACCTTTCAAAAGTCAGTTATGATTGGTTCTTCTTTGGAAATGTTTGGAGTATCTCTTAGTTCAACAAACATTGTTAATATATCTCATAAGGCAAAGATCTTTTTTGCCTTCCTCTGTTAAGTCTCTAATGGGCTTGAATGGAACCTGAGTGAATGTACCTCATCCGAGTAAATTAATAGACATGTAAGCTTACATGCATGTGTTTGTACTTCTCCTAAGCTCATTGTTTTCTCTCCTGATAATGGTGAGTGGGACGTGCTAGCAGCAGAGGTTTCCTTGGTTACAGAAACAGTTCCATTATGATGTGAAAATAATTTTAAGAAGCAGAGAAATGATCACACCTGTTCACGACATTGAATGTTATTTATGGCAGCTTTTGTGATGGCCTGTGGGTTCTGTCCTGCTGGGCTCAGCTCTGCCCTGAGGTTCCCCATTCTCTGAGGCTGCCCTGTGCTCGGTCACTCTGTCGTGTCCAACTCTCGCAGCTCACCAGGCTCCTCTGCCCATGGGATTCTCCAGGCAAGAGTACTGGAGTGGGTTGCCGTGCCCTCCTCCAGGGGATCTTCCCGACCCAGATCTCCTGCATTGCAGGCGGATTCTTTACCGAGCCACCCGCCCTGCTTATCCTGTGTTTAAAAAGTGGGGTGTGATTGACGTATAACATCAGTTTCAGGAGTACAACATGACGAGCCTACGTTTGTATGCATCGCTATATGACCTGCACTGTGTCTAGTTAACATCCACCAGGACACATACTTCCTTTTTTTTTTCCCTGATGATGAGAGAGGTTTACTTTCTTAAAATGCAATACAGTATTATTAATTAGTGTGTGTGTATGTGTGTGTGGCTTGCCAGGTGGCTCAGCAGTAAAGAATTCGCCTGCAATACAGGAGACATGGGAGGTGCAGGTTCCACCCTTGGGTCCAAAAGATCCCCTGAAGAAGGAAGTGGCAACCCACTCCAGTACTCTCGCCTGAGAAATCCCATGGACAGAGGAGCCCGGCGGGCTGCAGTCCACGGGGTTCGCAAAGAGTTGTACGTGACTTTGCGACTAGACAACAACAAATGTTATATGTCTCCATGCCTTATTTATTTTTATAACTATGCATTGTTACCTTTTTACCCATTTCACCCACCTGTCCCACCACCCCCTACCTCAGGCAGTCTTCAATCTGTTCTCTGTGTCTGTGAGGGCTTTTGCTTTTAGATTCTACATTAAATGAGATCGTACAGCATTTTCTCTCTCTGACTTATTTCACTTAGCATAATGCCCTCAAGGTCCATCCATGTTGTTACAAATAGTAGATTTCCTTTGGTTTTTAGGTCAGTTCAGTTCAGTCGCTCAGTCGTGTCTGACTCTTTGCCACCCTATGGACTGCAGCATGCCAGGCTTCCCTGTCCACCACCAGCTCCTGAAGCTTGCTGAAACTCATGTCCATCGAGTCAGTGATGCCATCCAACTGTCTCATCCTCTGTCGTCCTTTGGTTTTATAGCTGAATAATTCTCCATTGCCTACCCCCACTCATCCTTTGTCTCTCTAGTTTTGGCTCTGTTCCGTCTCTGTGGTTCCAGGTATCACTGGCATCTCCTTTGTGCCATGTAGTGAGGTGCTGGGTGCTGGGAAGAGTGGAGGTGGGACAGGCAGTTTCCCGTTCTTCTTGCTTCTTCAGCCCACTTAGCCTGTCTTCAGTTCTCTGGAGCTGTCTGCATGTGCCCTGGTAAGTAAATGGGGACAAAAAAAATAATTCCTTCAGTGTCTGCTGTTAGAGGAAAAGTCTCTTGTGGTGAAGGAAGCTAGAGTAGGAAGCTGCAAAATTCTGTTTCTATGGGGTTGCGTAGAAACTCAACAATGGTGTTCTATAAACCTCTTCCTCTGGGAGGTGTTCAGAGAAAGCCTTGAAGTGTGGGAGCAAGAATGTGGCTTTTCCTGGTTTGATTCCCTGTTCCTGCCATGCTGGTATCTCTCTTCAGCTCTCTTAAAGGGCACCACTGTCAATTCCTGCCTCTCTGGCTTTCTTTGATGACTTAAGTTCCACTAACCACGTATTGGTTATCTACTGCCTTGTAACAAACCGCGGGAAACCACCATTTAATTTGCTCACTGCGCTCAGCACTTTGGGCCGGGCTCAGCTGGGTGGTTGTTCTGCTCTCCTTGCCTCAGTCACTCTCGTGGGCTGTGCCATTTGGGCTTGACTGGGACTGGGTTAAACTGGCCTTTCTGACATATTTGGTGATTGGTTGGCTGGACCCCTCTTTCTTTGAGGTCTTTCATTCTCAAGAAGCTACCTTGGGGGTTTCATTGTATGATGGTCCAGCATTCCTGGGGGATCAGACCCGAAACTGTACAGCCACATAAGACCTTAGCTCAGAATTCACATATCACCACTTGGGTCACATGCTACTGTTCACATCAAGTCACAAGAGCAACCCAAATTCATGGGGTATGGAGAGAGACACAGAGATCCAGGCTTAAAGGAGAAGGAAGAATCATCACTGTCATCTTTACTGACTGTCTAACCATTGCCTTCCTCCTCTTTTATTAATTTTTATCTTCAGCTAAGGCCAAAAGCAGAGCCAACGGGGTAAAAAAGAATATATGTTTTAGAATCAGATAGACCCACACTTATTGAGTCCCAGGACTTCTTTTATATTATAGATATTCATACTTTTGCCAGTTATATGTGTTGAAGGTAACCTTTCTCAGTGTACAGTGTATCTTGTTGCCTTCGTGTTGCCTTTTGACAAGGGAAGGTTTTTAATTTTAGTAAAATCTGATTTTCTGTTTCCTAGGATTTGTGCTTTTTTCTCTCTTGTTTAAGAAATCCTTCTCTCTCTCCCCTGGGTAACAAACATTTTCTTCTGTTACTTCCTGCTGAGAGATTTATATTTTGAACTTTCCCCTTTCTGGTTCATAGCTCCCTGGCACTGATTCTTACGAATGATGGGAGTTAGGGTCCTGCTCTTTGTTTCCCCACGTGGGTAGTCTGCTGTCTTAGCTGCATTATCAAATGTTCCATTCTTTTCCCCCGGATCTGCAGTACCACATCTGCTGTGCATCACACTTCCACACATGGGTGGGGCTGTTTCTGGGACTCTCTGTTCTGTTAGCCTGTCTTCTTGCTAATTCTGCACTGCTTTGTATTAGTGTTAACTTTAAATGCATTCTGGTATCTGGTAGGGAAAGTATCCGAGTCTTGCTTTTTCTTTCCCCGCCCCGCCCCTCTAAAACTGTCTTTGGTATTACTGGCCTTTTGCTCTTTCCTAGCAAATTTTGTTCCAGAAATAACGCTGCCAGTGTGGTCTGTCTGAATTCAGATCCCTCGCTATTTGTTGAGATTTATATTATAGCCTCATATGTGGCCTGTTTGCCCACACTGCTAATCTTTGGAAAAAACATGCATCCTCAAATTCTTGTGCATAGGGTTTAAAATACACTGGTGGGCCAGGCTCAATAATTCTTAATGTTTGCCGCTTCTGTAGTCTGACTAAGTCTAGTTTGTCTGGCATTTGGAGAGCATTCTTTACATTCGCCTGATTTTCTACCCCAATACTTTCAGGCTTCTTTGTCTCTTTTGTTTAGTCTGTTTCTTACGTATAGCATGTAGGTGAGGCTTTGTGTGACATTATTTCGGATTTTATCTAAGCATGAAGTATAATGTTGAGTTTAGTCTACATCACGTTTATTTAGAAGACCCATGTATCTTGGCTCGTTTCTCTCATCATATTTTGCCGTCTTGATCTTGTTTATCCTTCCTGCCCTTTCTAGTCCTCTTTTGGGTTGAATTTCTAAATTCCACTTTCCCCTTTCAACTTATACAATCTGATTATATTCTATTCAGTGGTTGCCCTTACTTTTTTTTTTTTTTTTTGCCCTTAAAATTGTAACGTCTCTTGAAGCATAAAAGGATCATGAAATGATTTAAATACAGTCACCCACCACTGCTTTAGTTCCATCTTGTGTTTTTGGAACAAATGCCTTGTGGGTGTGTGTGTGAAGTGTTTTGACTTGCCTGTTTGTATTGTGTTGTTCAGCCGCTCAGTCGTGTCCAGCTCCCTGTGACCCTGCGGACAGCAGCACACCAGGCCTCCCTGCCCTTCGCCATCTCCTGGAGCTTGTCCTGTGTGTATATCAGCTCTTATTTATCATTTCACCTTGTCTACCAGATTATGCGTGTGTGTGTATGCATATTTTCCCACCCAAAATACATCCTTTAGAGAATCTTTAAGGAAAGTTCTGTATTAGTAAGCTTTCTCACTCTTTGTCAAATGTTTCTTGTTGTAAATTTTTCTTCTTGAATACTATTTCGACTTGAAATTATGTCAGTTTTATGTTGACAGTTTGAGAATTTGAGGATGTCTATGCTTTAGTGAGGTAATGTCTTCAAATAGGCCTTTCAGATGTCTTTCTTCAGCTTTTATTCTTATCCACTGAGTGCTTAATTTCAGTGTTTATAGCTCTTATTTCTAAAAATTGTACAAATTTACCTAATCTTTTTTGAAAGCCTCTTTTCTGTTGTTCCTTTTTCTTTCTTTCTTTTTTTTTTTTTGAAGCATACTCATTTGACAGTCTGAAAATTTCAGTATGATTCCTAGGAAATCTCCTTCTCCTTGTTGTGGCTGCTGCGTCTCCATCGTGGGGAGCTGGTTCTCCTTGTGTTCTATAATGATGGATTGTGGTTCTTGTTGGACCAAGCTTGTGCCTGACCATTAATATGAAACCATCATCAAGGGTGATTCCCTCCAGAACAGACTTGTTTTTTGCCTTTTGCCAGATGCTCTTGGAATACAAATTCAGAGAGACTTTAAGGCAATTTTACATCTGGAGTATCATGTACTGAATGTTTGCGTTCCGCCAGAATTCCTGCATTGAAGTCCTAACCCCCACTGGGAGGTTTATTAGGAGTTGGGAGCCATTGGGAGGTAATTAGGTTCAGATGAAGTTACCGGCTGGGGCTCCCATAATGGGATTAGTGTCCTTGTAAGAAGAGGAAGAGAGAGCAGGGCTCACCCCTCTCACCTTGCACACACAAGGAGAGGTTGTGTGGGTACCGGGGAGGTGGCAGCCATCCGGCAGCCAGGGGAAGGGCCTCGCCATGGAAGGAATCCACTGGCACCTTGCTCTTTGACTTCCAGTCTCCAGAACTGAGACAAATCACTGTCTGTTGTTTAAGCCCCCGAGTCTGCGGTCTTAGTTACACCAGCCTGAGTAGACGAAGATGTCGGTGTCTCCAGAATGGAGGACATAGTGTACATTTGAATCTCCAGCACCCCTGGGCCCAGCCTGTGGCTCTCATCTCCAAGAAGAAGCCTCTCTCTCTCTCTCCCTGCTCTTGTATCCCAGAGTATAGGCAGAGTTAGATCAGTTTCTTTGTCTTTCTTTTTTCTCTTTCACATGTGAGCACTTTCTTTAATTTCTTATCTATTTTTAAATTTTTGTTGGAATATAGTTGCTTCACAGTGTTGTGTTAGTTTCTGCTGTATAACCCAATGAAGCAGCCATCCAGAAACATGTTGACATACCCCTCCCTCGTGTGTCTCCTGCCCACTCAGGTCACTACAGTGCATTAAGTAGGGTTTCCTGTGCTATACAGTATGTTCTCATCAGTTGTACCTGTTTCATACATTTGTTGTTTGTTGTTCAGTCGCTCAGTCGTGTCTGACTCTCTGCAACCCCATGCACTGAAGCACGCCAGGCTTCCCTGTCCTTCACTGTCTCCCGGGGTTTTTTCAGACTGATGTCCATTGAGTCGGTGATGCCATCCAACCGTCTCATCCTCTGTCGTCCCCTTCTCCTTCTGCCTTCAGTCGTGCCCAGCATCAGGGTCTTTCCCAGTGAGTCGGTTCTTCACATCAGGTGGCCAAAGTATTAGAGTTTCAGCTTCACTCCTTCCAATGGAGTACACAGTACTTTAAAAAAAAAAAAAAAAGTCTTTTTCTGTCTTTTCGGGGTGAGAGTATAGCCCTTCTAGAGAACCCTATGAACGTGAGAGATTTAGTTCTAACTCTCTGACTTGTACTGACCCAATACCTGTTTTCTCTCTTATGACCAGTTAAAACCAAGGCATCCAAGGCTGTGTTCCCAGGTGGTACTGATTCTGCTGTTGGGCTATGTTCTGGTGTCTCTTTGATTGTGACAGAGACTGGGGAATGCAGAAGGTGTTCCATGCCCAGGCCCAGGGAGGTTAGTGCCCTGTGTACCTGCCATGTATCGTTTTCTTTCCAAACGTTGTCCCCTGCTGACACCAACAGGGTCCCTCTCCCTTTAGGAAACACTGCGCTGGCGGTAGATAGGGAGTTTGGAGGCAGATGATGAGTTATCTAGCCCTGCCATGGCTTTGGGGCTGGCCCACTGCTCCAGCTTCCTACATCTTCATGTTGGACTCTGGGGTTTCTTCAGCAGTTCAGTTCAGTCGCTCAGTCGTGTCCGACTCTTTGCGACCCCATGAATTGCAACACGCCAGGCCTCCCTGTCCATCACCAACTCCCAGAGTTCACTCAGACTCACGTCCATCGAGTCCATGATGCCATCCAGCCATCTCATCCTCTGTCGTCCCCTTCTCCTCCTGCCCCCAATCCCTCCCAGCATCAGAGTCTTTTCCAATGAGTCAACTCTTTGCATGAGGTGGCCAAAGTACTAGAGTTTCAGCTTTAGCATCATTCCTTCCAAAGAACACCCAGGGCTGATCTCCTTCAGAATGGACTGGTTGGATCTCCTTGCCGTCCAAGGGACTCTCAAGAGTCTTCTCCAACACCACAGTTCAAAAGCATCAATTCTTCGGCGCTCAGCTTTCTTCACAGTCCCACTCTCACATCCATACATGACCACTGGAAAAACCATAGCCTTGACTAGACGGACCTTAGTTGGCAAAGTAATGTCTCTGCTTTTGAATATGCTATCTAGGTTGGTCATAACTTTCCTTCCAAGGAGTAAGCGTCTTTTAATTTCATGGCTACAGTGATTATAGTTTCTTAGAGCTCAGTTTTACGTTTGAAAAGGATTCAGGGGCCTTCCCTGGTGGTCCAGTAGTTTCCACTCCCTGCTTCCACTGCAGGGAGCACAGGTTTGATCCCTGGTTGGGGAACTGCCCACGTGCCATGCAGTGTGAGCAAAAAATAATACTAATAAAAATTAAGTAAAAAGGATCCTGTTGTATTTTACTCAGCATTCGTAAGTGTTTCTGTAGAGTTAGGGTGGGGGGTTGCTTCCTTTTCAGGATAGCTGGCCTGTGTCAGCAGTGAAAACCCTTTCATTCATTTTCCCACTGTTTTGTGAGCGTCCTCTGACCCCAGGCATTATAATGTGCAGTGGGAGCATGCAGGGTCACGGCATCTGGCTGTACAGAATGGGGGTTGCCGTTGTGCAGACTGCCGCACGAAGGTGACCTTGTGTGTCGTACAGCCTGACTGTCAGCTTACTGCTCAGGGAGCCATGGTTCCTGCCATTTCAGAGCTTAATGCTGTTCAATCTTCCCCTCTCTCTAGCCCCAGCATCTAGATCATTGCCCCCCATTTCAAATATTCAGTCACTATTTTTCCCCCCTCTGGTGGTGACAGTATGACATAATTGATGTCCACCAAGTTAACTGAACTTCTTTCTTTGGCAGCTTTCACCATGTTATTGAGTGGTGGTGGTTTAGTTGCTAAGTGGTGTCCAGTTCTTGCGATCCAATGGACTGTAGCCCCCTGGCTCCTCTTTCCATGGGATTTATAGTGAGTTAGTGATTAAAAGAAGTGCAGGAAAATCGTAGAGACAGAGCAAAGGCGCAGGAAGGGTGGGCACAGATAGCAACGTACAAACCACGCAAGCTCCGCTTCCTTGGTGCCGCCTTCCAGGGGACCATAGGATGCAGTTCTGGAGCAAGGTTAGCTCAGGGATTGGCATCTTCCCTTAGTTTCCCAGTCAACCTAGAATCTGATCTGAATGTGATGCCGAACACAGGCTTATGACTGTGATGGTGTCACTGGAGTAAGGTGGCCTCTTTTCAGACTGACGCTTCCATCCCAGGAGTCAGAAAGTGGCTCCTTCTACCCATGTTTCTTCTTTCTTCCCTTTTCTCTTATCTGGTTACAGTATGGTGCTGTAGTCCCTTACCTAGTGCCTGGAATAGTCTAATAGTCATCAAACCAATTTCTTATCAGACTAGTAGAGGTTTGTACATATCCGAGAGACTTGTTGCTCCTAGTCTGGTCCATGGACCTGCAGTGTTGATTGGTATCATGGAGTGTGTAAGAAATGCAGAAACATAGTTCTGACCCTATTCTGTTTGAATGTGCATGACAGAAATCCCCAGGCAGCTCAGATGCTCTTTAAATTTGAGAAGCCTCCCAGAGGAAAGTGTTCTCTTCCCCAGCACAAGGCTTACCATAGCCAACCATTGTAGTCAACGGTTTAGTCACTAAGTCATATCCGACTCTTGCGACCCCATAGACTGTAACCCGCCAGGCTCCTCTGTCTATGGGATTCTCCAGGCAAGAATACTGGAGTCGGGACTTGGTAAAATAGGAAAGAAAGTTGCCCGCACTTTTGCATGGACTATGGTGGAAAGAGTGGATGTTATGTTTGAAGTCTGCCAGATAATGTCTGTGAAGCAGTTATTCGTCTTTAAAATAATTTTATTCATTCATTTTTGGCTGTGTTGGGTCTTCATTGCTGCACAGCTTTTCTGTAGTTGCAGTCTGTGGGGGCTGCTCTTCATTGCAGGGCACAGGCTCCTCATTGAGGCGGCTTCTCTAGTTGCAGGACATGGGGTCTAGGGCGAGCAGGCTTCATTAGTTATGACACGTGGGCTCAGTAGTTGCCACTCCCAGACTCTAGAGTGCAGGTTCCGTAGCTGTGGCGCATGGCCTCAGTCGCTCCACAGCACGTGGGATCCTCCCAGCCCAGGGACTGAACCTGAATCTCCTGCATTGGCAAGCGGATTCTTAATCACTGAACCACCAGGGATGCCCCAAAACAGTTATTTTTAAAATGTTCTTCTCAAAATGCTTTATTCAGTTTTCCTAGCAATTAATTGATCCGACAATTAATTTGTTGATTATAAATCAATCAAATCACCTAATTTAATTTTATTTAAGTTTTATTGTATGTGTTATGGGCTTCCCTGGTGGCTTAGTGGTAAAGAAGCCGTCTGCAGTGCGGGAGCTCCAGGAGACATGGGTTCTGTCCCTGGGTTTAGCAAGATCGCCTGGAGGAGGGCATGGCAACCCACGCCAGTATTCTTACCTGGAGAATCGCATGGACAGAGGAGCCTCCTGGGCTACAGCCCATAGGGTCGCAAAGAGTCAGACACGACTGAAGCAGCCTACCATGCACGCGTATATATTATCTTGTCTTAGCTGGGCCTGTGGTGACAGACACCTTGGACTGAGTGACTTAAACAACGGACATTTATTTCTCATAGTTTTGGAGCTGGGAAGTCCAAGCCCAGGCTTGTTGCTGAGGGCTGCCTTCCTGGCTTGCAGGTGGCTATTTTCAGTGTCCTCACAGGAGAGGAGGGGAGTTCTGGTTTCTCTTCCAATGACACTAATCCCATCATGGAGGTCCACTCTCAAGACCTCCTTTAAGCTTCCTTAGCTCCCAAGTGCCTCATCTCCGAATACAGTCCCACTGGGGGTTAGGGCTTTACATATGAATTTGGCAGGGGTGGGGGGAGCGGTAAACATTCAGTTCAGTTCAATTCAGTCACTCAGTCGTGTCCGACTCTTTGTGACCCCGTGAACTACAGCACGCCAGGCCTCCCTGTCCATCACCAAGAGTTTACCCAAACTCATGCCCATTGAGTCGGTGATGCCATCCAGCCATCTCATCCTCTGTCATCCCCTTCTCTTCCCGCCTTCAATCTTTCCCAGCATCAGGGTCTTTTCCAATGAGTCAGTTCCTTGCATCAGGTGGCCAGAGTATTAGAGTTTCAGCTTCAGCATCAGTCCTTCCAGTGAATATTCAGGGCTGATAAACATTCAGTCCGTAGCAAATATTGTGTATTATAAAATATGTATTATAAATAATAAAAATGTATTATAAAGTAATAATAATAGTGGTAACGATAAAGATAGCTAAACTAGCATGTAATGAACCAAGGTCATGGCGTCTGTACTTGGAGGGTTTAACAATACATGGACACATCATAAGCTTAAGGCTATCCAGCTGGCTTGGTTCCAGGGAGATGCGGGTTCCATCCATGGGTCAGAAGATTCCCTGGAGCCGCAGATGGCAACCTGCTCCCCTATTCTTGCCTGGGAAATCCCATGGACAGAGGAGCCTGGCGAGCTGCAGTCCATGGGGTCGCAGAGTGGGACACGCTGAGCACACGTGAGCTTGATGCCACGCTCCCTTGCCCTTGTAGCGGTGGCTGTATGTGCTGACCCGTGTGTCCTTCTGATTTCATCTTGCAGGCCACAGCCTCTGCAGCGAGCAAGGCAGCAGTGCTGAGGCTGCTCCGGAGGAGGCGGAAGGGCCGGACTTGGAATCCTCAGATGATACTGATCACAGCAGCAAGGTGAGAGATTTCCATTTTCACATCCCATGTCTCGAACCACTAAAGAGTCACAGCTGACACGTCACCGCTGCAGCTGTGTGTGGCGGGAAGGCCCCTCCACGGGACGGAAGTGTTTCTACTTCTGAGAGGTCACTAAATAGGATATGGCATCCTAATGATAGCCGTGAGGACAAACCCAGATGTGACAGTATGAGCCAGAGCTCACTGTTAATGAACTGAAGTCTCTGTCCATCCTGTTTCCTTCTTATGTCCTCCCTTTCTGTCTGAGGAAAAGGCATCCAAAATGAGTGCAACTGGGTCAGTTATACTTTCCTGCTACTCAGGGTTTCTATAAGGAACTGCATTTGCGTGGCCTCCGTTTAGCTCTTGTGAAGGGTGAACATCTTCTACATTAAAGGGGAAGAGGCCATCGATTTGTCCATCCAAATACAGCGTGCTCAGCTGGGTGAGCACTGTGACGATGTTCTTATTCTGACTCTTGGGTGCTGCTATGAATTTGTTTTCCCTAATTCATCATGCTTTATTTCCACTTCCTAAAGAGTTCCATGTGTCAGTAACCTCTTTACGTCACAGTGTCACAGTTTAAAACCTCTATTACCTATAGCCGAAAGACGCCTCTGCAGCAAAAAGCGTGTGTGATTATGTCCGTATTTATTCATCTTTTTTTGGAGAATGTCGTTGACGTATTTATGTTGGGTCCCTTGCTTATCTAATATTGCTTGACGTTTACCAGTCATTTAACCTGAACAAATCGTGTAACTTTAAATTATACTTTTGTTTTCTCATCTGCAATATCAGGGTGCTTCTTGCCCTTGTCCCGTGATGGGATGATGCAGTGGGCCAAAAAATATTGCTGATACTGTTAATGGAATTAGACTTCAAATATGAAAGATTGTTTTAAAAACCTGCATTTCTATGTGCATATGTTTGTGTCTCTTTTTGTCTGTATGTATCTTTGTAGGACTTTCGTTTTTTAAAAGATTTATTTATTTTTTAATTGAAGGATAATTGCTTTACAGAATTTTCTTTTCTGTTGAACCTCGACATGAATCAGCCATAAGTATACGTGTGTCCCCATAGGTATACATAAGTCCCACATCCATATAGAGGACTTTCTTGAGTGCCTGTGTCTGACTCTCTGGAGTATCTTTTTTTACCCGTATGTTTCTCTTTTGCCATCCTAGGATCGAACACTGTAAATGTTAGTATTTGAAAGTAGTTGTAACATTTATAAATTTAATATTTATAGGCTGAAAGCCTTTATGTTGTCAGTTATCAATTAAAAAGCCAGTAAACGGAAATATATGTTTCATTTAAAGCCAAAAACACAGACAAAGGCTTGTTTATAGTTCCTTTTTATTTGTGTGGCCTTTCACCTACTTTCTTGGGAAGGTGGGGGGAGGGTGGTGGCCCTTGAGAGAAATAGATATTTCCATGCAAGATATTTTGAAGGCTCTTTATTAAATCATTCTGTTATTAAGCTAAACATGTTCTTTTCAGTCTCTGATTTGGGAATACAGTTATTTTTCCTGTATCTAAGACATTCATTTTTTGAAGACTTTTAAACTGGGATCGCTTTTACCTCGCTCCAGTAGCCCAGTGTTCCCCTGCCTTTGTGGATTTTAAGAGACTGTTTCCGTTTTGAATGCAGTGAGTCACGGAGCCCTTAGCAGGGCCCTCTGTAATATGAGGTCCTGGCAACAGGGAGGAAGGAAGAGGCCCAGGGCTTTGTCGCCTCATCCCAGGTGCCTCTCTGGCTTCATGGCTCTCTCTCCTGAGAGCAAGGTCCTGGAACGTGCCTGGAGCAGACAGGGTCAAATAAAGCAGCAGGAGATGCTATTCCTGGAGTTCACTGTAGAAAGGCACAGTCGGCGCTCATAAAAGACAATTTCTTCAAAGTTATTGACAAGTTTGGGTGATGATCTGAGTATTTTTAAAGATCACACAGTGGCCTCATGGACACCAGAGGTTAGGCTCATAGTCCTTTTTTTCCAGGTTGGGTGTAGGAAGCACCATGATTCTGTACTTGAACATACTACTTCCTAGTGTGGAGTTGACTTCAGATTTTATCTTTATTTGAACAGTTTTGTTATTAGTAATAAATGAGAGCTAATCCATGGGATCGCAGAGAGTCGGACACAACTGAGTGGCTGACACACAATACTGACGTGTATCAGTGCTGCTTGTTCAGTTGTGTCTGACCCTTTGCGACCCTATGGACGGTAGCCCGCCAGGCTCCTCCGTCCATGGGATTCTCCAGGCAAGAGTACTGGAGCGGGTTGCCATTCCCTTCTCCAGGGAATCTTCCCCACCCAGGAATCAAATCCAGGCCTCCTGCATTGTGGGCAGATTCTCTACTGTCTACAGTATCTTGTATATATTGGGTGTTATTCTGTATTAACCAATCTCGTCCTCAGAATACCCCTGAGAAAGAGATACTGTTATGCCCCCTATTTGATAGATGATGATTTGGGAACAGAAAGGTTAAGCAACTTACTGAAGGTCACACAGCTCTGAGAGGGCAAAACATGGCTCTGTGTTGTTTACTGCTTTGCTGAAATGACCTCCTGGCCAGATGGGCATGGTCTGCTGGTAAATACCAGGATTCAGAAAATGAAGGAAGTAGTTAATGGCTGAAGTAATTAATTAATTAATAAACCAGTTTAGATACAGCTGAACCTTGAACAACACAGGGTTGAACTGGGAGAGTCTGTTTATAGGTGGATATTTTTCCAATAGTCCATAGTACTACCAATCGGGGTTTGATCTACAGATGCAGAACCATGGATGCGGAGGAAAAATATGGATATGTAAGAACTATGTTTATGGGGGTGACGGGAAATGTAAGTTATATGTAGATTTTTGACTTTGAAGATGTTTGGCACCTCTAACCCCTCAGTTGTTCAAGAGTCAACTATATACTCATTAGCCACTGAAGTATTTTTCTAATGCTTATTAAGCTTTGTGAATATCTTCTGTCATGATTTAAAGTAACAGCAAGTGTATATTTTAAGTTTCTTGATTAAGGTTAAATATTCTTTTAATATAGCTCCTATATCATTGTGTGATTTTTCTTGAGAAAAAAGCGAACATTCATTTTTTTTTTTACTTTTTGCAACTTTATTTATTATTATTTTTTTTTAATTTTAAAATCTTTAATTCTTACATGTGTTCCCAAACATGAACCCCCCTCCCACCGCGAACATTCATTTTTAAGTTGCTGTTCAGTTGCTCAGTCGTGTCTGACTCTTTGTGACCCCATGGACTGCAGCATGCCAGGATCCCCTCCCTTTCAAACTGTCTCCCGGAGTTTGCTCAGATTCATGTCCATTTAGTCGGTGATGCCATCCAACCAGTGTATCCTCTGTCCTCAGTCTTTCCCAGCATCAGGGTCTTTTCCAGCGAGTCGGCTCTTCGTATCAGGTGGCCAAAGTATTGGAGCTTCAGCTTCAGTATCATCCTTCCAATGAATATTCCGGAGTGATTTCCTTAGGATTGACTGCTTTGATCTCCTTGCAGTCCACGGGACTCTCAAAAGTTTCCTCCAACACCACAATTCAAAAGCATCAAAATATAAGTTGTAAGCTGCCTAAAAGTGGAAGGACAACTTCGCCTTAATTTGAATGCTCCAGAATGGGTGCAGAATAGAAAAGTAAAGAGAAACAAACAAACGAACGAGTGAAATGACACAAGTAATCATTTTTTGAAAATTCTGGCTGAATACATGAAGGCTGTTGATTCGTTTTTGCTGCTCTTCCTAAGTGAATTGTCTTAATGAAAAAGTGGGCAGGATAAGGAGAATGCGTGTTGGAGTTTTGTTTTTACACATTTTTCTGATCGCAGTTCTTGCTATATGTGGTCTTTTGGGGTTGAGCAAATAGATAATTGTGAGTTTTGTTGTTGAGCGGTGGTGACAGGGGAATGTCACATCCGTGGGGAGGGGGAGTGGGACTTTCACACTGCAGGGGCAGCCTGGCAGCCTTGCTCTCTGTAAGCCGTCTGCTTGCTCTTGTGACTGTGGGTGACAACCTCAAAGGGCCTCCTCACCACCACCTCTGCCCCCCACTTCTTTCCCTGCTTCTAATCAAAGACTCTTGTCCCTTGAAATGAATGCTAATTAGCTCCGGGCAGTCCCGTCCTGCATTCCAGACCCCTGGCAGCTGCGATTTAGTAACTGATGTATGAGAGTCATTCATTTTCAGAGCATTTCCGATGGGAAAGCCTTCTTTTATCTTTTTCACTCACAGTGTGATTGTCTTGGAAATGTTTGCTTTTGTAACAAAGCGTTCAGGGAAAACATGAAAACATCAATTTTTTTTTTTTTTTAAATAATAAATTCGGGTTTTAGTGCCTGCTCCTGACTTGACTCTCCGAGGGGTGTCTTCGAAGTTGTTTGAACCGGGCGGGTTTAGTATTCCTGTGCAGTGCAGGCTGCTGGCCAATCAGCTGATCTCAGTCTGCAGAGTAGAGATGCTCACATGCCAGAGAGCCTTTTTTTTTTTTTTTTTCCATTGTTTTCTTGCCTCTTGGCTCTCCATTTCTGGAACTTCTGCTGTTTAGCCAGGTGAAATCAAAGCTTTCTCATCTATCGGGTAGCCTTTGTCACCCTCCCAGAGGGCACTGCTGGGCAGCGGGAGCTGCTGCTGGGATTGCGCTGCTGCTGTCCTCTGTAAAAGAGATGCAGCTGTAGGTAGGTCCTCGTGGCAGAGCCGGCATGGGCTGTCTGGATGAAGGATGCTTGCTCGGGAGCACGAAGGCACTAGGTACTCTCCAAGTGTTTAAGAAACTCCTGTCTCTTTGCTGAACGTGTCAGGAGGTAGAATTATCATGAGAATACCTTCTTGATGATGTCTGCATTGTGGAAAATAAAGCGCAAGCCCAGGATTGAAAACAATGGCAAGTCCAGAGATTCTGTATACCGGACGCTTCATCTGGTGAGCACTGTTTGAATTCTGGCTTTCTTGCCAGCCTTTGTTTATGTCACGACTTTCCAGCTGGTCTGTTTCCCAGTTCGAATGATGGTGGTACGCTTGTCCCATGTCTGCATCCTTCATCCTTCTGCCCTTTAGATCCCTTCGTTGAGAGAGAATTATCTATTTTAGCATGGGGGTGGGGCATCAGTAGTTGGTGTGAAGTCAAGTTTGCCTGGAATCTTTACGTGTGTCTGGTTTTTCATTTTTAAATGATGGAAAGATGGATTGTTATTATTCGTAATGATCTCAATTGCTCCCTCTTTCTTTTGGATGTTGAGAGTTTGAAGATGTTTGTCTCCCTTTCCCCCCTTGCCCCCCATAAGTTAGCCTAAGTATTCAGCAAGCATTTCTAGAAGATGGATGTTCAGTTTGTCTCCTATAAAATTTTAAGCGATTTTGACTATTTCTGCTTACTCGAGAAGGAGGTGGATTTATTGGTGTTGGCTCAGGGTATGTGTTAATGATTTAACATCAGTTGACCTATATTGTGTATGCCAATTCCTATGGTAATTGTTGCCTCTTTCCTAAATATAATTTATATTGGAGTATTGTTGCTTTACAGTGTTATGTTAATTCTGTTGTATGGGAAAGTGAATTAGTTTTATACACACACACATACATATATATCCACCCTGTTTTTTAGATTTCCTTCCATTTAGGTCAAGACAGCACAGAGTAGAGTTTCCTGTGTAATATAGTAGGTTCTCATTAGTTATCTGTTTTATGCATAGTAGTATATATATGCCAATCCCAGTCTCCCAATTTATCCCACCCTCCCTTACCTCCTTAATAAATATTTTTGGTGTGTTAATGGGGAAGAATAACTTAAAATCAGATCAAGCCTGGTAATAGTTTACTATTCATATCAGAGCCTACTGACTGTTAGATTTTGTGTCATGTACTGAAATGTGAACTTGGACAGTGAGTACAGCTGCTTTACTCAAATAAGCCTTCACCTTCTTGAATTTTTCTTCTTCAGAGTTTGTTCAAAAGGAGACGGAAGAGGTAACAGAGAACTCGAGGGACTATCATTGTATATGATGGTCTCTGAAATGATGGAGTATGTTACTTTGGTGTTTGTTTGTCACGAAAGCTTAAGTAAGGCTGCAAGATTTTAGGCCACCCTGGCCCCTTTTAAACCTGTGGGGAGTGTTAAATCAGGCGGACTCAAAGGACAGTTTTAGAACTCTGAACTCATCCTGAGATAGAAATTGCCTTCAGTGGTTGCATAACAGGAAGAGCTTTAACAGCTGGGTAGCCCGAGTTGATAGTGTGCACTTAAAAGCCTACCCCCTCTTTTTGCACTTTCTTTTCATCTCCCACAGGAAGAAAGAGATATTATAAACACTGCACTTCAAGCAGACCTCAGGAAAGTAGCCTGTTTCTTCCTGCCACTGTCCTGTCCATCTTCGTACCTTGGGTGGATAATTCTTCGTCCTGACAGTGGGGATGGCTCTGCCTCCCTTTAACAGGTTTAAACGGGCAGCTTGGAAATGCCCAGAAGAGCTTTCCGCTTCTAAGGTGGCAGTCCTCAAGCAGGGGAGACAGGTTTGGATTCAGAGAAACCGTGTCTGTCTTCTCCTTTCCAGCAATTCTTTCACTACTTGTACCAGTTCTGGGAAACTTGGACTTTAGGGGTGTGTTGAGGACCTCACCTGGCAGCTCTCTTTCTGGGCTGTAGAGCTTGATGTATAAATGATCAGGATGCCACGTAGCACTTAGCAACGGAGCGGGGAAAGCACCGCATCCGACTCCTCCTGCCTCCTGTGTCCTGGCTGAGCTACCTTCTGGAGAAGGTCCTATCAGAGTTTGATGCAAAGAAGTTTGACCCCAGTGTGGGGACAGGGAGACTTAAGACCTGGGCCACCATGTGGAAAATCCCTAGATTCAGTTCAGTTCAGTTGCTTAGTCGTGTCTGAGTCTTTGCGACCCCATGAATCGCAGCACGCCAGGCCTCCCTGTCCATCACCATCTCCCGGAGTTCACTCAGACTCAAGTCCATCGAGTCAGTGATGCCATCCAGCCATCTCATCCTGGGTCGTCCCCTTCTCCTCCTGCCCCCAATCCTTCCCAGCATCAGAGTCTTTTCCAGTGAGTCAACTCTTCGCATGAGGTGGCCAAAGTACCGGAGTTTCAGCTTTAGCATCATTCCTTCCAAAGAAATCCCAGGATTAGAGGTATTCTAAAGACGACCTGCAATAGGGGAGAACCCGGTTTGATTCCTAGGTTGGGAAGATCCACTGGAGAAGGGAAGGGATACGCTACCCACTCCAGTATTCTTGGGCTTCCCCGGTGGCTCAGCTGGTAAGGAATCCACCTTTAATGTGGCAGACCTGAGTTCGATCCCTGGGTTGGGGAGATCCCCTGGAGAAGGGAAAGGTTACCCATTCCAGTATTTTGGCCTGGAGAATTCCATAGACTGTATAGTCCATGGGGTTGCAAAGAGTCGGACATGACTGAGCAACTTTCACTTTCAAAGACAACCTGCATTTCATACTTCCTTCTAAGGCTTTTTTGGAGAGTGGGTAATATTTTAGTGAAACAGAGTTCTCAAACTTAATGACATCCTTTGAAAATAATTGTTTCCAAGCAAAAATTTCACTAAGAGCATTATAAATAACACCCCTTGGCAATATCTCACTACTGCCACCTGGGAAGCCCATATGTACAGTATAGCTGGTTAGTCTATGTGTTCTTATTTAAGTTTATTTTATTAAACTTATTATTTAGTTAGATAACCTGGAGTCGTATGGCTATGTTGACCCATTTCCTTGTGAGAAACCTGAGAGTTTATACCTTGAATCAGAGAATAGGGTTGCCAGTGGAGAAACTGTCCCCGTTCCCCCCTGCAGTCAACTTCAGAGACTCCAGTGGATAAATCTGTCTTAGCATAGGAAGAAAGTATCTTATAAGGAAGGGACGCCTAAGGCTCTGAACTCTCAGAAGAGAAGTCAAGGAAATTTGGCGGTGTCTTCTGGGATGCTAAAGGTATTTCCTTTCCTATTATAACCCAGGATCTGGCTCAGGAGGGGTGTGTCAGGAGGAAGGTGAGGAAGCTGGCTGTTTGAGGTGATGTTGGTAGGAGATGGCTAGGTGGAGAGCACCAAAGCCCTGGCCTACATGACCAGAGCTTCCCCAATGGGCTTGATTAAAACTCAGGGTACCAAGCCTTAGAGGTGGTGAACTTGACATAGGCCAAGTCAGGACCTCTGCTCACACTCTTTCTTTTTTTTAATATAAAATAAACAGCAAGAATTTATTGTATAGCCCAGGGAACTATGGGATTCCCAGGTGGCTCAGCGGTAAAGAATCTGCCTGCAATTCAGGAGCCACACAAGAAGCAGGTTTGATCCCTGGGTTGGGAAGACCCCCTGAAGGAGGATATGGCAGCCCACTCCAGTATTCTTGCCTGGAGAATCCCATGGACAGAGGAGCCTGGCGGGCTACAGTCCATAGGGTTGCAAAGAGTCAGACTCAACTGAAGCGACTTAGCATGCATACACGCACATATATATGTATAATTAAATCAGTTGCTGTATACCTGAAACTAACACAATATAATTCCCTGGTGGCTCAGATGGTAAATTGTCTGCCTGCAATGCGGGAGACCTGGGTTCGATCCATGGGTCAGGAAGATTCCCCTGGAGAAGGAAATGGCAACCCACTCCAGTACTCTTGCCTGGAAAATTCCATGGACAGAGGAGCCTGGTAGGCTATAGTCCATGGGATCGCAAAGAGTCAGACATGACTGAGCAACTTCACACACAAAAAAAGTCAATTTTTCATGAAAAGAAGATTATCATGAGAGTGTGGACCATGGGATTGAGAAGGGAGATGGAAGCGAAGAGAGACAAGGGTACAGGTTACAGAAGGTCTAAATGGTGAGACGTGTGTCTTCCGATGATCTGCTGACAGTGGGTCTGCAGACCTGGGACCCAGGGAGCCTGGGGTTCGGTCAGCTCTACCGTCAACCAGCAAAGCCACAGCAGGCTCATCACTTCTACTCTCATTTTCTCAGTTCCCATATTGGTATGGGCAAGCTGACCCATCTCCTAGCAGCAGAGACAGGAATTCAAGCAACCTGGGCCCCCACAGAACTCAGATGTGAGGACAAAGTGTGCTGTTCTGCTCTCTGAAAAGCAGTCATCACCTGGATGACCAACCCTCCTTTAAACTCGCATTCCTAAAAATGAAAACCTCTGAGTATTTATGAAGAAGCGGAGGGAATGAAAACCCAGAAACTCCATGTCATGCTTTTCGTTATTATAACCAAATAATGCTAAGAATGGCAAGTCTGCATGGTGTGAATCGGGGGTACCAAGGGAAGTGTCCTGTTTTTGATGTGTGTCAGAGTCCCCAGGTTATAACTTGGCATGGGGCATCTTAAGGCCTGGGGCATCCTTGGTATAATTGATGAGGACATTGGATTTTGCATGACGACTCGTCTAAATGATTAAACTGCAGAAAGGTCTACCATGTCTCTGATGGGAATACGGTGATGGATTTACATATCATGCATAATAGCTAGGATATTAATTTGTATGTAAATGGCAGGCAGCTGCAGTTAGAGCTGGGACAGTTAGAAAAGCATTGTGTAAGCGAAGGTGCCAGTTATACATTTGTTGTGTTGGCGAGTGACGAATCAAAGTGACACAGGAGAGTTTGGGATCAGCTGGAGGGCATGGTACTTAAACTGTCAGCTGTGATCATTCTCTTCCCATGGAATTTTCATCTTAGTGAGGCGCACCCTCCCCCCGTCTGTAATGTCTGTGTTATAATGCCTATTATAATTGCCTATTACAGTTACCATAAGATTATCTCAAAGATGTGGACATTTTTGTCAAAATGGATTTACTCGTTCCTTTTTAATTATTAAGACAAATCCATATTTTACGGTTAATATTTAATGATGACATTGAGTTTATAAAATCCTAACATAACTAGATAAAACTTTATTTCTACTGAAACAGGCTTTGATGAAAAACTAGTAGTCTTTCTTTTTTTAACAGCCTTATTAGAATATAATTCACATGTCATAGAGTTCAGCCCATTTTGATGAGCTTTTCATCAGTCACCAAAGGGAGAATGCTTTGGGGCATATTCAGTGTTGGAAACATTGATTCCATAGGAAGCATTTAATAGTGCCCTTGACAGGTGACTGATACATCCTGGCATGTAGGACCAGAGTTTGTGCTATCAATAAATAAGCTATGTAACCTTAAGAGATTTGGATCAATAATCATGTGGATTTGGGTCCTGGCTCTGCCCTTTCCTGTCACGACACTGCCACTAATGCATCCTTGTTAGGTTCTGATTTCCCATGTCCTTGTCCTGTCTTTATTTCGGGCTTCCTTCCCGTTGGGCTGTGCTAATAAGCGAAAGGCAGTATGCTAACGAGGCAAAGGCAGTATGCTAATGAGGGGAAGGCAGGTTAATGTTAGCTGCTGTAGCCTTTCTCTGTGTTTAACAATTGTGTTATATGTACCACAGCTTTCTTATCCCTTCGTCTGCTGATGGGCATCTAGGTTGCTTCCATGTCCTGGCTGTTATAAACAGTGCTGCGATGAACATTGGGGTACACGTATCTCTTTCAGTTCTGGTTTCCTCAGTGTGTATGCCCAGCAGTGGGATTGCTGGGTCATAAGGCAGTTCTAGTTCCAGTTTTTTAAGGAATCTCTACACTGTTCTCCATAGTGGCTGAACTAGTTTGCATTCCCACCAGCAGTGTAAGAGGGTTCCTTTTTCTCCGCACTCTGTCCAGCATTTATTGTTTGTAGACTTTTGGATAGCAGCCATTCTGACCGGCGTGAGATGGTACCTCATTGTGGTTTTGATTTGCATTTCTCTGATAATGAGTGATGTTGCCTCCATGGGATACACTTGGTTTGGCTCCTGTGCTCTCCACAAAATGCCAACCATGACTTTCAGCTCTGTGTACCCATGGTCGTTTTTGGAAGCATGTTCTTCTCAGAATGTTCACTCTTAGGAGTGAGTAGATGGGTGATAGAAAAAGTAATTCTTTATTTGCTCTATTGGAAATACTTTGTATTTCCTGGGGGTAAACTGGACAAGAGAAGCAGGAAAGAGAAGTCCAAGAAGGCAACCACCAGTTTCAAGGAGATATGCATCAAATATCTCTAGAGTGGTACATTTTGAACAAATGTTAATAAACTATCAATAGATTCTGTGCTACAAAATAATAGCCTGTAGAGTAATACCATGGAGAGCTTTAAAAGATACAAACACTTGCACATCCCATCCTAGAAATTCTGATTTTTAACAAAATGTTTGGCTGCGCTTGGTCTTCGCTGCTACACGCGGACTCTCCCTAGTTGCGATGAGCAGGGGCTACTCTCTGGGTGCGGTGCTTGGCCCTCTCATTGCAGTGGCTTGTCAGGTTGTGGAGCACGGACTCCAGGGCATTCAGGATTCAGTGGTCGCAGCGCACGGGCTTAGTCACCTCATGGAGCGTGGGCTCTTTCCAGACCAGGGCACAAACCTGTGTCCATTGCCTTGGCAGGTGAAATTCTTAACCCCTGGAGCACCAGAGAAGTCCCCAGAGACTCTGAATTGATCTGGAGGGTGTGCTGGGCATTGGGAGCGGTTTAAGAGCTCCCCAGGTGATTCCTCCAGCAGCCAAGGTGGAGAGCTACTGATGCCCTGGGGTTTTCAGTGCTCTGTCTTCGGCCCTTGCTTTGAAGAACTGTTTTGCCTAACTTGGAAACTTGGAATTTTCGAATTCTAGAATCCCAAACTTCTGCTTGACCCATCCTGGACAATTGGGTGGGGACTGAGCTGTGGAGGTCTTGTTCAGGGCCCAGTGCCCCTTAGTTTTAGCTGGAGGAGTGGGGAGGCAGGGGGTGCTGGTAGCAGTAGTGGGGTTGGTCGTGGAATCTTTCTGCCTTGGAGAAGCTGGAGAGATGGAAGCTTTAAAATACATATATACGAGTATCTATGGTTATCTTGGACTTCCCTGGCGGCTCAGACAGTAAAGCGCCTGTAGAAAGTTGCTTCCATCTCAGTTTTTAATAGAGACAGGGAGACGCCAAGCTTATCAAATCATCTTCCAGCTTTGCAATGTAAATATGTATAGCGCACTGAACTGAGAGTCCGGTAATGAATTAGCCTTGTATTTTGGGTGAAATGCCTTTGGCTGTATCTTCCTCTGGTTGGTGAGCTTGCAGGGTAGTTAAGAACACAGACTTTGAGCCATGCTGCCTGTTTCAGGTCTGAGCTGTGCATTCTTAGATGAGTTACTTAACTACTCTGGACTTCCCTTGTCTCAACTGTTAAGTAGGTATGATCACAGCCCTTACTTATGAGCAGATTAAATGCATCAAACCAGTGCCTAATAGGCAGTGATCACTCAGTCTACGCCAGGAGTTGTTATTATGGTTGTTTGGAGCATTCAGTGAATGCTCAGATGTGTGGAGCAATCTGGGGAAATGGGCGCTGTGATTCATGAGTGGCAGTTCGTTAACCAGGCTGAACATCGTCAGAAGAACAGGTGTCAGGCAAGTGTCTCCGGTGAGGAATGACTTCGTCTGTCTTGCCTTTCCAACTGTGCTCTGAAGAGCACGGAACAGGTGGCCGCGTTCTGCCGCAGTCTGCACGAGATGAAGCCCTCTGACCCGAGCCCGTCCCCCCAGGACTCCACTGGGCCTCAGCTGGCCGCCATGAGACAGCTCACGGACGCCGATAAGCTGCGCAAGGTTATCTGCGAGCTCCTGGAGACAGAGCGCACCTACGTGAAGGTGCGTCTCCCGCCCTCCCTCCTGCGTGCTTCCTGTTGTCACTGAGGGATGCATGCTGGGTGTTTATACACGGATGTCGGCTGATGACAAAGCCAGTCCACGGCCATGAAGGGTGTCTTGTCTCTCCTATGGAACTGGCCTTGATTCTGAATGTTACAGTCTCCTTCTGTGTTTTAGGGAGGCATGCCTATTCTTACAGCAATTCATTGATGGAAATAGCTGATTGATTGACTCCGAAAGGAGATAATGGTGAATATTAAGTGAACCTTCTGACCTTTCTAAATAGGCTGTTGAGCTCATACTAAAATTGAATTCAGTTTTGACAAATTTAAGTAGTGGTATCTTCACAGTCTACTTTGAGTCGAGGCAGAAGGGTATCAGGTCTCTTTTGTGTTATAATTTGTTCTGACATTTAGTTATACTCCCGGAACTAGATCTTGTGTTCTTATATAAGTTATAATATATACAATGGTTGTTTAAAAATGATTAAAGAAGACAACTTGTAAGTGATACAAACAAACTTTATTTAAAACTTTATTCATGAATCGGACAGTCTTCTTTTGTAGAATTGCAAGATGGGGCAGAAGGCAAGAAGCTTTTGTAACAAAGAATCAAGAACAAGGAAGAGAAAAGTAGAAAATATTTAATTGGCTAGGGCCACAAAGTCAACCTTGGTTGGGGTGAAAAGACCCAGAATTGGCTTGGCGTTTGGATATTGGTTGACTAGATATATACTACATTTCTGGTCAAGTGGTATATTGACAGGGACATAAAAATCATTTAAATTTTGCTTTACTGGCATGGCACCCCAGGCAAGAGAGGCTCCATCTGGGGCTTAGAAAGTTATTTCAACACTATATAATCTGCAATATATTCCTACAATGATATAATTAACGTAACTATGATCATTGTATGATCATATACATATGCCTCTGTATAATTTAGTTATGTTGAGTCTGTGTTTCAACTGTGTGATCTATTTTTAATGCTCTATCTTAGTCTTTAAGTCAGAGGTTAGCAAGTATGGCCCTTGGGCCAAATCTGGCTCTCTGCTTTTACAAATAAAGTTTTATTGAAACACAGCCACACGCATTTGTTTATGTGTTGGGTTGGCCAAAAAGTTCATTTGGGTTTTCCTGTAACATCTCATGGCCATTTTTTTGGCCAACCCAGTATCATTTATACTGCTTTCCTGCTGCAGCAGCAGAATTAAATAGTTGTGACAGAGACCATATGGCTACAAAGCCTGAAATATTTTCAGAAGAGGTTGGCTCACTTCTGCTTCAGTGAACCTCAGTGACCTAAAGACTGAAATATTAGCCTTTGGGACATAATTTTTTTTTCTTTTAGATTCTTTATAGACTTTCAGATGTGCTAATCTGATATTCTTTCAACCCTTAGGACTTAAACTGTCTCATGGAGAGATACCTAAAACCTCTTCAAAAAGAAACGTTTCTCACCCAGGATGAGGTACGGTGGCTATCCTCTGAACTGTAACTTGACCTGGTGATGGGGAAGAATTGAGGACCTCACACAATACTGAGCATTTTGAATTCATTTAGTTGTAATAAATAGGTCAAGTTATTGCCTGGCGAGCTCTTGGCATGCACTCCAAGAGGAAAGAGTTGGCTCACCTTCTGATGGTGGGAGCATTACCATATGGGTAGAAAAACTTTTAAATCAGAAGCAAATGAAGGATCCACACACTAGTGAAACAGGCGGTTGATGACATTGTTTTGCATTTTCCAGCTTGATGTGCTCTTTGGAAATTTAACCGAAATGGTAGAGTTCCAAGTAGAATTCCTTAAAACTCTGGAAGATGGAGTGAGATTGGTACCTGATCTGGAAAAGCTTGAGAAAGTTGATCAATTTAAGGTAAGTGTCTTCCTGAAATAGTGTCAAGCTGCCTCCTAATGTCAGGAGTGAGGTATCCTGTAGGTCCAGTTGAATCTCCTGAAAACATATCACAGGAGGCATTGTTGCTGTGGTATTGGGTCTTCATTGGATATCCAGTGGGGTCAGTGGAGTCGGAGAGGGGAATGGACTGTGCTTGCTGGTCTGGCTAAGGTAGAACCAGTGCCATTGATTTCCATTTAACTGGAGTATCTACTGACCTCTCTTTAGGAAGATACACCTACCTTTTGTTCTGTTTATGTGGGGGCCTTCGACACTTGCTGTTAGCAAAATTCGACTAGCTGTCTTGGTTTTCCGATAAACAAATTAATTTATCTTGTTCTGGGGAACTGGTTAATAGAAATGCTTATCGTTATCCAGGAGGAAGACGGTCTTCCAGCACACAGCGTCCCTGTAGCCTTAATGAGGATTTATGACTAGAGCACTCAGTGAGGGTGCTTACAGCAGGCTTCGTCTTCCTTGGTTGGTTTCCCCTTGCAGAGATTTTCTGTGTTGTGTTTCCAACCAACAAAGCTCATTGATTCATGCACAATGGTTTTGGCTTATGTGTCACCCTCACAGACATTTAAAAAGGTTAATGGAGGTATAATTGACATACAACACACTGCTTATATTTAAAATGTACAGTTTGATGAAATCTGACATGTGTACACCTCTGAAGCCGTCACATCAATCAGGATAATGGGCATAATTATCACCCCCTAGTTGTTTTTCCTGTTCTTTTGTGATTCCTCTCTTTTTCTTCTGGCCTCTCAGCCACAGGCAACTGTGTCTGCTTTCTGTTACCATAGACGAGTTTGCATTCTGGAATTTTATATAAATGAAATCATATAGCCCAGACATTTTTTTTATGTGGCGTCTTTTACTGCATAATTATATTGAGCTCCACCCATATTGTTTCATATACCTATAATTCATCCTTTTTAATTGCTGAGTAGTACTTGCATTGTGTGGATGTATCGGTACTATTGAAATACTTTGTGATCCTTTCTTCTTTCTTGGGAATTTAGGTTGTTTCCAGCTTTTGGTAATTACATGTAAAGTTGTTGTGAACATTTGTGTGCAAGTTTTAGTATTAATGTATTAAGAGACCCATGAAATTAAGAGATCCATGGAATTCTCCAGGCCAGAATACTGGAGTGGGCAGCCTTTCCCTTCTCCAGGGGATCTTCCCAACCCAGCGATCAAACCCAGGATTCTCGCACTACAGGCAGATTCTTTACCAGCTGAGCCATGAATATATGCTTTTATTTCTCATGGATAAATACTTGGGAATGGAGTGGTTGGATCGTATGGAAAGTGTATGTTTGGCTTTTTAAGAAGCTGCAGAACTGTTTTCCAGAATGACTGTGCCAGTGTGCAGTTCCACCAGCTGTCCCTCCTCTTTCTTTCAGCAGGGTCAGGTCACTCTTTTTAAACTTAGCCAGTTTAGCAGATATGTGGTGACCCTTCATTATGGCTTTATTTTAATTTCTCTAATGATATGATGATGAATATCTTTCTTTGTGCTAATTTGCTTTCATTATGGCCTCTTTGGTGAAATGTCTGTTCAGATCATTCACCCATTTATTATATTGGACTGTTATCTTATTATTGAATCTTGAGAGTTCTTTGAAAATTTTGTGTAGAAGTCTATTACCATGTATATGATTTGTAAATATTTTCTTTTGTCATACAATATCTCTCAAAGAGCAGAATTTTTTTTTCAAGTTGATTTCTTTTTTTAAATTGAGTATAGTTGATTTATGTTATGTTAGTTTCAGGTATATAACAAAGTGGTTTAGTTTATAAGTGAAAATCGCTCAGTCATGTCCGACTCCTGCAACCCCATGGACTGCAAACTGCCAGGCCCCTGTGTCCATGGAATTCTCCAGGCAAGAATACTGGAGTGGGTTGTCATTTCCTTCTCCAGATTTAGTTTATATATAGACATATAAGGAGAAGGCAATGGCATCCCACTCCAATACTCTTGCCTGGAAAATCCCATGGACGGAGGAGCCTGGTAGGCTGCAGTCCATGGGGTTGCTAAGAGTCGGACACGACTTAGCGGCTTCACTTTCACTTTTCACTTTCATGCATTGGAGAAGGAAATGGCAACCCACTCCAGTGTTCTTTCCTGGAGAATCCCAGGGATGGGGCAGCCTGGTGGGCTGCCGTCTCTGGGGTCTCACAGAGTCAGATATGACTGAAGCGACTTAGCATAGACATATAATCGTTTTCAGATTCTTTTCCCTTATAGGTTATTACCATATATTGAGTATAGTTCCCTGTGCTATGTAGTAGGTCCTTGTTGGCTATTATTTTATGTGTAGTAGTATATATATGTTCATATCAAGCTCCTAATTTATTCCTCCCCACAGAAGTTTTATTAAAAAAAAATTTTTTTTGGCTATGCCGCATGGCATGCAGGCTCTTAATTCCCTAATCAGGGATCAGATCTGCACCCCCCTGCAGTGGAAGCCTGGATTCTTAACCACTTGATCTCCAGGGATGTCCCCAGAAATTTTTGTTTTTCAATGAAATCCAATTTTTCAAATTTTTTCTTTTCTGGGTCATTCTTTTGGTGTCTTATCTATGAAATCTTTGCCTAAAGCAAGGTCATAAAGTTTTCTCCTAGGGAAGTTTTGTGACTTGGGGACTTATATATTAGTCTCTTATCTGGTGTGATGGGTGAATCTGAGTCAGTTTTTTGTATATGAATATTTAATTTTCTAGCACTGGGTTTTGAAATGACTGTCTCTCGATCTTTCTCCACTGAGTAACTTTCGCACTTGTGTTGCCTTGGGCTCAGTTGTCCGCTCAGGTGTGGCCCCCGTACTCTGTGACTGTCTTCTAACGGGTGCGGAAATCCGGCTGTGTCATGTTAGTACTCCTGATAGGTTTGTAGGGTGAGAGGAAGACTATCCTTCGATATATTTTTGTGTGTGTCATCTCTTCACAGTCCCTCTCTGCAACAGGAGTCATTTAGAATGCACATACACTTTCATACACAGAAGCTTATGGACCTATATTTATATATAGTTCTCTATTTTTATTTGGATATAATTTCAGACTTACAGAAAGGTGACAAGAATAGCACAAAGAATTCTAAGCTATCCTTCTCCCACGTTTTCCAAATGGTAACATTTGACCACATTTGCTTTATCCTTTCTCTGGCTACCTAATGTGTATGTATGTGTGTGTGTGTTGTGTTGTGTTGTGTGTGTCTTTGTGTACAAAAGGTATAATTTTTTCTCCTGAAAGATTTGAGCAAATTACAGGCATAATACCCCTTTATCTACTAAATATAGTTGGGGTTTTTTTGTGTGTGTGTGGTATTGCTTGGGTTAGTTCATTTTTTCTCTCCTCAGGGTGATTGGTGATACTGTCCATTTGAAATACAGCTTGGCTCGTTGGTAGATTAATTAATAGGACAGTGTTAGAAAACCATGATAAGGGCTAGTAGTTTGTCAGTTAATCAAAAAAGTTGCTTACTGTGGAACATGAGAAAGATGCATACAGACCTGAAAATGCTTGGTTTTAATCTACAATACCTAACATTCATGGTCTTCATTCAGCGTGCTTTTACTGTGGCATCAGTTCTTTGCGTTTAGATTCTGTTGATCACTTCAGGTGTGTTTAGCTATCAGAACTGTGATACAAACATGATGGTGTCACAAGCAGAGGTGTTATTCTAGAGAGGGATTAGCGCATGATCCGTTGAGCAAGTTCACTCCAGAGCAGTCACTGTTGTAAATAGCATTTAAGTGGAACCCTCTTCTCCGACCTTCATTTCACTGATTTCCTGCATAATCTGACAGTCTCCACTCCGTCTATAAGACGTGACAGTTGATGCTCGCTGAATATTCTCGGCCCCAGGGCTGCTCTCTGGCACTTTTGAGTTGGTTTCTCAGTCGGTGTTCATCCCTAAGCCTGTTGCTCTTGGTTTCTGTGATTGCTGTTTTGTTTAAATCCTGATTATATATTTGCCAAAAATTAAAAAGCTTGTTAAAAAGGTGCAAATTGTGTTGCACAGAACACTAGCCCTACAACAGGATTAGTAAAAAAAAAAAAAAATTGGTTCTGAGATCAAATAAGTTTTGGTAAAATTTCCTCCTGGGAATTTGCAGTGTCTTTCAGCCAGTGAGAGGCTCTGTGTGGTCCTACTGAATAGAAACACAGGGTAAATGCAGTCTTTGTGTGCACACCCACCATATTTGTGCTCTGAGATTATTTTTTAAGGCTGGAAGAATAAATGAACACGTTAATGTTCTATCTGTGTTTCCTATGTGGTAAATGCCTAGTGAATTTATATCAAGTTAAACAAATGAATGACTTGATGTGGCTAAAGTGAGGGGTTACATTTAGAGCTTTTTCTTACGCAACTTGTCCCATTTAATTATTGGATATGGTTCAGAGGATGACTGTACACGGTCAGGGGGATGAGATCTGGGGAGGCGTGTAGCTGAAAAAGTAAAGGAGGGAAAGTAGAACATGTAGGAAATGAATTTAGGCCTCTAATTACCAATTATGTGTGGTTCATAATAAACCTTTGTTTTCTTTTAATTAGACTATCAGAATTTTCTATGTTGTTAATTAAAATAAATTGCATTTTGTGGAACCCAATTTATCACTCGAATCCAAAGTCTTATTTATTTATTTTTTTCGGCTTGGAATCCAACTTTAAAATTCTAAACCTAAATAAGCCATACCTCTTTCTGAACTAGACTAGATCAGTGTGAAACCTATAGAAGATATTTTTCTAAGGCCTGTTTCAAATATTTATAGAAAATGTGTAGGAGAAAAAGTATCCCAGCTGAGCTATATTAAATTCCTAATAGGGAAGAAAGTGAAAGTCGCTCGCTCGTGTCCGACTCTTTGCGACCCCATGGACTATATAGTCCATGGAATTCTCCAGGCCAGAGTGGGTAGCCTTTCTTTCCCTTCTCCAGGGGATCTTCTGGACACAGGGATCGAACCCAGGTCTCCTGCATTGCAGTGGATTCTTTCCCAGCTGAGCCACAAGGGCAGAAGCCCAGCAATGCTGGAGTGGGTAGCCTGTCCCTTCTTTAGTGGATCTTGACTCAGCAGTCAAACCGGGGTCTCCTGCATTGCAAGCAGATTCTTCACAAATTGAGCTGTCAGGGAAGCCCTAATAGGGAAGGCCTCCACCTAGTTTTGATCCAGTTCAGGCAGAGGCTATGGGCTGGGAGATGTTACCTAATTCCCATAAGTGAGTCTGTTTCTCTGTTCTCATCTACTCCTGCTAGAAAAGAGTATGGTGTTGAGGGTGGAATTAGTGATCAGGGAAAGGTGTTTTCTATTTTGGGGGATTTATGCATTTCTTGCCTTTATTTGGCTTGTCACTTCTACATTCCAACAGAATCTAATGAGGGAATTCAGGAGATTTCTGTCTTTTCCAAAATGCCATATCTACTTTCCCGTTAACAGTCAGACATCCCAGCTCTAGGTCATTGAAAGACACAAGCCAGCAAAACCAGTGACACTGGCTGTGATTACTGAGAGAGCCAAATACAGCGTCTGTTACACGAATAGGTGAGCCCATAGACTTCCCAATAGGCCATCAGTGAGCAAAGACAGGCGGTGACGGGTGCGAATGGTGCCGATTTGTGGGGAGACTCGGGCAGGTGTGAGCTCCTGGCTCCATCCTGCTGATGTTCCTGGGTGAGGAGGACCGCAAACTAACTGCACTGTTTCTCACTGTGTCCAGAAAGTGCTGTTCTCTCTGGGGGGATCCTTTCTGTATTACGCTGACCGCTTCAAGCTCTACAGTGCCTTCTGCGCCAGCCACACGAAGGTCCCCAAGGTCCTGGTGAAAGGTAAGGCCTAGGAGGCCCGGGGAGCAGATGGGCATGTTAATTGTCAATTCACATTTGTGTGGCTGACCATGGTCGGGGGCTTTTGAATGGAAATCTAAGAGTCATTGTTGTGCCAGATAGATATTCCAGCAAGCTACAAGTGAGAGTACACTTGTCTCTTGGTGTCTGTGGGGTATTGGTTTTAGGGTCCCCCATGGACACCAAATTTCCGGGACGCTCAAGTCTCTTATGTAAAATGCGTACTATTTGCACATAACCTATGCATATTTTCCCATATGTGTGTGTGCTTAGCTGTTCAGTCGTGTCCAAATCTTTCGTAAACCCCTGAACTGTAGCCCGCCAGGCTCCTTTGTCCAGGGATGTTTTCAGGCAAGAATACTGGAGTAAGCAGCCATTTCCTGCTGTAGGGGATCTTCCCAACCCAGGGATCGAACCCCCAAGTCTCTTTATCACTAGCACCACCAAACATCGCTAGGTTACTTGAAATACCTAAGACAATATATGCATGCATGCCAAGTCACTTCAGTCATGTCCGACTCTTTGCGACCCCATCGACCATAGCCTGCCAAGCTCCTCTGTCCATGGGATTCTCCAGGCAAGAATACTGGAGTGGTCGCCACGTCCTCCTCCAGGGGATCTTCCCACTGCAGGCATCGAACTTGTGTCTCCTGCACTGGCTGCTGCTGCTGCTAAGTCGCTTCAGTCGTGTGCGACTCTGTGCGACCCCATAGACAGCAGCCCACTAGGCTCCTCTGTCCCTGGGATTCTCCAGGCAGGAATAATGGAGTGGGTTGCCATTTCCTGCTCCACCCACATTGGCAGGTGGGTTCTTTACCTCTAGTGCTACCTGGGAAGCCCTAATATAGTATGTGTGTGCTGTGCTTAGTCGCTCAGTTGTGTCCGACTCGTTGCAACCCCGTGGACTGTTGCCTGTCAGCCTCGTCTGTCCTTGGTGATTCTCCAGGCAAGAATACTCAAGTGGGTTGTGATGCCCTCCTCCAGGGGATCTTCGCAACCCAGGGATCAAACCCAGGTTTCCAACATTGTGGGCGGAGTCTTTACCATCTGAGCCACCAGGAAGCCCAGTACAGTATAAGTGCCAAGAATATAGTTGTCGATATGCAGCAAATTGAAGTTTTACCTTTTGGAACTTTCTGGAATTTTTCTCCCAACTATTTCCTCTTCATCGTTGGTTGAATCCACAATGCAGAACCTGTGGATATAGAATCCTTAGATATGGAGCGCTGACTGCACTGAGAAATTAAATGCATTAATATCTTGAATTAATGGTGTTGTCAATTTTCTTATTATGAAAGTTTTGACTCAGCTCTTCAGGGCCAGAATTGATAAGTCAATTTTCCAATTATGCAAAAACATAGGGGATTTAGAAATTCCCTACTTTATTTGTATTTTCATTAATTTCATAATAACCTACCACACTTCATACACCTTTTTGTGTCATTTCATCTTTCCCTCACCGATTTTTGTTTCCAGGTGAGTGATAATAGTTACCACCATCACTACTAAAATTGTTACAATTATTTACAAAAGTCCAGCTGTAATCCTGTTTTGCACAGAGAAGAGTAGAAGTTCTGTATTGGCAAGCTCCTGTTCCTAAGTGTTCTTAGAAGATGGTGGGTGTTCTGAGAATCACTAAAAAGCTGTTTCTCTTCCATAGTTCTGCGTGTGACTTTGATAGGTTAAGGGACTAGAGAAATATAGCCTTGGTAAACAGTAGAATCTATAGAAAGTTCAGTTTCAAAGGATCTCTGGAAATCAGCCTGCTCTTCCTTTTACACCTTACCAGGTGGCTGCCATGCAAACAACTGCTAAGTATGTAAGTAATTTACTTACATTTATGTTTGCTGCCAGAGAGAACTAGCTTGATTTAATTCAAAACTTATTATAATAAAGATGAATACAACACAGGTCTCTGGATAGCAAAAGATCCTGCCCCAGATAATGACATACTTAATGACATACTTAATGATAGTTCCAGTCCATGCAAAAGAGTTCTGCTTCAGCACAAAAACTTAAAGGGAACCTGGGAATTTCCTTGTCCAGCTATATGACAAGGAAATTGTCCTGCTGTGTGGTTTTATATAAGCTGCACTGGTCATATAGTTCTGTGTATGTATTTCTTTTTAAACTCTAACTGAATGCTGTGTTATGAGAGTGTTAACAATTTCAGAGCACTTTGCTCTCTGGTAAAATTATATACTCATCACAGTCCTTAAAGCAGTTTGTGTTATTTTTACTCACTTGATTAAATTCTGCCCCTGTAGATTTTCAAAAATTCAAAATCATTATATTTTGCACCTGAAAAATCATCCCTTAAACCGTTAGGTATGACCCATATTTTTCTGATGGCCCAATGTGCAGATAGAATGAAGAGAACTCTTTGAGAACACGAAGCACCCGCCTGGGCTGCTTTGCAACCACTGCATTTCCAGTCTCCTTTCTCTTCATGGATTTGGTGGCTGGATCCATGGAATCTGATTCCTCTTGGTGGGCCTTAAAATGGCTGAGAAGATGGTAGTCTTTACAAGACCTTTCCCCACGACTGGTGTTTTTCTTAATTGAATAAAGAGAGTGAGAAGACTCACTCTATGATTTCACGATAGCCTTTTACAGTCCCTTCTGTTCTTTTCCTTCGGCTGTGCTGGTCTTCCTTGCTGTGCGAGGACTTTCTCTCGTTGTAGTGAGCAGACTTCTCATTGCAGTGGCTTCATGAGTTGCAGAGCATAGGCTGTGGGTGAGAGGGCTTCAGTAGTTGCAGTGCGTGGGCTCAGAAGTTGTGGCCATGGGGTTAGTTGCCCCTTACCATGTGGGGTCTTCCTTGACTAGGGACTAAACCCATGTCCCTTGCCTTGCAGGGTGGATTCTTAACCATTGGACCACCAGGGAAGCCCTATCTTATGTTCTTAGCTCACATTCCTAATTTTTGGAGATGGAAATATATTTTATCAGAAGCTTAAAAAAGTATATGCCTACAGTTAGCCGTTTTAATATATTGTCCATTCTTCTTCCCATTTTTGCCCTCAGTTCAGCCTCTCTTTCCACCATTTGGAAAGACAGGACGTGTCTTCCTGACTGTCCACTGGCAGATACCTTTCTGATTGTCTGGGGGCCCACAACTCCCCAGGGCTGATTTTCAGCCTAGCTGGGACACAGATAAAAGCCCAGCTCGTGAGGAAATTGCTGCCTGTGTTACTTTAGGTTGGTTGTATGTTTCCCTCTGAGATAAATCCTGATAGCTGGTAGCACTGCATTAACACAGAACAGATCTTAAAAGGCGTTCCCTGCAGGAGACCAGCACCGCTCCACTTACCCGGCTGCAAGATACTGCTGCTGCTTTTTTTTCCCTTCCTCTTCTCAAAAGAGGTTCTATCAGCAATGAAATGATTGAAAGATTAGAACTGGGGTAAGCAGTGTTAGAAGATGCAGGCTTTTGTATTATTCAGAGATGGCGAGGCCAACAGATCAGGAGACAATTACCATCAGAAGTTTCTGGGACTTCCCTAGTGCTCCAGTGGCTAAGGCACTGCACTTCCAATGCAGGGAAGCAGGTTCGATCCCTGGTCAGGGGTCTAGATCCCACATGCCACAGCTAAGAGTTTGTAGGCTGCAACCAAAGATCCCAGCACAGCCAAATAAATAATTTTTTTTATTTCAAAGAAAGATTGTGTGTTCTCCACGGTTGCCAAGAGGAGAGGAGAGGGTCACTCAATGCAGGGCCATGAGATGAAGCACCAGGGTCCACCAGGAGGCAGAATGAGTGAAGGGAAGACACAGGCAAGATGCTCTGTTGTGGCATCTGCAGGAAGGAATGGGTGAAGCAGGGCAAGTGGGCTTAGGATTGGCTAATTTGAGTAATCTCAGCAGGCTCTGGGGTGGGAGAGCTGTCCTGAGTTCTCTGGGACCTGGCTCTGGGATGCTTAGGGCAGGGGCAGTATCGGCCTAGAGTTATAAAAGCCTCATAGAAGAGAGATGGAGGCGGAGGCTCTGGACTGGTTGGTTTATGTGTAAAAGACATGCTTCCAGGTGATTCCTGGGCTGTCTGTAGGGACTGACTCGCTCAAGGACAGGCTGTCCTGGGTCTGTAAGGACTTTGATGTCAAAATATCAGATTAAGAAGACAATGCAACAGCAACCCTTGAAAACCTCCATGCGTAGGACTTACAGACTCTGTTATCCCTCAGCTCAGGGGTCATCAGCCTCCGCGATCTAACGCCGGATTATCTGAGGTGGAACTGATGTAATCATAATAGAAACAAAGTGCACAGTAAATGTAATGTGCTCGAGTCATCCCCAAACCATCCCTTCCTCCCCAGTCTCGGGAAAAATGGTCTTCCTCAAAATCAGTCCCTGGTGCCAAAAAAGGTTGGAGACCGCTGCTAACTCATTGGAGCTCTGCTCACTCCTCCTAAATAAACAGAGAAATCTGATGGGCAGGCCTTCTCTGACCACTCAACTGTACTCTCAGTCCTGTGAAAAGGCACCTTGGAATTAGTGAGTGAAGTTGTGAGAAGGTAGTCATTTGGATGTTCCGCTCAGTCTGTATTTAAACTCTTTCAGCCAAGACGGACGCAGCTTTCAAGGCGTTCCTAGACGCCCAGAACCCAAAGCAGCAGCACTCGTCCACCCTGGAGTCTTACCTCATCAAGCCCATCCAGAGGATCCTTAAGTATCCACTTCTGCTGAAGGAGCTTTTTGCTCTGACGGACGCAGAGAGTGAGGAACACTACCACCTGGATGGTGAGCCAAGAGCCCCTGAGAACTGCCCCTTGTTCACGTCTCTCCCAGAGCCTTTAAATGGTCTTTTCATTTATTTCATGACCTGTTTTCCTCCAGTGGCCATTAAGACTATGAACAAGGTTGCAAGTCATATCAATGAAATGCAGAAAATCCATGAGGAATTTGGGGCTGTGTTTGACCAGCTGATCGCTGAACAGACTGGTGAGAAAAAAGAGGTAAGGACCCCTCTTCTGCCCAGCATGCTTGTCCGTAGAGCTGGGTTGGTTTGTTTCTTTTTAAGGTGTTATTTATAAGTAAAATAGTAACAATGATAGTGTTTTTGTTGGTGGCATTTTTTTTTTTGATTGAAGCATAGTTTATTTACAGTATTGTGTTAGTTTCTGATGTGCAACAAAGTGATGCAATTTGCATATATATATTCTTTCACAGATTCTTTTCCATTATAGTTTATTATAAGATATTGAATATATTGCCCTGTGCTGTACAGTAAGACCTTGTCATTTATCTATTTCATATGTAGTAGTTTCTATCTGTTAGTTTCAGACTCCTAATTTATCCTTCCCCTTTCCCCTTTGATAACTATAAGTTTGTTTTCTATGTCTCTGAGTCTCTTCTTTCATAGATAAGTTTATTTGTATCATACTTTAGATTCTACATATAGGTGATATCATATGATATTTGTCTTTCTCTGATTTACTTCAATTAGTATGATGATCTCAGGTCCATCCATTTTTGCTGCAAATTGCATTATTTCATTCTTTATTATGGCTAAGTAATAATACACTGGAATAGTATATATATTATATGAGTGTATATATGTGAATATATTAGAGAAGGCAGTGGCACCCCACTCCAGTACTCTTGCCTGGAAAATCCCATGGACAGAGGAACCTGGTGGGCTGCAGTCCATGAGGTCGCTAAGAGTCGGAGACGACTGAGCGACTTCACTTTCACTTTTCACTTTCATGCGCTGGAGAAGGAAATGGCAGCCCACTCCAGTGTTCTTGCCTGGAGAATCCCAGGGACAGAGGAGCCTGGTAGGAGGCCGTCTGTGGGGTCGCACAGAATCACACATGACTGAAGCGACTCAGCAGCAGTAGCAGCATGTGTATATATATGTATACATGTCTTCTTACCCATTCATCTGTCAGTAGACACTTAGGTTGCTTCCGTGTCCTGATTTTTGTAAACATTGGGGTGCATATCTTTTCAAATTAGAGTTTTCTCCAGATATATGCCTGGAGTGGACTTGCTGGACCATATGGCAATTCTATTTTTAGGTTTTTAAGGAACCTCCAAACTGTTTTCTGTAGTGGCTACACCAATGTACATTCCCACATTGGTCGAACTTCTAAGTGTGAGAGTGAATTTCCGTGACCATGACTTGGACTCTTTCTCTAAACACTGTTAAAGGTCATGGCTGTATCTCCAGAGACCAGACTAATAATTGACATGTAGTAGGCGCTCAGTGAATATTTATTGAATGAGTGAAAGTTTCAAATGACTCTGAATCTTTTTTTTTTTTTAAAGTCTGCCTGATACTGTGCTTAGAATAAAGAGTCACAGGAACAGATACGCTTGAGAAAAATGTAAAATGAGCTCTAAGTTGTGTCTGAGCCACTGAGGAGAGCTGATGTGAGTGCAGTGTAGATAGTACTGAGATGGATCAGACGGATGTGCTGCGGAATGATACTCACCAGTGCCGCTGTGCCCCCTGGTTTGATTGGAGTGTTGTCCTCATTTTCCCTTCTCCCTCAAAAAAGGCGACAAGCCAGCAGGAAACTACGAAGAGAAACTCTCTTGCTATGATTGGATGGAAGGAAAGGCAGAGGGCTGGCGGGGATAAGACCTGGTTGTTTAGTCTGGAAAAGAAAACAGCCTTCTCTTTGGAGGTGTAAAGGGTTATTCTCTAACGGGTTCCCATTTATGTCCTTGGTGAAACAAAAGAAGTTTTGGCCTGTAAAAAGATAATTTTCAGAAAAAGGTAAAATCATGACATCTCATAGAGATGTAACGCGAACAAATATGAAGATGTGTATTTTGCTCAGATGATGTGAGGGAACCCGACAGTCAAAACAGAAGGTGTCTGTACACAGTGAAGAAATGGCGAGATGATTTGTAAATGCAGACAAATTGGTTTTTCCACAGCGGGAGGAATCAATTAAAGTCACTACCAGGCTGGAGAGAATGTACACATTTATCTGTTTCCTGCACCTTGCAAAGGAGTTCAAAGACACGTAGATACGGAGTTGGACTCTGATAGCCCAAGAGGGTGTGCTGTAAAGGCTGCTCAGTTTTCCACTGAAACACGATTTTTATTCACCATGGTATTGCAGAAAGAGTATGTGAATATTCTCTGTCTACCAGGCAGACAATTTAATCTGTCAGAATGTGGAAAAGACAGACGTGTCTCTCTGGATTTTGTTTTCATTTTCTTGTAAAATTTTATAGTAAGAAAAATGCACTATGTTTATTAAAGAAAAGAGCAGGCTACAGAAAAAGGCAAGAATTAAAACTACCTACAATCTCAGAACACAAAACTTACCTCTTGATGTTTGGGTGTTTATTTTTTTAAAAAATATATTTATTATGTACTTGAATATTGAATATAATTTCATATATGTTCTTGAATATTTTGGAAATTATTTTGTACCTTGAGTTTTTCTATGTTGAACAAAGAATTATTTAATTTTCACATTATTTTAAATGATTCAAAAGGATCATTGAAGTGATTGTGTAATATTTTACTGTGTGATTGAACAATGACTTGCTTAATTCCTATTGTCAGGTACTTCTCTTGGCTTCATTTGACGACTATGAATAATACTTCGGAATTATAAGGCTTCTATCCTGTACTTTAGTTTATTTCATTTTGACAGAAGTGAATTTTATTGAGTCATGGAAATGAACAATTGCAGTGCATTTCATTATATTCCAAATTGATTTCTGAATTTTAATGATCTTGAGAGCAAAGGACTATTATGCCAAAGACTAGAAGGTAATATGGATAGCAGATTGCAAAGACTTTAGACAAAAAGCTGCATATGATTCACAAGTCAGACTATAAAAGGGCATATGGCTTTGGTGGAACTGCCCAACCTCCAAAATGAAATTCTGTCAACTAAGAAATCTTTCCAGCAGAGAACAAAGAGATGTAGTGCTATGCAAAACAGTCTCTTGTGAGCAGACATTTTGTTAGGGTAAAAATGTGCAAAAGATGAAGGAGGGACCTTTGACCACATACCAGTATTTCATGGTGGGAAAGTCCTATATCAATAGTAGGATGTCTGAAGATCACAAAAATGAAAGCTTGGAGAAGATGCAAAGAGAGCAACAGAAGATTATGTCTTAGCACTATAGGAAGAATAAGAAAAAAAAAGACCACCACCAGGGGCTAGAAGTATCATAAGCAAAGACATTTGATGACCCAGAGAAAATGACTCAAATCCGCTTGATGTCTTTTTTGTCTCCACTGGAGAGAATGGTCTTCAAACTGGAAAGGCTGGAGTGATCTTGAATCCACAAAAGTAAAACCCTAGGGAGAATGGTCCTGGGGAAATAGTGTGTCCTGCGCCAAGATCAGTGATAAGTCTGTAGCAATACTTAGAGAACGCAGTATTGTTCCCTTAGTGGATACTGCCCTGGGGGTGTGGTTGACTAGTTACTTAATATGAAGAAAGTAATATAATTGCTTAATGTTTTTAACCACTGACCATATGACTAATCATATAGCTCACTAGTAATTAGAGTAATTATTATTACTATAATGATCTTGATCATTATAATGGCAATAGTACCACTCTGTTGTACACTGCCGGCGCTCCATTTCCAGCATCGCAGCCCAGAGTGGTGATTAAATGGCGCCATGCTCGGTGGAGGGCTGCTTGGTGGCTGGCATATCTAGAAACTCGGTCAGATCGAAAGCAGCAAAATAAACCAGGGCCATCTGTCCTTGAGAAATTCAACATCAAGTTTTCAAATATTCACATTGCTGCTTTGAGGGAGAAGGTCTCAGGCTTGCTTGCTATGGACACAGAGTAAAAGTGAGAGGCTGGTGGGCGAGGGCTCCAGGGAGGCATACTGGGTGAAGACCCTCCCCACAATTGATAGGCTTGCCCAGTGGATGGACCTTGGACTCTGGTTGTTGCAAAGCCTCGTCCTCTGACATGTTAGCACAGGGAGCCGCATGGAGGGACCAGATGATCCTCGTACCTGTGATTAGATTGGGGAGGATGGGATTTTGATAGGCATGGAAGTGGTCAACAGCTCCAGTGAAAAAGACACACAGGACAATTGTCGGGCACGGACACTGGTGGAATCTGAGGATTATCACGCTTCCGTAAGAAGAAGAGGACCTTGTCCATCTGAAATGGACATTTGACCTTTGAGGCTGCAAGAATAGACCTTGCGGTTTCTAAGGACCCCAGAGCTCACACTGTAGAAGCTTAAAGAACAATCTCCCAGCACCTCAGTTGGCTTCTTTTTCCTCCTCTAAAGTGAAATGAAATCTTTGTTAAAATGAGTCAGAAGAAGAAGAAATGAAGTAAAGATTGCACTGCTTCCCAGAGGACCCTTGCTCCAAAGGGACTTAAATTCACAGGTGGCAGTGTCTGTAGTTTCCTGGATCTTTGTCATGGATGACTGTTGTTTCCCCTTGGGTAACTATCTATTTGAACACCAAACCTCTGTGATTTTATTCATCAGGTTTGACAGGTCTTTTGTTGTTGAGCTGCTAAGTTGTATTCAACTCTTGCGACCCCATGGACTGTATCTGCCAGGCTCCTTTGTCCATGGGATTTCCCAGGCAAGAATACTGGAGTGGGTTGCCATTTTGTTCTCCAGAGGGTCTTCCTAACCCAGAGATCGAACCGAGCCTCCTGCATTGTGTGGGCGGATTCTTTACTGTTGAGCCACTAGGAAAGTCCTTTGATAGCTTTACTGCAAGTGAATTTCAGAAGCCCTATTTGTATCTTTTGGCCACCATACTCTTGGAATTCTGATACGCAAACACAGAATAAAAGGGGAAAAGATGACCAGATGGAAGACATTATTTAGAGGCATTTTTCTTGAAGTCGTATTGACACCAGCCTGTCGAATTTTAAAATGTCATGAATATCTTGAGTGTTTATGACATTACCCAGTAAGCTTTGCCCTGGATTTCAGGTTGCAGATCTGAGCATGGGAGACCTGCTGTTGCATACCACCGTCATCTGGCCAAACCCACCCGCCTCGCTGGGCAAGTGGAAAAAGGAGCCCGAATTGGCAGCGTTTGGTATGTGTCACCAAAGGGCTTGGCGGGGCAGAGGGAGGCTGGCTTATTTTTTGAAATAAGTTAACATTTCTTTTCTAAGACACAGTTTATTAAAGTATAATCATGTAAGTTATCTGCATTGTCTTCTTGATGTGGCCACTAGCATGTCACCAATACTAAATTACACCTTCCAGCTAAGTACAACCAACGTGACCCCCCCTGTTGTGTTGTGTCTCACCCAGGTGTAGACACATAGGCAGGAAAAGATGTTTTTTAAGCTGCTGCTCCGAATATCATTTGAAAATGATGAAAGAAAAATCAACACATCAAAACTGTCTCTGTATCTGAGCCCCCTAGTCCGAGATCTTTTGTTCTCTCCCTGACTCTGTGTTGCTGTTTGTGATGCCAGGGTTCAGGGCATGGTTCTCAGCTCATCTGTTTTGGCACCACTGGGTGCCTTTTGTTATAAGGTGCTTGTCAGTCACGCTGGTGTTATGAAGGATTATTTTCTTTCATTTATTTTGAATTGAAGGATGATTGCTTTATGATATTGTGTTGGTTTCTGCCACGTTGTTGTTCATGACTGTTGCCTGGTCGTGTCCGACTCTTTGCGCCCCTGTGGACTGCAGCACGCCAGGCCTCCCTGTCCATCACCGTCTCCCAAAGTTTGCCCAAGTTCATGTCCATTGCATCCATCACTATGAATCAGCCATAGGTATACATATGTCCCCTCCCTCCCACATTCCACCTCTCTAGGTTGTCACAGAGTCCCGATTTGAGTTCCCTGAGTCAAGGATTATTTTGTCAATAAACTAGTTCTGATGGATGTAGTTGCCACAATTAGAACTCTCATGTTGTTTTACTGGAAAATGCTTTTTTGAAAGAGAATAACTGTGAGTTAGCCCACTGTGCGTAATTCAGGAAATATGGCTCATTGTTGTATGTAAATGCTTGTACAGTATGAGTGTTGTTCTTGAGTATAAAATGATCAGCCGTGATCAGTGACCAGTATTCTTGCTTTTGTTTTAGGCTGTGTCATTTCCTAGCCTCCCCCTAGAAGATTCATAGGCGAGTAATAGTATAAATGAAATCTAATATTAATATTTCCATTCACCTTCTCTTATCTTTCTTTGGATGGAAGAGGGAAAGTTTTGCTGTTTACTGTTTTGTTTTTTTTTTAATTCTGTTTTTAAAATTTTATTTATTTTTTAATTAAAAGATAATTGTTTTACAGGATTTTGTTGTTTTCTGTCAAACCTCAACATGAATCAGCCATAGGTACACATGTGTCCCCTCCCTTTTGACCTTCCCTCCCATCTCCCTCTCCATCTGACCCCTCTAGGTACCACAACTTCTTTATCCATTCATCTGTCGATGGGCATCTAGATTGCTTTCATGTTCTAGCTGTGTAAATAGTGCTGCAGTGAACAATGGGATACATGTGTCTTTTTCAATTTTGGTTTCCTCAGGGTATGTGCCTAGGAGTGGGATTGCTGGGTCATATGGTGGTTTTATTCCTAGTTTTTTAAGGAATTTCCATACCGTCTTCCATAATGGCTGTATCAGTATACATTCCCACCAACAGTGTAAGAGTGTTCCCTTTTCTCCACACCCTCTCCAGCATTTATTGTTTGTAGACTTTTTGATGATGGCCATTCTGACTGGTGTGAGGTGATATCTCATTGTAGTTTTGATTTGCATTTCTCTAATAATGAATGATGTTGAGCATCTTTTCATGTGTTTGTCAGCCATCTGTATGTCTTCTTTGGAGAAATGTCTGTTTAGGTCTTTTCCCCACTATTTGATTGGGTTGTTTGTTTTTCTAGCATTAAGTTGTATGAGCTGCTTGTATATTTTGGAAACTAATCCTTTGTCAGTTGTTTCATTTGTTATTGTTTTCTCCCATTTTGAGGGTTGTCATTTCACTTTGCTTGTAGTTTCCTTTGCTGTGCAAAAGTTTTTAAGTTTAATTAGGTCCCACTTGTTTACTTTTTTTATTTCCATTACTCTAGAAGGTGAACCATAGAGGATCTTGCTTTGATTTATGTCATCAAATGTTCTGCCTATGTTTTCCTCTAGGAGTCTTATAGTTTCTGGTCTTCCATTTAGGTCTTTAATCCATTTTGAGTTTATCTTTGTGTGTGGTGTTAGGAAGTGTTCTAATTTCATTCTTTGACATGTAGCTGTCCAGTTTTCCCAGCACCATTTACTGAAGAGGCTGTCTTTGCCCCATTGTATATTCTTGCTTCCTTTGTCAAAAATAAGGTATCCATGAGTGCATGGGTTTATTTCTGGGCTTTCTATCTTGTTCCATTGGTCTGTATTTGTTTTTGTGCCAGTGCCATACTGTCTTGATAACTGTAGCTTTGTAGTATAATCTGAAGTCAGGAAGGTTGACTCCTCCAGCCCCGTTCTTCTTTCTCAAGACTGCTTTGGCTATTCAGGGTCTTGTGTGGTTCTATATGAATTGTGAAATTTTTTGTTCTCATTCTGTGAAAAATGTCATTGGTAATTTGATAGGGATTGCATTGAATCTGTAGATTGCATTTGGTAGTATAGTCATTTTCACAATATTGATTCTTCCTACCCAGGAACTTGGAATATCTCTACATCTGTTTATGTCATCTTTGATTTCTTTCATCAGAGGCTTATAATTTTCTGTGTACAGTTCTTTTGCCTCCTTAGGTAAATTTATTCCTAGATATTTAATTCTTTTAGTTGCGATGGTGAATGGGATTGATTCCTTAGTTTCTCTTTCTGATTTTTCATTGTTAGTATATAGAAATGCAAGTGATTTCTGTGTATTGATTTTGTATCCTGCAACTTTGCTGAATTCACTAATTAGCTCTAGTAATTTTCTGATACTATCTATCTTTAGGGCTTTCTCTGTGCAGTATCATGTCATCTGTAAACAGTGAGCGCTTTACTTCTTCTTTTCCGAACTGCATTCCTTTTATTTATTTTTCTCCTCTGATTGCTGTAGCTAGGACTTCAGACTTCCAGAAATATGTTGAATAAGAGTGGTGAAAGTAGACACCCTTGTCTTGTTCCTGATCTTAGGGCAAATGCTTTCAGATTTTCACCATTGAGAAAAATGTTTGCTGTAGGTTTATCATAGATGGGCTTTACTATGTTGAGGTAGGTTCCTTCTACGCCCATTTTTTGAAGAGTTTTAATCATAAATGGGTGCTGAATTTTGTCAAAGGCTTTTTCTGCCTCTATTGAAATTATCACATAGTTTTTATCTTTCTATTTGTTAACATGGTGTATCACACTGACTGATTTGCATATATTGAAGAATCCTTGCATCCTTGGAATAAACCCAGCTTGATCATGGTGTATGAGCTTTTTGATGTGTTGCTGAATTCTGTTTGCTAACATTTTATTGAGGATTTTTGCACTATGTTTATCAGTGATGTTAGCCTGTAGTTTTCTTTTTTTGTGTTGTCTTTGTCTGGTTTTGGTATCAGGGTGATGGTAGCCTCGTAAAATGAGTTTGGAAGTATTCCTTCCTCTGCAATTTTTTGAAAGAGTTTTAGAAGAATAGGTATTAGCTCTTCTATAAATCTTTAATAGAATTCTCCTGTGAAGCCATCTGGTCCTGGGCTTTTGTGTTTTGGAAGATTTTTGATCACAGCTTCCGTTTCAGTGCTTGTAGTTGGGTTGTTCATAATTTCTATTTCTTTCTGGTTCAGTCTTAGAAAGATTGAACTTTTCTAAGAATCTGTCCATTTCTTTAGAATGTCCATTTTATTGCCATACAGTTGTTCATAGCAGTCTCCTATAATCCTTTGTATTTCTGCATTGTCTGTTGTAACCTCTCCTTTTTCATCTTTAATTTTGTTTATTTGATTCTTCTCTCTCTTTTTCTTGATGAGTCTGGCTAAAGGTTTGTCAGTTTTGTTTATCTTCGCAAATAACCAGCTTTTAGTTTTATTAATCTTTACTATTGTTTCTTTCATTTCTTTTTCATTTCTTTCTGCTCAGATCATTATGATTTCTTTCTTTTTACTAATTTTTGGGTTTTTAAATTCTTTTTCCAGTTGTTTTAGGTGTAAAGTTAGATTGTCTATTTGATGTTTTTCTTGTTTCTTGAGGTAGGATTGTATTGCTATTAACTTCCCTCTTAGCACTGCTTTTGCTGCATCTCGTAGGTTTTGAGTTGTCATGCTTTCATTGTTATTTGTTTCTAGAAATTTTCTGATTCCCCTTTTGATTTCTTCAGTAATCTGTTGGTTATCTAGAAACATGCTGTTTAATCTCCATGTGTTTGTGTTTCTTACATTTTTTCCCCTTGTAACTGATAATCTAGTTTCATCGCATTGTGATCAGGAAAGATGCTTGATACGAATTCAGTTTTCTTAAATTTACTGAACTTTGATTTGTGACCCAAGATGCGGTCTATCGTGGAGAATGTTCCGTGTGCACTTGAGAAGAAGGTGCATTCTTCTGCATTCGAATGTTGGTGTGTTTGATATTGTCCCAGAGGTCTCTGAGACTATCCTCAGTTCTTTCCATTCTTTTTACTTTATAAGTTATTTCCACCATTTTATCTTCCAGCCCATTGATTCATTCTTCTGCTTCAGATATTCTACTATAGATTCCTTTTAGAGTATTTTTAATTTCAGTAATTGTGTTGTTTGTCTCTGTATGTTTATTCTTTAATTCTTTGTTAATTGTTACATTTTCTCCATTTTGTTTTCATGAATTTTGATCATCTTTACTATCAGTATTTGAATTCTTTTTCAGGTAGTTTGCCTATTTCCTCTTCATTTATTTGGATTTCTGTGTTTCTAGTTTGTTCTTTCATTTGTGTAGTATTTCTCTGCCTTTTCTTTTTTTTTTTTTAACTTATTGTGTTTGAGGTTTCCTTTTCCCGGGCTTCAAGGTTGAATTCTTTATTCCTTTTGATTTATGCCCTCCTAAGGTTGGTCCAGTGGTTTGTGTAAGCTTCCTGTAGGGTGAGATTTGTGCTGAGTTTTTTTGTTTGCTTGTTTTTCCTCTGATGTGCAAGACTGAGTGAGGGGGTGATCCTGTCTGCCGATGATTGGACTTGTATTTTTGTTTTGTTTGTTGTTTAGATGAGGTATCCTGCACAGGGTGCTACTGGTGGTTGGGTGATGCTGGATCTTGTATTCAAGTGGTTTCCTTTGTGTGAGGTCTCACTATTTGATACTCCCTACAGTTAGTTTTCTCATAATCTAGGGTCTTGGAGTCAGTGCTTCCACTCCAAAGGCTCAGGGCTTAATTTCTGATCAGGAATGAAGATTCCACAAGTGGTTCTTTATGGCATTAAGTGAGATAAAACAGATACCCCAAAATGAGAGTCCAAAGATGAACCCCAAACAAATGGTAGTTACAAAATCAGGCAAATAATAATTTACATATACATATACATATACATATACACCCATTAGCAAAGTCAAAACAGTCCAACAAATGTAAAGTGCAATAGATTGACCTGGTGAACAAAGGAAACCCAAAATTATATATACCAGTTAAGAACAAAACTAACCAAAGCACAAACTGGAAAAAATAAAAACCAAAAACTGAAGCACGGTGCCAATTGAGGAATAAAGCTATGAAAGTAAAGCTAACAAATATATTGAGAGGAAAGGAAAGAAGGAAAAAAAGGAATAACTATACAAAGTTAAATAGAGGTAGATAAAGAAGATTCATGGACAGTTATGACCAACCTAGACAGCAACCTAGACAGCATAGATCATGGCATCTGGTCCCATCACTTCATGGCAAATAGATGGGGAAACAGTGCAAACAGTGGCTGACTTTATTTTTCTGAGCTCCAAAATCACTTCAGATGGTAATTGCAGCCATGAAATTAAAAGACACTTACTCCTTGGAAGGAAAGTTATGACCAACCTAGATAGCATATTAAAAAGCAGAAACATTACTTTGCCAAAAAAAGGTCCGTCTAGGACCTTCAAGGCTATGGTTTTTCTAGTGGTCATGTGTGGATAGGAGAGTTGGACTGTGAAGAAAACTGAGTGCCAAAGAATTGATGCTTTTGAACTGTGGTGTTGGAGAAGACTCTTGAGAGTCCCTTGGACTGCAAGGAGATCCAACCAGTCCATCCTAAAGGAGATCAGTCCTGGGTGTTCACTGGAAGAACTGATGTTGAAGCTGAAACTCCAACCCTTTGGCCACCTGATGCGAAGAGCTGACTTGTTTGAAAAGACCCCAATGCTTGGAAAGATTGAGGGCAGGAGGAGAAGGGGACAACAGAGGATAAGATGGTTGGATGGCATCACCAACTCTATGGACATGGGTTTTGGTGAACTCCGGGAGTTGGTGATGGACAGGGAGGCCTGGCCTGCTCTGGTTCATGGGGTCACAAAGAGTCAGACACGACTGAGTGACTGAACTGAACTGAATATATATTAAAGATTAACTTCAAGGTGAAAAGCACAATAGGAAAAGCAAACAAAGGAATAAATGTAGAAAAAATAATAATAGGTTTAAAACATTAAGAATTAAAAAAAAGAGAGAGAGAGAAGAAAACTCCACAGAACTGCAAATCTCCAAAGTAGAGGCAGAGTTTATAAAAACAACAAAAAATGTGGCAAAAAAAAAAAAGCTCAAAAGCTTAGATTTCATAGTGCCAATAAAATTGACAGCTACAACAGAGGGGGAGGAAAAATCCTGAAGAATCAACAGAACAAGTCAAAACAGAAGAATAATAAATGTTTCTCTTGTCACTGCTGTCAGAGTCCTTTCCCTCGCTGGGGGTCCCAGTCCACCTCACCTCCCCAGGAAGCCCTCCAGCACTGTGCTGGTCTCTGGACCTGCTGTGGGGCAGCTCAGATTCTAATCTGGTCCCACTCCTGTGTGTTCTTCCCTCCAATGCCCACTGCTATCAGAACTAGTGCGTTTTCTTTTGTGGGAGCTCTCAATGTCCTTTTATATATTCCATAGACACAGGGTCTGCCTAGTTGATTGTGTGGATTTAATCTGCAGCTTGTACAGCTTGTGGGAATGTTTGGGTCTTCTTCCTTAGTCACACTGCCCCTGGGTTTCAATTGTGGTTTTATTTCCAACTCTGCATGTGGGTCGTCCGCTGGGGTTTGCTCCTGCCCTGGAAGACTTGGGTGTGCCCCGTGGGGGCCAGCTGTGGCGGTAGTGCAGCTGCTTGGCTCACAGGGGTTCTGGCAGCACCAGGTGGGCAGCAGGAAATATAGTGCTCTAAAAAGGTATGGAAACCAGTATTGGCCAGTACGCTCTAGGATTCTTGCCTGGAGAACCCCCCTGACAAAGAAGCCTGGCAGGCCACAGTCTACAGGATCACAAAGAGTTAGACACGACCAGAGTGACCCTACATGCATAGGCACGAGACTTTTTTTGCCTGTGGCAGCTCTGCGCCGGTGAGAGCTGATGAGCATGAAGGTGGGGCAGCTGCATGGCTTGCGGGGACCCTGGCGGTGCCAAGTGTGCAGGGACACAGACTACCTCTGCCACAGGAGTTATGGCGCTATCACAGTCCTTTCCCAAGCCTCTTGTACCTGGTGATCAGAATGCTTCTTTGGCCAGTCTTTCCCCATAGCTCCACCAGTTCAGGCACTTAGAGGGTTTCCTTGCCTGGGGTCCTTCTCTGTTGTTTGGTGCATCAGGCGCATAGAGGGGCCTCCCTGGCTAGGGTCCTACTCTGTAGTTTGGTGTGTCAGGCACTCAAACGGGCACCCTTAGTGGGGTCCTGCTCTCTAGTTCAGTGCCTCAGGCGTTTGATGGGCCAGCCTCTCTGTTGTTCAGCAGCTGGCCTGTTGGGGGAGAGAGGCTGTGGTGATGGCTCCACCCCCCTACGCTGACTCAGCAGTATCGCCTTGCTTCCATGACTGCCTGGCTTTCCTACACTGGCATTTCCCACCACAATCTCCTCCCTCACATCCCCTCCATCTGTCTCTGCGCAGTCAACAGCAGCCCTCGCCCTGCTCCACAGAGAGCAGGATCGCTCCACAATCCCTAAACTCCAGCTCCCAGCCGCTGCACCTTCCAGGGGACCTGCGTCCCTGTCTGGGGTATGCATGGCTGTGGAAGGACTGTCTGCTTCAAATTCCATTTAGGCTGCTGCAGATCAGCTGTTTCACTCTCACCCTTAAATGTTTCTCCTCCGACTTAGACAATTGCCCTGATATGAGGATCGGACCCCTGCCTCAGTTCCCCCACCCGCCAAGGGCAGGTCCAGTCCTACTAACACTCCTGTTTTTCCCCCTAGTTCCTTCCTTCTACCGAGTTTTGCATGGTTCTATATATTCTTTTCTGCTGGTCGGGTACTCCTGTCCGCTCTCAGCTGGTGTTCTGCAGGCACTTCTGTGTCTGAAGGTGTGTTCCTGATGTATCCGTGGAGAGGGATGAACTCCACATCCACCAACTCCTCCGCCATCTTGTTCTCTCTGTTTACTGCTTTTTAAACTGAACTCTTCTTTTCTTGTATGATGTGAACAGCTCATCCCCAAGTGGAACATCCCAGTGGTATTAAAATCAGAACGTCTAATACAAAGATTAATTGCATTTCCCAATTAGATCCCTCAGCCTTCATTGAAAACCTTAGTGATATCCCTAAAAATTCCAAAGAGCCATTATTGTAGCTGTTGATGCCATCTAATTGAAAGTAATAGGCATATAAGTGTAAAGGAAAAACATGTTACTAAGTATGATAGTCAAAGGAGTTAGTGGGGTAGTTTTACATGCTGGCGTTTTTTGATAGGAGTGGGTATTTTTGGCAGGGGGAGGGATACTGTTTGGTTCATTTCCCATCCTTCATAGTTCTGTTTCTAATATTGCAATTTCTTCCTTTCTTTTTTTTAAAAGTGTTTATTTCTTTTTGACTGCGCTGGGTCTTTGCTGCTGTGCAGGCTTTTTCTCTAGCTGTGGAGAGCAGGAGCTGCTCTCTAGTTGCAGTGCGTGGGTTTCTCATTGCGGCGGCTTCTCTAGGGTGTGCAGGTGTCAGTATCTGCAGCTCCCAGGCTCTAGACCGAAGGCTCAATCCTTGTGGCACGTGGGCTAAGGAGTTCCTTGGCATGTGGAATCTTCCTGGACCAGAGATTGAACCCGTGTCCCCTGCACTGGCAGGCAGATCCTTATCCACTGTGCGGAGAGGTCTGGGAGCTTTCTGATACTTCTTAGTAGGTCATTTATGGGATGTAGGATTCTGAAGGAAACGACCTAAACCGTCTCTCTCCCTGCCTGTGATTCTGGGCACAGATGAACCATACCAGAGGTTAGCATTGAAAATTTTCATACCTATCTCCTATATTTTACAGATTCCCTGCTGATAGAGCCACTTCCCTGGTGGCTCAGACGGTAAAGCGTCTGTCTACAATGTGAGAGACCTGGGTTCTATCCCTGGGTCGGGAAGATTCCCTGGAGAAGGAAATGGCAACCCACTCCAGTACTCTTGCCTTGAAAATCCCATGGACAGAGGAGCTTGGTGCAGGCCACTATCCATGGGGTCGCAAAGAGTCGGGCACAACTGAGCGGCTTCACTTTCTTTCTTTCTGCTGTTAGAAATAAACAGATTTAGAATAAGAAAATCATATGAGTGGGAGAAACCAGGAGGTTGGCAACTTACTCTGTGAAAGGCCACAGAGTAAATATTTTAGGCTTTGCAGACCCAGAGGCCACATGTAGCCAGAGGCAGCCATAGACAGTATGTGAACAAATGGGCACCACATTGGTGGCTTGAGCAGAAGCGGGTGGGCCCTAGCTTGCCGATCTGTGATAGAAAAGGTCCAGGAAAATGCCGATTTTAAGGTTTGGGGCTTTTGTGACACAAGCCCAGGTCAGGGGCAGTGTGTGTGTGTTTGGCTCTGGAGGAGGGCATGGCAACCCACTCCAGGATTCTTGCCTGGAGAATCCCATGGACAGAGGAGCCTGGCGGGTTACAGTCCATATGGTCACAATGAGTCAGACACGACTGGAGCGACTGAGCACGCGTAAACAGACTATTGTCATTATAATGAGCTATTTTTTTGTTACGATTCCCAGTCCTTAAGAGGTGACATGTTGGCAGTTTCGGTGTGATTTTTAAGTAGAAAGGCAGAACTAACAGAGCCTTAGAAATGCATTTTTGAAACAAGGAAGAGTTGCTATGAGGGAAGGAATTAGCACTGAGCAGGCAGCTTGGGGTTAAAGCATGGTTGTCTTGTTTCCGTTGGAACCTCTGATCTCAGGAAATGGTGCTGCTTTTCTTCTGAAACTGAAGTTGACCGGCTGCCAACAGAGCACCTTGATGTTTTTACTCCCAGGAAGGCTAGTTTGTGCTCAGGGTTGATGATCATCACCTTTAAAAGAAGAACAGACATCGTCTGTTCAGGCTTCACCCTGGAAGGGTGTTAGATGCTCATCCTTTGGGATATGGAGCGAGTGTTTTAGGCTGGCCAGGGCAGCCAGGAGTTTTGAAGGTCAAGGCTGTGCCCGAAGGGATGGGCAACACTTGGAGTTGGTTGAGTGAGCGTCACCTCATGGATCAGGGAGGGATCGAGGCAGAGATATTCACAGGCCGGGCTGAGGTCCACTCTGGTCCTCCCACGAGGATCCTAGATGGTCCAGGTAGACCAAGGCAGGCTGGTAGTATGGCAGCAGTTTCACTGAGCTCCGGTCCCAAGGAGGTGGTGGGTCTTTGGAGATGAAGGTCACTGGCACCCTCGCCCTCTCCTGGAGGGGAGCTCCCTCACTTTTAAAGGGACCTGCTGTCCTGGCCACTGTGATTTCTGAAGGTTTCGTGGTCAGGACCAAGGGCCTCCTCAGGCGCTAGTACACGTCCTCTGTCAGAGCTGCTGTGGCCTCCTGGGGTCAGTGGAAACCTCATGGTCTAGCCTCTGGGGTGTTTATGAAGTCAGGTGCTTAGGCAGCCCAGACTCAGTGGCTGGGATCCCTTTCTTTGTACCCTATCCCCTCTTTTCCCACCCCTGACCCGTCCGAACTGGGTAGGATGCAAAGGGAACCAGACAGATTGGGTTGGTCTGTAGAGAGCCCGGAGGCCTGTCCCTGAGAATTCTCTGTTTCTGGAACCCAAGGGTGCCCCCTCTGTGCGACTGACGGGGTCCCTAGTGTGACTCGGGGTCAGAGTGTGAAGGGAGACAGAGACCCTGATTCAGAGAGCCAGCGATGGACTGGGGTCACCCCTGTTGTGCTGGCCACTGGTTCTTCTTCCAGGAGGAGTTAGAATCACCAAGTGTTAAATGTGCTTGGCGTTGCTTAAGGTATTCTATGGAAGATTATGCATAACACCATTCTACCGCCTCCCCTCCACCTCACCCCCAAAGAATATAAGAATAAAACAACACACTCCTAGCTTCTAAAAGCAGCTTCGTTTTTTTTTTTAATGTGGACCGTTTTTAAAACCTTTTTTAAAGGTTTATTTTTAATTGGAGGGCAGTTGCTTTACAATGTTTTGTTGATTTCTGCCATACGTCAACATGTATAAGCCGTAGGCATACATATGTCGCCTCCGTCTTAAACTTCCCTCCCACCCCATCCCACCCCTCTAGGTTGTCACAGAGCACAAGGTTGAGCTCCCTGTGATATATAGCAGCTTCCCATTAGCTCTCTGTTTTACATATGGTAATGTATATATCTCAGTGCTACTCTCTGTTTGATCCATCTTCTCCTGTCCTCCATGTTTTTAAAGTCTATTCAGTTTGTTACAGTGTTGTTCCTGTTTTGTGTTTTGGTTTTTTGGCCATAGAAGCATGTGGAACCTTAGCTCCCCTACCAAGGGTCGAACCTGCACCCCTTGCAGTTGGAAGGCTAAGTCTCCACCACTGGACTCCTAGAGAAGTCCTGAAATGGCTTATATGATTCATCCTGTTTGGAAGAAGTAGAATTGCATTCTTCTTAGTAAACCAATTTTTATTTATTCAGGTCTAAAAGAATTATATTTTCTGAATTATGAGCACTGTGTAATATCATTTTGATTTACAGGAATAGAAATTACCTTAAGCACTATTATTACTATTGATGTTTGCATTGCTCCTGCAGCTGCTAAACTAGTACATTTTTGTTAAATGTGTATAAGCTGAAGTTTGAAGCTTGAAGAGAGAGCGTAGTTGAAAGATATATTTACCCCCAAAGTTTCCAGTGGGGCAGGAGGGTTTATTTCCATCTGTATAGGCTTCCTGTATTATCTGGGACCTGGAAAATTTTGTCTGAACAGGCTTTTGTGTCTCTCAGATGTGCTGAGGGAGTGGAGGGTGGAAGGGGAGCTCATTCATGGGGACTGTCTGTCCTCTTCATAACTGTAGTGTTTGTTACCACAAGTTATTGAAGTGAAGGGGAAAACCCAACGCCTTACGTGCCATAACCGCCTTCATTTTATGTTTTTCCAGTCTTCAAAACTGCCGTGGTCCTTGTCTATAAAGATGGTACCAAACAGAAGAAGAAACTTGTAAGACTTTTTCTTTCACCCACAGTTTCAAAGCATCTCCCCTTTCTATCTGCTTCTCAGTTGGCTCTGTGTGATTATAATTCTGAACCTGTGTCAGGCCTGAATGTTTTATGATTTTTTCTTTTTTTTGAGGTGTTAACTGAGCATTTGAGGAAATTGCCCATCCTGTAGGCGGCTCACATTTAGAGCATAAAATACTGGGTTAGCCAAAAAGTTCGTTGGGGTTTTTCCATAACATGGGGAAACCTGAGTGAACTTTTTGGCCAACCCAGTAAATAACTATTGAACCTACCTTGGCCAGAACTTTCCAGCACTAGTTTATCCCCTCCCTGTTCTTCCTGTCCCCCTGCTGTCCTTGTTTTGGGTTCCTCCCCTCCTTTTCCTTGTGTCTCTCTTTTGCCTGAATTTGGTTAGCAAGCTCATTTGCACACCCTCAGCAGATTTTCACCTGGCCTCTGGCTTGCTGCTGTGGGTGAACAGAAGTGCTCGTGGGGCTGGTAGGCGGCAGCCCAGGATTCCAGCATTGCTGTTTTTATTCTGAAAATTAAAACAATTTAATTTTTTAAATTAAAAAAATTTAGTTTTAGTAATGTTTTAAGTTTCATTATTTTTTGAAGTACAGTTGAGTTTACAGTATTGCGCCAGTGTCTGCTGTACAGCAAAGCAACTCAGTTATATGCATATAGACACTCCTTTTTCTATTCTGTTCCATATGGTTTACCACAGGCTATTGAATACAGCTCCCTGTACTATATACTAGGACCTTGTTGCTTATCCATCCTGGATATAATAGTTTGCCTCTGCTAATCCTACACTGCTAGTCCCTCACCCCCTAACCACAGGGCTGCTCTGTGTCTGCAGCATCACTGGTTTAGTAAGTGTGCGGGTCTGGTCCAGACTGAGACATGGATCTCATCCACCTGGTTCCTTCTCTCCGTACAGGTAGGATCACACAGGCTTTCAATTTACGAGGACTGGGACCCCTTCCGATTTCGACACATGATTCCTACTGAGGCTCTGCAGGTTCGCGCTTTGGCAAGTGCAGGTAAACTCTGAAATGGGCTGGGTACATCTTTCTATGTATGTAGCAGCTGTTTCTCTGAATCCATGCTCTTGGCCCCAACCACTCCACCGTCCTTTTTCTTCTTTGCTTATGTCTCCTTTCCCTCAATCTCTTCATTGCCTCTTATTTGCCCAACTATTTGTTAAATGATCTAAGTGAATGGACGTCATGCCTTTACTGCTGTTCCAAGGAATTCTATTTATTCTGTTATATATATTAATAACTTTACAGTGGCACATCTAAGTAGCAGTGAGTCTTGTACTTCTGGAAAGAATCTTTGAGACCGTGAGCAGATAAAGCCCATGTAAATGACTTACTGGGACTTTTAACTGAGAGACCCCGAAAGGCCTCCAAAGCACAAAAAAAGCCATTGAATACACTTTTTTTTTTTTTCCTGAAGCATTAAAAATCTTTATCTTTGTATAAGCATGAAATGTCACTTCTTCTTCTATTTCCCAAATATCCGTGAAGCCAGTTGTCAGTGATGAATGTATTGGGTTGGCCAAATAGTTTGTTCAGGTTTTTCAGTAAGATGCTATGGACAGTCTTGAACGTTTTGGCCAATTCAATACTTGATTAGATGGTGCTTTAGTGCTGAGAAGAGAGGCAAATGTCAGCATGGTGCTGACTTAGAATAGCAGTGTTTCTGTGACTTGGGGCCCATCCAGGGCTTCATTTGAGGCTGCGTTAGGAAGGAGCAATTAGCGGTGGTTCTCCCAGGCGCACCCTGGAAGGAACAGCTTTGGAGTCAAGTGGAAACTCTTGGAACACTCTGATCCCTGTCCCACCTGGACAGCAGGTGCAGCTCTCTGGTGGTGAAGAGAGGCTGAGAAAGTGGACCTCCGCAGGTGCACAGTCATCTGGACTTCTGTTTGGTGTTGCTGGTGTCGACGAAAAAGTATAGTCACAGCCTGAAGGTAGAGAGTTATTTTATTTGGTGGGAAAGTTTAGGACTCCGAGCCCAGGAGACAGCATCTGAGTAGCTCTGAGAAACCTGCTCCAAGGAGGCAAGAGGGGAAGTCAGGCTATATACAAGTTTGCCATGGAAGCAGGCAGTCTGAACACCAAAGATCAAGTATCAGGTTAAGCATTTAGCATTCTGTGTATGGGAAGAGGCAAGCCTCTGGGCTCACTGAATGCATTCCTTTCCTATGTGCCTCAGCTATCTGGGGTCAACCCTGTTTCCCTGTCCACCTTGCTTCTTGCATTCCCCCAGCTCCTCAGCAGTCACTGTAGGGGCTGGCAGCATCCTCTGGAATGCAGTTTTGGGAGCCCTCATTCACCTTTGGAGGCCAGAAATCACTGATGGCTATGACATTTCTTGTTTATTGACATGGCAAGAGATTTCATTTCACACTGGCATCTAACATGAGCGCACAGTTCTTTGTGCCTGATTGGCATCACTCATCTTCTCCCCGTTTGCACTTGTCCCCTCCATCAGCCATAAAGTTGGCTCTAGTCCTTACAGAGGGCTTCCCTGGTGGTGCCGAGGTTAAAGCATCTGCCTGCAATGTGGGAGACCTGGGTTCGATCCCTGGGTCTGGAAGATCCCCTGGAGAAGGAAATGGCAACCCACTCCAGTATTCTTGCCTGGAGAATCCCATGGATGGAGGAGCTTGATGGGCTCCAGTCCACGGGTCGCAAAGAGTCGGACATGACTGAGCGACATCACTTTCACTTTCAGTCCTTATAGAACCAACTCTTTCCTAATCCAGTGTCTTGAGGACAAACCATCTGCAGTATTTGGTAAACCTTCAGTTACTCACCCAAGTTAAACTAGAAATCGCTTCCTTCACAGCTCTTATGCGTCACACAGAGAGAACTCAAATGCAAAAACCACGACTGGTAAATGCATTGGGGGTGACTTATGAATATTTCTCTGGCAAACCTTCTGGTCCAGAGATTTACCCTGTTGCTTTTTCACTCTGATTTGATTAGTAAAATTGATTTACAGATGAATTTTCAGGAACCTAGAAATCTTAAGTCTACAAACAACTCGAATAGTATTGTGAAGTTTGGGCTCTTAAATACTAGTGTTGTCTTACTTTACAACCCTAGGTTGTGAATTTTCTAGTTCCTGTGTTTCCTTGTGCCTGGTTTATATCTGGAAAAGCCCATGTTTACAGCATACTATAAAGGCCCATCTCAGGCAGGAATTTTGCCTTCCGTGAAGATCATAAGTTTGGAAAACAAAGCCATCTTTGTGAATGTGACATTCCATTCTCATCCTCGGGTTTTCACTCAAATCAAGTTTAAAATCATCAAGATGAAAGCTTATTTTCATGGAGTTGTAAAGACTAGCCAACACATCTCCTTATGAATTACATGCCAGTGGATTTGAGAATCAGAAGATGGAAATTTCTAGATTTTTGTCTGCATTTGGGAGAACTTGTGAAACTTAGTTTATATGGGTCCTGCTAAGTTGTTGCTGCTAAGTTGCTTCAGTCGTGTCTGACTCTGTGCGACCCCATAGACGGCAGCCCACCAGGCTCCCTGGTCCCTAGGATTCTCCAGGCAAGAATACTGGAGTGGGTTGCCATTTCCTTCTCCAATGCATGAAAGTGAAGAGTGAGAGTGAACGGTTGGGTTTAAATAATGTGGGTGTGATGAGGGTTTGTTGTGACCAAGGTGTGGAACCACTAGGTCAGCATGAGACTTCACAATGTGCAGAGTTCAGTGGGCCTGCAATGAACTCTTTTATAAACACTAATAATGAATAACATGGTAAAATAATATGATATTCAGGCACTGAAAGACTTAGAAATTACTGCTAAATATAGCTTATTCTTACCGTCTCAGATACCATTTTTGCTTCACTCAGATTGGACTCTATGGGTAGACTGAGAGAGAAGAGCCCCATTTATTCCCAGGACATGCCTGTCCAGGGCACCAGGCCTGTTCACAGTGGGAAGGCTGTCCTGCTGGGAAAGGGCCTCCTCTCTTTATCACTGGCCTAGATTGGAATCTTGGGCTCCATCTCATCCAACTGTTGCCAAAACAACAAATTACTTAATTAAAATAGTTCAGCCAAACGGGCGGTGAAGCTAAAGGGTCAGTTCTTCCATCAGTATGATTGACTGATTGTCCTTTTAGACCATCCAGAGGGAGATTTTAGCAACTGGAAATTTTCCAAGCGTTCTTTTCTTTTGCACCCATTAAGCTCTCAATCACTTGGCCTCTTGAGATCACAGGACAGGAATGAAGTTGCTTTGGTCTTAGGCGGCTCTGCACTATTTAATCCTGACACCAAAGCATGCAAGATGCTTTTATAAAAACGCAAATAAATTTCTTTGAAACATACTCTCCTTCATCCTTGTTTTAATTTACCTAGATGCAGAAGCAAATGCCGTGTGTGAAATCGTCCATGTGAAGTCGGAGTCTGAAGGGAGGCCAGAGAGGGTCTTCCACCTGTGCTGCAGGTGAGCCTGGAGCCGTGAAGTGTGGGCTGTGCTGCTCAGGGGAAGGGGTGTGACTGTGCTTGGTGTCCCCAACCCCTCTGGGTTCTCTGGACCAGCCTGTGCATCCTTAGAAGCTATATCCTTTTTCCTGTACATTTGAGAAAGTACTTAACACTTAATTGAGTAAGAGTCATTGGATCAATTAATTTTATTAGAATACAGACAGTAACCTGGTCAATTTAGTATCTTTCTAAAAGGAAATTGGAATTTTCATACATATCCATCATTCGAATGAGGGCGTCCTTCCCTTGTGTACATTTGGCGGGTTAGAAGGACATGGTTGTCTTAATAACGCTTGGTTTTGGGGTTTGGGTGCAGTTTGTACTGTAACATCTCTGAGATGCAACAGGTGGGGGAGTCAGCGGGGAGGAGGGGAGTGTTACAGGGATTCATCATCACGCAGAGAAAGCTCAGCCTAGGGAGGCTGGCACAGGTGACTCGGATTCACCTGCAGATCTGGAGTGGAAGCTGAGCTTATGATATGGGCTTCTACTTATTTCTTCTTATTCTTACTCGCCCCCCCCCCCCCCCATTCCCCTCTGCTCCTCCTTTTCTTTGAGCTCTGGAGAATTTGAGAATTGTACTCTTCTCAAGTGCAGCCCATACTCTCTACAGAATAAATATTTTATGGTTGTTAATAATATTTTACAGTGTGACTGCTGATATAGTAAGAAGACACATTTACCAAACATCAACTAGGCTAAGCACCTTTCCTGCATTATTTCAGTTAATCAGCCTGAGGTATTTATTCCATTTTTACAAATGAGGTGTCAAGGCTCATAGAGGCTACTTTGCTGAAATCTTACAGCAAATGAACTCTGAGTTCAAGCTCAGTGGGTTTGACTTCAAAGCCTGTATTCTGTATTTCTGCTTTACTTGTCTGTGTTGGTTGACAGGGAACAATAAATCCAAATCCTGGGAACCTGCTGGAACTAGAACAGAAATTTTTTTCAAATAACCTATGTGTGGTTTAGCAGCATCCTTACCACATGTAGCACTCCCTTACCACATTATCTAGCTGGAACCAAGATTGCCGGGAGAAATATCAATAACCTCAGAGATGCAGATGACACCACTCTTATGGCAGAAAGTGAAGAGCAGCTAAAGAGCCTCTTGATGAAAGTAAAAGAGGAGAGTGAAAAAGTTGGCTTGAAGCTCAACATTCAGAAAATGAAGATCATGGCATCCAGTCCCATCACTTCATGGGAAATAGACGGGGAAACAGTGGAAACAGTGTCAGACTTCATTTTGGGGGGCTCCAAAGTCACTGCAGATGGTGACTGCAGCCATGAAATTAAAAGACGCTTACTCCTTGGAAGAAAAGTTATGAGCAAACTTGTGATTTTGTGGTTTTTGTTGTTAAATCAACAGGGTCCAATGAGCCTGCCCCAGAGATGCCATATTCATTGTTAATAGGGAATACCAGGTAAAACTTACCTGGGTAAAAATATTGAGATCTTAGCAAGAAAAATAACTGACCTAGGATGTACTTTGGGAATTGGGACTTGGGAAGATTTTCCAGTTCTTAACAATGTAGCTTTAATATTTTCATGTTGGCATGTGCCCTGGGAGGCATTGATATATTTAAAGCATTACTGACCAGAGATGTATTAATAGGTCTTTTTTGTTGCCCAAATGTTATTGACTGGAGTTGTTTCAGTTTTTGCTTACATGATACTGAGTTGGCCAAAAAGTTCGTTCAAGTTTTCTGTAAGATACGATGAAAAACCTGAATGAACTTTTCGGCCAACCTAGTAAGTCACTGGCCACAGATGTTAGGTTCTGTAGAAATTCCCCAGTCAGTAATGCGTTAACAAGGAGGCCAAGTTAGAGGAAGCTCAGGGTGTTGGGACATTATTTCAGGGGCGCTGCAGAGCTGCAGGAATCCTTGGTTCCTTTGTCTGTAAAGATGCTATAGAATGAAAGACTCTGCCTTAAGTACTGAGAGCAGAATCTGGCAACTCTGTCCATAAAATCCATCTCTCCATCAGTCTGTTCAGTAATGGGGTGCTCTGTCCCAAATTGGTTGCAGGAGATGAGTCACAAAGCATAAAGGGAAAGGAATACGTGTTCTTTATCTCCAGCAATGAAAATGCTCCTTGGCAGTGAAATTGGAGTGGTGGCCTCCCATCTTTAACTTTGGTCCTCGGGATATTTGTTTGACTGTACCTGATAGCATCAGAAGTTCACCATGTGTTAAGTGCTGTTTCCCCAACACGTGTAAATCTTCTTTTCATAGCTCCCCAGAGAGCCGAAAGGATTTCCTGAAGGCTGTGCATTCCATCCTGCGAGATAAGCACAGAAGACAGCTCCTGAAGACCGAGAGCCTTCCCTCGTCCCAGCAATATGTCCCTTTTGGAGGAAAGCGGTTGTGTGCGCTGAAAGGGGCCAGGCCGGCCATGAGCAGGGCAGGTACTGTGGGGATTCAGACATTCAAAATCCCCGTCACCCCCGCTCCACTGTAGAACTGACGTCCTTGTTGAACAAGACTTAGATGTGGCCTTGTGGGGGCTAATGTTGGAGTACATTCTTCCCTGGTGTGAGGTTCCCTGCCTTTGCCTCCCTCCGTTGATTTAAGCCTTTCGCCCTCCCTCAAGCTCTCCCTTGGCTGCCCTCCTCCTCCTGGCTGGTGAGCTCCCCCTCTCATTCGCCGAGCCAGGAAGTAAGCACCTTCTCCTACTTGGAGGGGCTGTCTTAGCCTGCTTGCCGAATGAGAGTTGCTGCTTTGCATGACAGCCAGCTTTGTCCAGCAAAAAAAAAAAAAAAGCAGTGTGTGATGTCTCAGCAAGGTCACAGCCCACCGTTCTGAGAACACGGTGGCTTTGTCCTCTAGAAACACAGCCAGGCTTGTTCTCAGTAGGGAGGCCATGTTTGGTAGATCAGATGACCCATCAGATGTTACCCTCACCTGTGCCTGCAACTTTAATTTTAGCCTCTGTGTTGATTTGGGGCAGCCTTGAGCTGCTATTGGAAAAGAAGAATCTGGAATTTAAATGGTCCCAGAGTAAATACTCTTTTAGGACTTATTATATCACCTTAAAGCAGTGAAGATCAATACTACCACCTGTAAATGGCATTAAAATCTATCTAGGAAGAAAGATATTTTCATAACACTTGGGTATTAAAGACATCAAGATTTAACATTTTTATCACTCCTTCCTTAAGAAGCAGTCCAAAATTTTGCAGGGAACATTCCAATAAAAGAGGCTTCCTTTGCATTCGCCAAAACGCCTTCTGTTCTGGTGAATTTTCTGCCTGTTCTCAATTGTGTTGAAGAGGCAGGTATGACACTGAATGGTTGAAGGTTTTCATAGACAAAACCTGCCTAGCTTGATAGGGTATATTACATTCTAAGTACCTTAAGTTTAGCCAATGTTAAAGGGCCTAGTTACATCTAGTCTTCAATCAGTTGCTAAATGTTTATTGGAAACCTGGTACGGTGAACACCTAGCACTCTTCTGGACTTGCCAGTATCCATACTTCCCCATCCACGATTTCTCCTGGAGTCCTCATGTATTAAATAGCTTTGCTCATCCCTTTAGAGCTCATAGCAGAGAATTTCACCTTGGAATTATCTCATTTGTTTCTTTCATTTTCCAGATATATTTAATTAGGATTGGGACTATGTGTCCCAACCTCAGGAAAGCCCACCTGTCATTGGCCAGGTGTTACTTGTTAATTGATGAACCTAAAGTTAGATAGAGCTCCATTCACTTTGAAACTAAGCATTTGTAGTCTGTGGGACACTCAGGAGTTTTCTTGCTGAGATCCCTTTGGAAAGAAGACTCTGTTATCTTGAATATCAAGAGAGAAAGCCTTGGTGTCAGAGCCTAATGGCTCATTTTTGGCTGAAGAAAGTCTTTATCACTTTGCTTTTGAAGTTCCTCACTCTCATCATTCACATTAGATGATTTGAAAATGGTGTTTGAGTGGGTCAGCACTGTACTAGCTAATCAGTCTTAATAGTGAATAATGGCAGTACTCAAGTCAAAGATTGTCTCTTGGAACCCCATAAGGCTGGCTAGGTTATTATGTATTCTTTTAGTAAAGGATAGATTCTTATGCTTCTTTGCTCATTGTTGTGATTCACGACACCCAGCTAGTTTATTTTTCCTTTTGCTCTTGTTTGAATAGAACAGTAAAGGCAAATATTCTGCCTCCCTTCACCAAATGTCTGCCAGTGATCCAACTACAAATTTTTTTGTTTTTCAACATTTTCTTATGGAAATTCTTAGACATATAGAACAAATGAAAGAATTATACACATTCCTACCTGCTGTCTGTAATTAACATTTTTATATATTTTCATTACCACATATCCATCTATCATCCATCAACTCATCTTGCTTTTGACACGTTTTCAGAATACAGACATTAGCACTCCTTACCCCTAAATACTTCAGCCAGCACATCCTTGACAAATATTTCCAGTATCCCAGTTTGGAATTAAGGTAGTTCTAATATAGTGATTGGAGAGTCAGGCTTCACTGTGATGATATCGAGGTAAAATTGAACAATAATTTTTGCTTCTTTCCAATGGAATAGTACTATTTTTTTTTTTTTATTCTTTCTGTTTTCTGTTTTTCCGGGAGTGCTTTTCATTCCCTACCTTGAATGAGAGGAATGATGTCGGAAACACAGGGATCTGAGACAGAGGATGGTCAGAATGGGAGCCAATTTAGACCATTGTCCAGCTTACTGACCTTGCACCTGCTTTATTTGAAGTGAAGGCTATATTTGTCAGTAATTATGAATAGTCATCTTTCTTCTTGCAGCCCTGAAGCAGCTTAATGAATTTTGGGGCACAGATTTCAGGAAAGCAGCTCCTTATTGGTGTCTAGGCTCCCCACCCCCATGGGAAAGCACATGGTACATTTCACTGTTTGTGGAGGATGTGTCTTTAGTGTGTGTGTGTGTGTCTGTGTGGTTATTTGCTTGACTGGGTGGCATATTTTGCTTGTTTTTAGTAATACTGACTTCCTAGAGGGCAGTGAGGTGAAAATACAGAATACAGAGATTTGTTTTTCTTAACTGTTAGTCACTTTATTTTGCACTTTGCTCATCAGCAGCTTGAGTGTTGTATTATTCCTTTCTCATTCCACTCAGGCACTAGTAGTTTAATCGCTTTGTGGAAGAGAAACTGGGGATACATAGAACAGAGTCAGGAAGGGACTAAGGCTCAAAGTTGCTTTAGCCTCAGTTTCACCTGAGGTTTTGTCAGAAAGAGGACTTGACGTCTCTGAGACCCAGTCTTTTCTGTAGTTTCTCCAGAAACAATGGTGCGCCCTTAAGGTACCTGCAGATCCTCAGGAAATGTGACGTTCAGAAAGCAATGTAACTTGGACCAGTATTTTTCCCTCCTTGGTACAACATGGTGATTTCTCTAAAGACAGTAAAATGCTGAAAGCATCTCCATCCTTGCTAAATGACTCTAGGAGAGCCCCCGGGGATCCTCAGAGCACTGTGCCGCAGGCCATGGTCAGGAAGGAGGGTGCTAATTAATCCCAGAGTCAGTGGTGGACTTGACAACAGCAGGAATCTGTATTACCTGCCTCCCAGGTGCACTGGTAGAGAATTGGATTATTTCAGAGGGAGTCAAATCCCCTTTTCCACATAACCTACAACCCACCCACGTCCCTGTCACCACCCCCAGCCTCCTTTCCCTTCATTCAGTGACTAGAATATCCTCTTAAGTCCAGACATCTGTCCCAGGTAAAGCCCCCCTCCCCGCCCCATGAGACAGACTGGACTCTAAGCCCCAAATGATACCCAGGCCCCAAATGCATATCTCGTAGTCTTTTCCTTTCCTTTATCTTGTATTTGCTTTCTGGATTTTCATCACACGTAAAGCATGTGGGGGTTTTATTGTTATATTTTTGTGTGTGTGTGCAGTGTCCGCCCCAAGCAAGTCTCTTGGGAGGAGGAGGCGGCGACTGGCCCGAAACAGGTTTACCATTGATTCCGATGCCATCTCCGCCAGCAGCCCGGAGAAAGACCCCCAGCAGACCCCCGGTGGCGGGGACACTGACCGCTGGGTGGAGGAACAGTTTGATCTTGCTCAGTATGAGGAGCAGGATGACATCAAGGAGACAGACATCCTCAGTGACGATGATGAGTTCTGTGAGTCGGCCAAGGGTGCCGCAGCGGACAGAGACCTGCAGGAGCGGCTTCAGGCTGCCTCCATCACTCAGCGGGAGAGAGGCCGGAAGCCCCTGGACAGCCACGCGTCCCGCATGACGCAGCTCAAGAAGCAAGCCGCCCTGTCGGGCATCAACGGAGGCCCGGAGAGTACGAGCGAGGAGGTCATTTGGGTTAGGCGCGAAGACTTTGCCCCCTCCCGCAAGCTGAACACTGAGATCTGACTGTGTCACATTCTTCCCATCCGTAGCGAGTCCGTGTAGATACGTCTCCTGCCCCCCCACCCAACTCCACCGCCCCCCCCTCCCCCAACGGGACCCACGATGGGGGGGGAGAAAAGCTCCCTTTAAGTCGCACTCTTGCACAGTTTTGGCAGCTGACTTTGTTCTGAAGCCATGTAGCCACCCAACTTGATCATTTTTAACCACATCGGAAAGAATTGTTCAAGAATTCCAAATCAGCTTGAGCTTCTGTATATTATTACTAAGGGCTTTTATTTATTCTCAATTAATCAGGGCCTAAAAGAATTTAAAAAAAATAAGAAAGAAAAATTCTATAGCACTGGAAAGCAAATTACCCCAGGAGTTGAAGTATGTACAACAGATTAGCTTAAGGGATAGCACATGAAAAATTAATAAGGACTCTATCTGAAATTAATCCAGGAGCCACTTCCTAGTTGGGAAAACAAAGCAACTGTACAGCTCGCAGCGTTCTTTCTCCTTTCCCTCTTAAATGTCTGAGAATATCTGTGTATTTTAAGAATGTGTGAGGAGAGGGTGAAGCTTTATGTTTTGATGAGCCTTTTAAAATTCTTCCGTTTTTTCCTCTTCTGTATTAGTCTATGGCTGGTCTTACTTGATGTCGGTATTCGGAAGTTCTAGTTTTGCATAGAATTATAAAGATGCCAAACTCCTTGAAAAGAGATCCAAATTTATCACTTTAAAAAAACACTATTTTTTGTATTTTATCTGAGATGCAGGGGGGCACAAACAGATGAGACATTTACAGTGTTAGTGTAACTCTGAGTTTAAAGAATGAGGATTTTACCTTTTACAGAGAGAGTGAGGTGTGGTGATTTTATATTTATATATGAAAGGCCAACAAGATGCTTAGAAGCTTTTTTCCCAAGAAGCAGTTTTTCTTTTTCTTTTTTTTTAATGTTTGAATCTCTATTTGAGATGGGAGCTTGGTTGGATTAAACGTGACACCGGAATGGGCAGTGTGTGTGTCTGTTGCACATGGCGGGGGAGGGGAGACTCCTTTTCACGGGGTTGCCATGGTGATCGTTGGTTTTCCCATCATAGTTACGTCTCCATCCATAGATGACCTACCCCTTCCCTGATAGTCCATAACCAAACCTCTTAACAAAACAACCTTTTCAAAAACATGTCTTGTATTTAACACTTTCTTCATGCCAACAAACAGGGTAAACATGCTAAAAAAAAAAAAGAAAACAACTAATGTTCTAAACAGGTTTCCAAACAGGATGAACAAAAACAATTTAAAGCACTTTCAAATTTTTTTTTAAAGGTTTATAGCTTTTTTTTTTTTTTTCCCATTTCACAATGTCCACTTCCTAAAAAAGGTTTAAATAATATGAAAACTTTCTTTTTGGGGAAAATATCTATTTGGTGTTTGACACATCAGTAGGTACTTTAAAGACCTGAATTTTATATAGCTTTAGGAATTATATTTTATAAAGATCAGTTATGAATTTATATTTCCAGACAATAGAGAGTTCAGAACATCACGCTCTTGTGCCCCTGCTTGCTTTACCTGCTTCCCCACCGTGTCCCTTCCTTTTCGGGTTTCCAGGGCTTTGAGCTTGATCTTTTGAGAGTTTTATTCTATTAAATTTTTGCTATATCTTCTGATTTTCTTAAAGAGCTTTAGAATGGTTTCTATACCCTTTGTATCACTGCATTGTTCCATATCATCTCTAATTCGATTGTGTCTGGGTGGAAAACTGAAGCGGAGGCTTCTAATAGGCCCACTGACCAGTCCCAGTGCAACGGGTTTGTCTGAAAATGCTGGAAAGTCTGGTGCTTGGAGAGGGTGCCATTGTCTCTTGTACATAAGGTCATGACGTGTCTATGTCAAAAGTTCTTATATATTTCTTTTATAAGCTGAAAGAAGGTCTATTTTTATGTTTTTAGGTCTATGAATGGAACGTTGTAAATGCCTGTCAAACAATAAAAAAATACTGAAAAGTGGACGGTCCTGTGCTTTTTTGGATGGAAGGATGGATGGAGTTTGTGGGAGAAAATACTTAAGGGTGCCTTTTTGTTTTTCTAAATAATTATCATGACCATCAAGGGAAAGCTGACTTGGGGGTCCTTTTAAGTTTGTTAGTGTATGTTTAAATTGAAGTGTAATTGACGTATAACTTTATGTTAATTTTAGGTACAGAACATAATATGTGTATTGCAAAGTGATCACTACAGTAAGTCGTTAACATCATCACCAGCTATAGTTATAAAATATTTTTTCTTGTGATGAAGACCTTGAAGATCCACTCTCCTAGCTACTTCCAGATAGGCAATATAATGTCATCAGCTGTGGTCACCATGTTGTACAGTGCATCCCCATGACTCATTTTGCAACTGAAAGTTGTACTTTTTGATGTCCTTTACCTGTTTTGCCCATCTTCCACCCGACCTCAGGCAACCACCAGTCTGTCCTACGTATCCATGAGCTTGGTTTATTGTTTGTTTGTTTTTTAGATTCCACATACCCGTGAGATGATAGTGGCATTTATCTTTTGCTGTTTATAGAGCTCCAGACTTTAAAAAAAATTTTATTGGTGTATAGTTGATGTTGTGTTAGTCTCCAGTGTACAGCAAAGTGAGTCAGTCATACACATATTCATGCTTTGTAAGCTTCTTTTCCCTTATAGGTTATTATAGAATACTGAGTGGAGTTCCCAATGCTTTACATTAGGTCCTTGTGGATTGTCTATGATTATGGGCTTCCCTTGTAGCTCAGTCAGTAAAAAAATCTGCTGCAATGCAGGAGACCCAGCTTCGATCCCTGGGTCGGGAAGATTCCCCTGGAGAAGGGAATGGCAACCCACTCCAGTATCCTTGCCTGGAAAATCTCATGGACAGAGGAACCTGGTGGGCTGCAGCCCATGGGGTTGCAAAGAGTCGGGCACGACTGAGCGACTAACACTTAGTGTGTGTATGTTAATCCCAAGCTCCTAATTTATCCCTCCCTGTCACATTTCCCCTTTAGTAACCATACATTTGGTTTTGAAATCTGTGAGTCTGCTTTGTAAATAAGTTCATTTGTGTTATTTTTTTTTTAATTAGATTCCACATATGAGTGATATCATATGATATTTGTCGGTGGAGTCTGAAGCTTTAACAGGAACAAAAAAACATTGCAGTTCCTCAGCATCTCAAGTCTCCACGTGCTCACATAGCGCTCATCTGTTTAGCCAGTTACTCTCAGGTTGGGCTTCCCTGGTGGCCCAGGTGGTAGAGAGCCCACCTGCAATGTGGGAGACCTGGGTTTGATCCCTGGGTTGGGAAGATTCCCCTGGAGGAGAGCATGGCAACCCTCTCCAGTATTCTTGCCTGGAGAATCCCCATGGACAGAGGAGCCTGGCAGGCTACAGTCCATGGGGTCACAAAGAGTCAGACACGACTGAGCAACTAAGCACAGCACGGGGGAGGCATGGCACATGTTTAAAAACCTAAATCCAGGATTCTTCATATTTTAAAATCAGGAACCACCATAGAACATAACCCTGACTTTTCATGTAGTTTCAATGTGCTCTGTACTCAGACCAGACCAAAGTTGGGTTTTTTAATCCAGTGGGATCCTAACAGAGTTGCTCCATCCTCTTTAGCTTCAGGACTTAATCTCTTTCTGAGAGCCATTTGGGGTTTCCTGGGCTGTTCCTAAGAGCTCTCTCATTTCTAATTTCAGTGTCTTCATCTTAAACAGAACATTCTGTGTTGTGTTCTAATCTGTGCTGGTGTTTTATGCCTGGTATCCTTGCCTTGAGCTTTAGACATTGGTTAATTATTACACTCTCACTTTCAATTAAGATGTTAGCATTTTGGCTTGTGAACTCTTGACTAGGTTCTTGAATATACACATGTATGCAGACACACATACACAGTGGGTTCATATTATTTATTAATTTATACTGTTTTATTAATCTGAATTTTATCTTTTATGATACAATTTGTGGACATTTTCCTATCATTATAAATAGATCTGTATCACTCTGAGTCATAACTACATAGTAATTCATCTTAACGGATGGCCTGTGGTTTACTGTAATTCATATACCCAATTCCCTGCTGAAGGACAGTAAGAATTCTAGTTTTTAATCACTAAAAATACCACGAACATTCATGTTGCATATTCTTTGTGCAGGAGTCCAGTTATGTCCATAGAGTACAGTCCAAGAAATAGCTTTGTGTACATTTATATGCATTTGAAAGGTTTTGATGCACATTTCTGAATTGTAGGACACTGTACACCTGTTTGGCTTCTGGTGAGTCTTCTAATCAAAATTCTAATTCCTACGTGGTGTCTTCTCTTTGTCACAGAAATGCCTATGGCTTTGTCAAGGGAAACTGGCTTTTTCCCCTGAGCATGTGTTTAGATTCTTGGGCTGGATATGCCTGGTGAGCTTGACCTTCTCTGTGTTCCATCCTGCTTCCTCCAGCCCACATGCAGTTTTACTGGAATATTTGGTCATTAGTCTATAGGATTTGGGGTATTTAGGGTAACATGAGTTGAACATCAAAGCACTCCCCGTTTCAAAACCCCAGGAATTGTAAATATCCTTCACCCCATACATGCTGCTGCTTGTTTTGCCTCCAGATTTAAATGAAAGTTGAGCTTTTATAGTGGTGATAAAATCAATTTTATATCACAGACATGCTTGGGCAATCCATTCTTCCCAGCACATCCTAATGGATGAAATGACATTTTGAAAGAAATAAGGGCGTATGGACCTTTTCTTAGGTTTAAATAAGACTTAATAGTTGAAACAGAGATGTCACAGGATCAAGCTCTGTCTCAAGTGGACAAGAATCGAACAACTCATTAATGAATTCTAGCAGATGGGAAAGTGGTTACAACTCCAAGAACAAGATTCCTTAAGTTTGGGGAATGAATAGAAAATCGTGGTAGGCATGGGTAGCCAGATGAAATTTTTTTTCAGTTGCAACAAATCATGATGTCTTTTAAAAAGCCACTGTGGAAAAAGGAAGTTTTTGTTTGTTTGTTTTTTAGAACAGAGAAGGGGCAATAACTGGTGGATTTCACGTCTCAGGGAGTTTCTCACCACGAGAGAGAGAAAGATGAATCCGATGCAACAGAGCAATGAGCAAGGCCTTTCCTCTAAGCATGTGCGAAGGGAGCTCCGTTTCTCTTCTGTTAGTGCCCTTAATAGGCACTGATTCTCTCACAAGTGTCCCACCACCATGAACTAATCTAAACCTGATCACTTCTCAAAGGCCCCACCTCCTAATACCATCACTTTGGATGTTAGGGCTTTAGCATATGAATTTCAGGGGCTTGGGGTGAGAGTGGGGCTGCTGCTACAGCTGCTGCTAAGTCACTTCAGTTGTGTCCGACTCTGTGGGACCCCATAGATGGCAGCCCATCAGGCTCCTCTGTCCCTGGGATTCTCCAGGCAAGAACACTGGACTGGGTTGCCATTTCCTTCCCCAATGCGTGAAAGTGAAGTTGCTCAGTCGTGTCTGACTCTTAGCGACCCCATGGACTGCAGCCTACCAGGCTCCTCTGCCCATGGGGTTTTCCAGGCAAGAGTACTGGAGTGGGTTGCCATTGCCTTCTCCATAGACATTCAATCTATAACATATGGTGGTGGCCTCAGGGTTCCAAAGTGCATGGGGGCCAAGCCCCACTTGCAAGCCCCTTCCTGACTTGTTCGCTTCTATCCCATTGGCTAAAACAAGTCATGTCACCAAATCCAGAGGCAGGTTGGGAAGGATTTGCCCAAATGTTTGGATCCAGGGAGGTGAGACTCATTAGGGACCATTGCTGAAACAATCTACGTAGCCAGAAATGACATCCTTTGAAATGATTTAATAATGGAAAACATTTAGATGTCAAATAGGTTACATGAATTTTGAAAATTGTCTTGGGAAGCTGCTGTGAAAAAAAAATTGAAAACAGTTGCCTGAGAAACTGGGATTATTTTAAAGGGCACTCCACGCTTTCTCACTCTTCCCTTTCCACTGAGCACCAGGGAAGCTGGATGGATAGAAAGTGATGGATTTTGGCACAGATGCCTATGTGCTGAACCCTGATATTTTTGTCTACCACCTGTATCATCCTGGGCAAGACACCAAACACTTCTGAGTCTGTTTCCTCTCTAATGTGGGTTAACAATACCTACTTTATCCTGTAACTCAGTTAATGGTCACTTTCTACTTCCTCCTTCTCCTTAGCCAGGACCTCAGTCAACCTGATGTACATATCAATTTATCAATGAGATGGTGACCTTGTACCAGTGTGCTTTGAAACCTTCAAGTGAAAAATGATCTTTGTAGAGAAGCATCTGGAAAATGTTTTTATTAGGGATTTGTATTCACTTGCAAAGTTATTCATCATCCTGTTCAATATGTGAAAGTAAATTTAGACCAACTAGTGTATCAGAAAGTTTTTATATAGAACTTAATTGGAAAAGCTACCTAGAAAGTGCATTTAATTTATGTACTTGATTTTTGAAACAAACACAGTAGCTTTGATCAAAATAGCAATTAGTGGATGTAACCTATGGGAAGATCCACTGGAGAAGCAAATAACTTAGAAACTAAACAAAAAAGTCCTATGCCACTTACTTTATTACTCAGTAATTCATATTTGGATGGCTGAGTCTGATACACCCTGATTTTAAGGTTAAAAGAGAATGAAAACCCGTTGCACAATCTGTCTTATCTAGGATAGGAAAAAATTTACTAAAATCTTTCTTCTGCTTGACTTTTATATTACTCAGATAATTCTACACATATGAAGAAATCTAAAACACAAATATGCAGAGAATTCCACACACTAATGTTTTTCCTTCTTTTTCTTACTAAATCTTATCCAGGGCATATGTAATTTATCTCAGTTAAAATCCTATCCTTGACTCAATTTTTATAAGAAACATATTTAGGAATTCTACCATAGTTTTATTGATACTTTGCTTCCCCACTTTTTCCCCCCCAAAATCTTCAAATCAGTTGATGCTTCTTGAAATTGTTACTTTATAATTGATAGTCGAGTTTTAAAAATTGCAGTTGACTTCACTTCTGCTCATTATTCCTAATAACCTGGAAAAGATGATGTGGTTTTGTTTATGGAGAGCTGTCTTCTGAAGACTTACCCCCTCCCGCAATGTCTTCCCTAGTGGCTCAGAGATGGTAAGGAATCGTCTGCAATGCAGGAGAGCTGGGTTCAGTCCCTGGCTTGGGAAGATCCCCTGGCGAAGGGAATGGCATCCCACTCCAGTATTCTTACCTGGAGAATTCAATGGACAGAGGAACCAGGCAGGCTACATACAGTCCATGGGGGTAGCAAAGAGTCAGACACGACTGAGCTACTAACACTTCTGGGAGTGGAAATTCGTGTGTGCCTGCACCCTCTGCCTTGGATCTTGTTTTCATAAGTAAGTAAGCAGTAATGCCTTTCCTCTAGGAAATGTCCCTACTCTACCTTGATGGATATTATATGTAAGAAATCTTGACATTACAAAAATAAAATTCCCTTAGGGAGGTGGAAAGAAAGCTGTATCAGGCTGGAAAAGGCCACATTCTTTGTTAGGTTCTAGAATGACAAACAGTTTTGCTTTACTAATTATCTGAGAACTAGATAAGAGACACACACTTGGAGTTTCTGAGAGGGAGAGGGATGTTCTTAAAAGTGAATTTTAAAAATTGAGCTATAGTGGATATACAGTCAATTGCACTACATAAGTGAATCCTTTGGCCATTGATTTTCTTATATTTATCCTGCAATATCACTGCTCAGAGACCTGGGTTCCACCCCTGGGTTGGGAAGATCATGTGCAGAAGGGAATGGCAACCCACTCCAGTATTCTTGCCTGGAGAGTTCCATGGACATAGGTGCCTGGTGGGCTAGAGTCCATGGGGGTCACAAAGAATCACACATGACTGAGTGACTAACACTTTCACTTTTTTTTTTTTTTTTTTACCACTACTCAGAGCAAGATATAGAACATTTCCTGCACCTCATAAAGTTCCCTTTATCTCCTTCAGTCAAAACCTACCTCCTTCCTCAGGTCACCAATATTATGACTTCCATCATTGTGGGGACTGAGCGTTTGTGTCTCTCCCCCACCCCCCGCACCCAATCATATGTTGAAATCCCAGTTCCCAACGGGATGATCTTAGGAGATGGGGCCTTTGGGTGGTGATTAGGTCATAAGGGTGGGACCCTCATGAATACAATTAGTGCCCTTATTAGTGCCACAAGGCATGAGCTAGATCATTTCCACCACTTGAAGACCCAGCAAGACGATGTGTGTGCATGTCAGTCACTTCAGTCGTGTCTGACTCTGTGATCCCATGGATTGCAGCATGCCAGGCTTCCCTGTCCTTCACCGTGTCCTGGAGTCTGGCCGAAAGAATGGGCACAAGACTAATACAAATACTTCACTACAGAGGTACAGGGGCTTCCCTGGTGGCTCAGTGGTAAAGAACCCACAAGCCAGTGTAGGGAAATAGCCATCTGCAAACAGAAGGGAGCCCTCACTAGACACCAAATCTGTTGGCGCCTTGATGTTGGGCTCAGCCTCCAGAACTGTGAGAAACAGGTTTTTATTGTTTAAATGACCTGGTCTCTGGTCCTTTGTTGTAGAAGCTGTCACAGACTAAGATTGTCATCATCAATTAGTTCTGCTTGCTTTTGACCATAACGTAAACAGGGGCAGATAGTGTGCATTCTTTGGTGGCTGGCTTCCTCCACTCATCCGAAGTTGGTGAGATTCATCTGCGTGTCCTAGTCGTACATTCTGGACATTGCTGCTGCTGGATTTTATTGTGTGAATAACCCCAAACTCTGTCCATCAGTTGATGGGTCTTAGGCTGCCCGAGTGAATGGACGACACCCGCCATCAAGACTACAAAGTGACTCATGGGCCTAGATTCCACTGCCTGCCTCAGAGACGCAGTTCATCTATTTCACAAACATTTATTGATTTTTTAAAACCTGAAGTATAGTTCATTTAAAATATGGTGTTAGTTTCGGCATACAATAACGTAATTTGGTTACTTATATATAGTTCCAAATAGGAAAAGGAGTACGTCAAGGCTGTATATTGTCACCCTGCTTATTTAACTTATATGCAGAGTACATCGTGAGAAACGCTGGACTGGAAGAAACATAAGCTGGAATCCAGATTGCTGGGAGAAGTATCAATCACCTCAGATATGCAGATGACACCACCCTTATGGCAGAAAGTGAAGAGGAACTAAAAAGCCTCTTGATGAAAGTGAAAGAGGAGAGTGAAAAAGTTGGCTTCAAGCTCAACATTCAGAAAACGAAGATCATGGCATCTGGTCCCATCACTTCATGGGAAATAGATGGGGAAACAGTGGAAACAGTGTCAGACTTTATTTTTGGGGGGGCTCCAAAATCACTGCAGATGATGACTGCAGCCATGAAATTAAAAGACGCTTACTCCTTGGAAGAAAAGTTATGACCAACCTAGATAGCATATTCAAAAGCAGAGACATTACTTTGCTGACTAAGGTCCATCTAGTCAAGGCTATGGTTTTTCCATTGGTCATGTATGGATGTGAGAGTTGGATTGTGAAGGAGGCTGAGTGCCGAAGAATTGATGCTTTTGAATTTTGGTGTTGGAGAAGACTCTTGAGAGTCCCTTGGACTGCAAGGAGATCCAACCAGTCCATTCTGAAGGAGACCAGCCCTGGGATTTCTTTGGAAGGAATGATGCTAAAGCTGAAACTCCAGTACTTTGGCCACCTCATGCGAAGAGTTGACTCATTGGAAAAGACTCTGACGCTGGGAGGGATTGGGGGCAGGAGGAGAAGGGGACGACAGAGGATGAGATGGCTGGATGGCATCACTGACTTGATGGATGTGAGTCTGAGTGAACTCCAGGAGTTGGTGATGGACAGGGAGGTCTGGCGTGCTGCAATTCATGGGGTTGCGAAGAGTCAGACATGACTGAGCGACTGAACTGAACTGATATATATATATATATATATATATATATATGTTTTTTTTTTTTTTACATTTTTACAATAATATTTTCCATTATAGGTTGTTGCCGTCTATGGGGTCACACAGAGTTGGACATGACTGAAGTGACTTAGCAGTAGCATAGGTTGTTACAAGATATTGAATATAATTCATTGTGCTCTAGTCACTCCTTGTTGTTTATCCATTTTATATAGAGAGTAATTTGTATCTGTTAATCCCACACTCCTAATTTACCCCACTGCCTTTCCTCTTTGGTGACCATAGTTTGTTTTCTAAGTCTGTGACTCTGTTTCTGTTTTATAAAGATTCATTTGTATTATTTTTAGATTGCACATATAAATGATATCATGTAATATTTGTCTTTCTCTGCCTGACTTACTTCACTTTGTATGGTAATCTCTAGGTCCATCTGTGTTGCTCCAAATGACAATATTTTATCCTTTTTTATGGCTAAATAATATAATGGAACATGACTTAAGCATACATAATTCCCTTATATATGTATATGGAATACACACACACACACACACACACACACACACACACACACACACACACACACCCCGAGTCTTCTTTATCCGTTCCTCTGCTGATTGGCATTCAGGATGTTTCCGTGTCTTGGCTGTTGTGCTGCAATGAACTCTGGGGTACATCTTCTAACATACTTTTTAAGGGAACTCTCCTACACTGTTGGTGGGAATGTAAGTTGGTATAACCACTGTAGAAAACAGTAGGGAGGTTCCTCTAAAATCTGAAAATAAAATTACCATGTGATCCATCAGTCCCACGCCTGGGCATATATCCAGACAAAACTGTAGTGCTAAAAGATACATGTGCCCCTGTGTTCATAGTGGCACTATATCAATAGCTAAGACATGGAAACAACGTATATGTCCATGGACAGATGAATGGGTAAAAAAGACATGGCACGTGTATACAGTGGAATATTAGTCATTAGAAAGAATGAAACAATGCCATTTGCAGCAACATGGATGGAACTAGAGAGTATTATACTAAGTGAAGTAAGAAATGCAAGAAAAAGAAATGCAAAAAAGCAAAATGGTTGTCTAAGGAGGCCTTACAAATAGCTGAGAAGAGAAGCTAAAGGCAAAGGAGAAAAGGAAAGATAAACTCATTTGAATGCAGAGTTCCAGAGGAGAGATAAGAAAGCCTTCCTCAGTGTTCAATGCAAAGAAATAGAGGAAAACAATAGAATGGGAAAGACTAGAGATCTCTTCAAGAAAATTAGAGATACCAAGGGAACATGTCATGCACACATAGGCTCTATAAAGGACAGAAATGGTATAGACATAACAGAAGCAGAAGATATTAAGAAGAGGTGGCAAGAATACACAGAGGAGCTGTACAAAAAAGATCTTCACGACCCAGATAACCACGATGGTGTGATCACTCACCTAGAGCCAGACATCCTGGAATGTGAAGTCAAGTGGGCCTTAGAAAGTATCACCATGAACAAAGCTAGTGGAGGTGATGGAATTCCAGTTGAGCTATTTTAAATCCTGAAAGATGATGCTGTGAAAGTGCTGCACTCAATATGCCAGCAAATTTGGAAAACTCAGCAGTGGCCCCAGGACTGGAAAAGGTCAGTTTTCATTCCAATCCCAAAGAAGAACAATGCCAAAGAATATTCTAAGTACCGCACAATTGCAGTCATTTCACATGCTAGCAAAGTAATGCTCAAAATTCTCCAAGTCAGGCTTCAACAGTAGGTGAACCATGAACTTCCAGATGTTCAAGCTGGATTTAAAAAAGGCAGAGGAACCAGAGATCAAATTGCCAACATCCGTTGAATCATTGAAAAAGCAAGAGAGTTCCAAAAAACATCTACTTCTGCTTTATTGACTATGCCAAAGCCTTTGACCGTGTGGATCACCACAAACTGGGGAAAATTCTTAAAGAGATGGGAATATCCGACCACCTGACTTACCTTCTGAGAAACCTGTATGCAGGCCAGGAAGGCACAGTTAGAACTGGACATGAAAAACAGACTGGTTCCAAATTGGGAAAGGAGTACGTCAAGGCTGTATATTGTCACCCTGCTTATTTAACTTATATGCAGAGTACATCATGAGAAATGCTGAGCTGGATGAAGCACAAGCTGGAATCAAGATTGCCGGGAGAAATATCAATAACCTCAGATATGCAGATGACACCACCCTTATGGCAGAAAGTGAAGAGGAATTAAAGAGCCTCTTGATGAAAGAGGAGAGTGAAAAAGTTGGGTTAAAGCTCAACATTCAGAAAACTAAGATCATGGCATCTGGTTCCATCACTTCATGGCAAATAGATGGGGAAAAAAATGAAAAGTGAGAGACTTTATTTGTTGGGCTCCAAAATCACTGCAGATGGTGACTGCAGGCGTAAAATTAAAAGATGCTTGCTCCTTGGAAGAAGCGCTATGACTAACCTATACAGCATATTAAAAAGGAGAGACATTACTTTGCCAACAAAGGTCCATCTAGTCAAGGCTATGGTTTTTCCAGTAGTCATGCATGGATGTGAGAGTCAGACTACAAAGAAATCTGAGCACCCAAGAATTGATGCTTTTGAACTGTGATGCTGGAGAAGACTTTTGAGAGTCCCTGGGGCTTCAAGGAGATCAAACCAGTCCATCCTAAAGGAAATCAGTCCTGAATATTCATTGGAAGGACTGATGCTGAAGCTGAAACTCCAAACATTTGGCCACCTGATGCAAAGAAGTGATTCATTTGAAAAGACCCTGATGGTAACCATAACCCTGTATGCGAGACAGCAAAAGAGACACAGATGTATAGAACAGTCTTTTGGACTCTACGGGAGAGGGAGAGGGTGGGATGATTTGGGAGAATGGCATTGAAACATGTATAATATCATATATGAAACGAGTCGCCAGTCCAGGTTCGATGCAGGATACTGGATGCTTGGGGCTGGTGCACTGGGACGACCCAGAGGGATGGTACGGGGAAGGAGGAGGGAGGGGGGTTCAGGATGGGGAACACGTATGTACCTGTTGTGGATACATGGTGATGTATGGGAAAACCAATACAAGAAAAATAAATAAAATAAAATCAAAGGGTAGTTATAAACCAAAAAAAAAAAAGAAAAGACCCTGAGGCTGGGAAAGACTGAAGGCAGGAGGAGAAGGGGACGACAGAGCGTGAGAAGGTTGAATGGCATCACCGACTCAATGGACATGAGTTTGGGTAAGCTCCGGGAGTTGGTGATGGACGGGGAGGCCTGGCGTGCAGTCCATGGGGCTGCAAAGAGTTGGATGACTGAATTGAACTGAGGTGAAGTAAATCAGGCAGAGAAAGACCATAAAGTATAACTTACACGTGGAATCTAAACTATGACTAATGAACCTATGTATGAAACAAATGGCGATCCACTCCAGTATTCTTGCCGGGGAAATTTTCTTTCCCGGGAAATTTGCCTGGGAAATTCTTGCCGTGGACACAGGAGCCTGGCAGGCTATCGTCCATGGGGTCGCAAAGCAGCTACTAAGCACAGATTCAGAGACGCAGACAAGAGACTTGTGGTTGCCAAGGGGAAGAGGGCTTGGGGGAAGGATGAGTTGGGAGTCTGGGGTTAGCAGCTGCAGACTGGTATATACAGAATGTGTAAACAAGACCCTACAGTATAGCACAGAGAGCTATATTCAATACTCTGTGATAAACCGTAATGGAAAAGAATGTGAAAAAGTATATGTATGTATATATAACGGAGTCACTATGGTGTAAGCAGAAATTAACGTTGTCCATGAACTGCACTTCAATAAAAATACATACATCATATACTTTTTAGGGGTTATAAAAATCTCTTTTGAATGGTCACACCACTAATCCCCTCGAATACTTGCTGAAAAAAATGAGAGTCCCTAATTTGATAATTTTGGATGTTTGAGTTGTTTATGTTTTGGCTAATTTTAAATAAAATATTGTGAAGTGACCTTCACCTCTAAAGTAGTTTCATCTGGCATTTGCATTCCTTTTATACATTTCAGAGCATCTTGTTAGTTGTTATTCTGCCTGACCTTTGCAAAAAGTCCTGTGAGATGGTTTGGGCAGATATCTTTACTGCTTTATTAGAAGTGAAAAAGAAAGCTCAAAGGAATTATGACTTGCACCCTAGCAGCTTTTCTGTTATGTGCTAATGACCAGGATTAGAACCCACAAAGAAAGACAGATAGGCAAATCCATGGATTTCCAGCCAGAAAATTCATTGACTGGCTGTAATAACAATGATAGAATTACAGCGATCAAAGCCACTGTTCCTGCTTTTTGAAAAGGAACAAACAAAATGTTTTAGCCTCTTAAAGTCTCCAATGGCATTTTCTTAATGGGTTTATCTTGTTAATAAGGATGATAACAGAACAGGGTGTATAGTAACCCCCTTTTAGCCAAAGCAGCGTTGAATGTCCCATGTATACACCACTGCCCCCTGCTGGAGACCTGCAGAATGGTCTCAAATTTTTCTTCTGTAGGATCAACAAGGGGAGGAGCTGAACTTGAATTCGCCAGCAGACTGTGAGTTTGAAGGAGAGAGGTAGGGGTGGGGGAGTGCGAGGTGATTGAATTCGCCACCAGACTGTGAGTTTGAAGGAGAGAGGTAGGGGTCGGGGAGTGCGAGGTGATTGAGGGAGCTGGAATGTGTCCCAGGTTCGTCTTTCAGCTGAAGGGAGAGCTGTGTCTTTAGAATGGGTTGCTGTTGCTCTGGGTTGGGATTCAGTTCAGTTCAGTCGCTCAGTGGTGACTGACTCTTTGCGACCCCATGAATCGCAGCACGCCAGGCCTCCCTGTCCATCACCAACTCCCAGAGTTCACTCAGACTCACGTCCATCGAGTCAGCGATGCCATCCAGCCATCTCATCCTCAGTCGTCCCCTTCTTCTCCTGCCCCCAATCCCTCCCAGCATCAGAGTCTTTTCCAATAAGTCAACTCTTCACATGAGGTGGCCAAAGTACTGGAGTTTCAGCTTTAGCATCATTCCTTCCAAGGAACACTCAGGGCTGATCTCCTTCAGAATGGACTGGTTGGATCTCCTTGCAGTCCAAGGGACTCTCAAGAGTCTTCTCCAACACCACCGTTCAAAAGCAGCAATTCTTCGGCACTCAACATTCTTCACAGTCCAACTCTCACATCCATACATGACCACTGGAAAAACCATAGCCTTGACTAGATGGACCTTAGTTGGCAAAGTAATGTCTCTGATGTTGAATATGCTATCTAGGTTGGTCATAACTTTTCTTCCAAGGAGTAAGCATCTTTTAATTTCATGGCTGCAGTCACCATCTGCAGTGATTTTGGAGCCCCCCAAAATGAAGTCTGACACTCTTTCCACTGTTTCCCCATCTATTTCCCATGAAGTGATGGGACTGGATGAAATGATCTTTGTTTTCTGAATGTTGAGCTTTAAGCCAACTTTTTCACTCTCCACTTTCACTTTCATCAAGAGGCTTTTTATTTCCTCTTCACTTTCTGCCACAAGGGTGGTGTCATCTGCATATCTGAGGTTATTGATATTTCTCCCAGCAATCTTGATTCCAGCTTGTGCTTCTTCCACCTCAGCGTTTCTCATGATGTACTCTGCATCTAAGTTAAATAAGCAGGGTGACAATATACAGCCTTGATGTACTCCTTTTCCTATTTGAAACCAGTCTGTTGTTCCATGTCCAGTTCTAACTGTTGCTTCCTGACCTGCATACAGATTTCTCAAGAGGCAGGTCAGGTGGTCTGGTATTCCCATCTCTCTCAGAATTTTCCACAGTTTATTGTGATCCACACAGTCAAAGGCTTTGGCATAGTCAATAAAGCAGAAATAGATGTTTTTTTGGAACTCTCTTGCTTTTTCCATGATCCAGCAGATGTTGGCAATTTGATCTCTGGTTCCTCTGCCTTTTCTAAAACCAGCTTGAACATTAGGGTTCACATATTGCTAAAGCCTGGCTTGGAGAATTTTGAGCATTACTTTACTAGCATGTGAGATGAATGCAATTGTGCAGTAGTTTGAGCATTCTTTGGCATTGCCTTTCTTTGGGATTGGAATGAAAACTGACCTTTTCCAGTCCTGGGGCCACTGCTGAGTTTTCCAAATTTGCTGGCATATTGAGTGCAGCACTTTCACAGCATCATCTTTCAGGATTTGAAGTAGCTCCACTGGAATGCCATCACCTCCACTAGCTTTGTTCGTTGTGATGCTTTCTAAGGCCCACTTGACTTCACATTCCAGGATGTCTGGCTCTAGGTGAGTGATCACACCATCGTGATTATCTGGGTCATGAAGATCTTTTTTGTACAGTTCTTCTGTGTATTCTTGCCACCTCTTCTTAATATCTTCTACTTCTGTGAGGTCCATACCATTTCTGTCCTTGATCGAGCCCATGTGTGCATGACATGTTCCCTTGGTATCTCTAATTTTCTTGAAGAGATCTCTAGTCTTTCCCATTCTGTTGTTTTCCTCTATTTCTTTGCATTGATCACTGAAGAAGGCTTTCTTGTCTCTTCTTGCTATTCTTTGGAACTCTGCATTCAGATGCTTATATCTTTCCTTTTCTCCTTTGCTTTTCGCCTCTATTCTTTTCACAGCTATTTGTAAGGCCTCCCCAGACAGCCATTTTGCTTTTTTGCATTTCTTTTCCATGGGGATGGTCTTGATCCCTGTCTCTTGTACAGTGTCACCAACCTCATTCCATAGTTCATCAGGCACTCTGTCAGATCTAGGCCCTTAAATCTGTTTCTCACTTCCACTGTATAATCATAAGGGATTTGATCTAGGTTGGGATTAGGGCATCAGTATATTTGAAAGCATCCTAGGGCTTTCCAGGTGCCACTAGTGGTAAAGAGCCTGCCTGCCAGTGCAGGAGACCTAAGAGACACGGGTTCCATGCCTGGGTTGGGAAGGTCCCCTGGCAGTGGGCATGGCAACCCACTCTAGTATTCTTGCCTGGGAAATCCTATGGACAGAGGAGCCTGGTGGGCTGTGGTACCTAGGGTTGCAAAGAGTCGGACATGACGGGAGCAACAGCATGAATGCACAGTGATTCTAATGTAACAGTAGAGCTGTGATCTACATTTCTGTATCAACCACAGACAGGAAAGCGAATCCCTTTATCCTTGTCTGTTACATAATTGGACTGAAACTTACTGGAGCTGATTTACTTTGAAAGTGCACTCATCTAACGGATTCCAGGGCTTCCCAGGTGGCGCTGGTGGTAAATCCAGGTGCCATGCAGGAGACAGAAGAGATGAGTTCAATCCCCGGCTGGGAAGATCCTCTGGAGAGGGAAATGCAACCCCCTCCAGTATTCTTGCCCGGAGAATCCCGTGCACAGAGGAGCCTGGCAGGTTACAGCCCATGGGGTCACAAAGAGTCGGGTGCAACTGAGCACACAACTGACTCAAGCTCTGGCAGTGAAGAGCAGGACAATGTTTTCCACCTTAATAAACTGATAAAGGTAATAGAAAGTTGGCTGCTAGTGCTGTTTATTGAACATTTTTTTTTAGAGCTAACGATTTGTTTGAGTAAGGAGGGTGTGGAAGGACTGCATTCCAGTTCTCTCTTTTTAAAAAATATTTATTTGGCTGTGCCAGGTCTTAGTTGAGGCTTCCCATGTAGCTCAGCTGGTAAAGAATCCGCCTGCAGTGCAGGTAGTCCCCGGTTCGATTCCTGGGTCAGGAAGATCCGCTGGAGATGGGATAGGTTACCCACTCCAGTATTCTTCAGTTTCTCTTGGGGCTCAGCTGGTGAAGAATCCGCCTGCAGTGCTTTAGTTGCAGCATGTGGGATCTAGTTCCCTGACCAGGGATTGAGCCCAGGCCCCTTGCATTGGGAGTGCGAAATCGTAGCCACTAGACCACCAGGTAAGTCTCCAGTTCTCTTTTTACCTCCACCGCAGCCTCCTGTGTGTCTTCTGGCTGGATGAGGGCACTTCCATCGTAGCCCCGCGTGAGGGCACCTCTCCATGTAATAGGGAAAAACAAACCTGAGTGCACATTGGATCTGTTCCCTTTAAAAAAAAAAAGGAAACTATTGAATTTCTTTTTAAAAAAATGATTTTATTTATTTTTCGCTGCACTGAGTCTTCATTATTGTGAGTGGGCTCTCTCTAGTTGCAGGGGGAGCCTATCATCTCTAGTTGCAGTGTGCACATTCTCATTGCACTGGCTTCTTTTGTTGTGGAGCATAGGTTCTATGTGCACGGGCTTCAAAATTTGCCACTCATGGGCTCTAGAACTCAGGCTAAGTAGTGATGCATGGGCTTAGCTGCTCTGAGGCATGTGGAATCTTCCTGAAGCAGGGATCGAACCTGTGTTCCCAGCATTGGCAGGCAGATTCTTTTTTTCTTTTTTGTATTTTATATTTTACTTTTTTTTATTTTTAAAAATTTTATTTTAATTGGAGGCTGATTACTTTAACATATTGTGGTGGTTTTGCCATACATTCGCATGGATCAGCCATGGGTGCACAAGTGTCCCCATCCTGACCCTCCCTCCCACCTCCCTCCCATCCCATCCCTCAGGGTCATCCCAGTGCACCAGCCCTGAGCGCCCTGTATCATGCATCGAACCTGGACTGGCGATCTGTTTCACATGTGATAATGTACATGTTTCACTGCTATTCTCTCACATCATCCCACCCTCGCCCTCTCCCACAGAGTCCAAAAGACTGTTCTAAACATCTGTGTCTCTTTTGCTGTCTCGCATACAGGGTTATCGTTACTATCTTTCTAAATTCCATATATATGCGTTAATATACTGTATTGGTGTTTTTCTTTCTGACTTACTTCACTCTGTATAATAAGCTCGTTTCATCCACCTCATTAGAACTGATTCAAATGCATTCTTTTTAATGGCTGAGTAATATTCCATTGTGTATATGTACCATAGCTTTCTTATCCATTTGTCTGCCGATGGACATCTAGGTTGCTTCCGTGTCCTGACTATTGTAAACAGCCCTGCGATGAACATTGGGGTACGCGCGTCTCTTTCAATTCTGGTTTCCTTGGTGTGTATGCTCACCAGTGGGATTGCTGAGTCGTATGGCAGTTCTCTTTCCAGTTTTTTAAGGAATCTCCAAACTGTTCTCCATAGTGGCTGTACTAGTTTGCATTCCCACCAACAGTGTAAGAGGGTTCCCTTTTCTCCACACCCTCTCTAGCATTTATTGTTTGTAGACTTTTGGATTACAGCCATTCTGACCAGCGTGAGATGGTACCTCATTGTGGTTTTGATTTGCATTTCTCTGATAATGAGTGATGTTGAGCATCTTTTCATCTGTTTGTTAGCTATTTGTATGTTTTCTTTGGAGAAATGTCTGTTTAGTTTTTTGGCCCATTTTTTCATTGGGTCACTTATTTTTCTGGAATTGAGTTACAGGAGCTGCTTGTATATTTTTGAGATTAATTCTTTGTCAGTTGCTTCATTTGCTATTATTTTCTTCCATTCTGGAGGCTGTCTTTTCACCTTGCTTATAGTTTCCTTCGTTGTGCAAAAGCTTTTAAGTTTAATTATGTCCCATTTGTTTATTTTTGCTTTTATTTCCATTACTCTGGGAGGTGGGTCCTAGAGGATCCTGCTGTGATTTATGTCAGAGAGTGCTTTGCCTATGTTCTCCTCTAGGAGCTTTATGGTTTCTGGTCTTACATTTAGATCTTTAATCCATTTTGAGTTTATTTTTGTGTATGGTGTTAGAAAATGTTCTAGTTTCATTCTTTTACAAGTGGTTGACCAGTTTTCCCAGCACCACTTGTTAACGAGGTTGTCTTTTCCCCATTGTATATTCTTGCCTCCTTTGTTGAAGATAAGGAGTCCATAGGTGCGTGGATTTGTCCCTGGGCTTTCTATTTGGTTCCATCGATCTATATGTCTGTCTTTGTGGCAGGTGGATTCTTATCCACTGCACCACCAGGGAAGTCTGGATCTGTTCCTTTTGTTTTAACCTTTGTATTCCACTGCATTGGCTACAAGTTAATCACTACAAGGATGTTGCCTATAAACTTAAATTATACCTAATGGCCCATCTCTGGGAACCATGCCTCCCATGTAATAAGCGCTAAGCTAAAATACCTTTGTTTAGCTCACAGGAAATAACCTGACCAGCCCCACCTGGTAATGGCTGCAGAAAATAGAAATTAACACATCTCCTCCAGAGGCTGAGGGGAGGCAAGACTTAAGACCCTCCCCTCTTAGTATAAAAGAGTGTGAATTCTTGCTTGGAGAAGATGGTTCTTTGGGACCCTAGTCCACCACCTTCTCGCTCTATTGACTTTCCAAATAAAGTCTGGTAGCTCAGCTGGTAAAGAATCTGCCTGCAATGCAGGAGACCCTGGTTTGATTCCTGGGTTGGGAAGATCCCTGGAGAAGGGATAGGCTACCCATTCCAGTATTCTTGGGCTTCCCTGGTGGCTCAGACAGTAAAGAATCCGCCTACGATATGGGAGACCTGGGTTCTTACCCTGGGTTGGGAAGATCCCCTGGAGGCGGGCATGGCAACTCACTCCAGTATTCTTGCCTGGGAAATCCATGGACAGAGGAGCCTGGTGGGCTGCAGTCCATGCGGTCACAAAGAGTCGGACACGACTGAAGGACTATGCACAGCACACATTGCTTGTCCCCAGCAAGCTCTGCATTTATCGACCTGTTGTGCAGGAAGCCGTATGAGCTTAGACTCAGCGGCATCTGGCGCCCCCTGGTGATGGATTAGTGAAGTGCCCAGTGTTACTCTGGAAGCAGAGCTCAGTGAGCTATGATGGACGCTCGGAGGCCGTCTTTTCTACTGCTGCTGCTGCTGCTAAGTCGCTTCAGTCGTGTCCGACTCTGTGCGACCCCATAGACAGCAGCCCACCAGGCTCCGCCGTCCCTGGGATTCTCCAGGCAAGAACACTGGAGAGGGTTGCCATTTCCTTCTCCAATGCATGGAAGTGAAAAGTGAAAGTGAAGTCGCTCAGTCGTGTCCGACTCTGTGCGACCCCATGGACTGCAGCCCACCAGGCTCCTCCATCCATGGGATTTTCCAGGCAAGAGGACTGGAGTGGGGTGCCATTGCCTTCTCCCGTCTTTTCTAACCTGCTCTCATTTCACAGACGAGGAGCTGAGGCCATGAGCAGTGGTGTGGATTTCCCAGGCCCGCACACGTGGTAATTGAGTTGTGTGGGTTTAGCTAGGGTGCATTGTTCATGGGTAGGAGGCAGTGACTCAGGCCTTCTGGGGACCAGAGCCTTGGAGATGAGAATCAGGGGGTGATGATGAGTTAGAACAGCTCCTGGGTGGGGGGGGGGGTGTCACACACAAGCCCCCCACTGGTGATGCTTGGTGCTACTCATTGAGCCTGAAAATCTGAAAACGTTTTGAGCTATGGATCTGTGAGTCCCTCAAACTGTTCCCCAAAGTGATTCATTATCTCCACCCTCACTTTATCTTCCTCCACCGTGTATCCTCTTAGTAGATGGCATCACCTTCTATTGGGCTGATCAGGCTGGACACTGTTATGTATCTGTCATCCACTCCATCACTGAGTCCTTCTCTTGAACTTCGTTTTTTGTAAAACACATTTTTTCTCGAAGTCTTACTGAATTTGTTACAGTAACACTTCTGTCTTATGTTTTGGTTTTTTGGCTGAGAGGCAGGTAGGATCTTAGTTTCTCAACCAGATATTGAACCTGCACCTCGTGCATTGGAAGGCCAAGTCTTAACCACTGGACTGCTGGGGAAGTTGCTTGAATTTTAAAAAAAAAACAAAAAAAACAAAAAACACAACAAACCAATTTAGTGTCTTAGTTACCACTTCCTACATCAGCTTTCTTGTCTTACATGTGGGCCTCTGCTTCCAGGCAGAATCGGCCCAGGCCAGCCACTACAGTCCAAAACTCCTGTGCTGGCCTCGCCAGCTCATCACAGAACTGACTCTATGTAGAGTAGAAAAGACTCTTCTTGGAGTCTTTGCTTGATCTACAACAAAGCAGTTGTTTTTGCAAATTAAGAAAGTGAAAAGACAAACTACAGAATGAGAGAAAATATTTGCAAATCATAACTGTTTAATATCCAGAATATAAAAACACCTACAACTCCACAACAAAAGATAAACCTCACTTTAAAAATAGAAAAAGGACTTGAATAGACATTTCTCCAAAAAACATATATGAATGGCACGTGAAATTAACACATAAAAAGATGCTCAACATCTTTAGTTATTAGGGAAATGCAAATCAGAATCATAACAAGATACTACTTCACACCTGCTAGCATGGTGAGACTCGAAAGACAGAAAATAACCAGCAAGAACGTGGGTAGAGTGAAACAGTTTCTATGCTGTGGATCAGTTCAGTTCAGTCACTCAGTCGTGTCTGACTCTTTGTGACCCGGTGGACTGCAGCATGCCAGGCTTCCCTGTCCATCACCAACTCCCGGAGTTTGCTCAAACTTATGTCCATTAAGTTGGTGATGCCATCCAACCACCTCATCCTCTGTCATCCCCTTCTCCTTCTACCTTCAATCTTTCGCAGCATCAGGGTCTTTTCAAATGAGTGAGCTCTTCGCATCAGGTGGCCAAAGTATTGGAGTTTCAGCTTCAACATCAGTCCTCCCAATGAACACTCAGGGCTGATGTCCTTTAGGATGGACTGGTTGGATTTCCTTGCAGTCCAAGGGACTCTCAAGAGTCTTCTCCAACACCACAGTTCAAAAGCATCAATTCTTCGGCACTCAGCTTTCTTTATAGTCCAACTCTCACATAAGAATGTAAAATGGTGCAGATGCTGTGAAAAATAGTTTGTCAGTCTCTCAAAAAGTTAAATGTAGCAGTGCCATTGCTGTTCAGTCAATAAGTTGTGTCCAACTCTTTGCAAGCCCGTGGACTGCAGCATGCAAGGCCTCCCTGTCCCTCATCATCTCCTGGAGTGTGCTCAAGTTCATGTCCATCGAGTCAATGATGCCATCCAGCCATCTCATCCTCTGTCATCCCCTTCTCCTCCTGCCTTCAATCTTTCTCAGCATCAGGGTGTTTTCCAATGAGACAGTTCTTCACATCAGGTGGCTAAAGTATTGGCACTTCAGCATCAGTCCTTCCAATAAATGAATATTCAGGAATGATTTCCTTTAGGATTGACTGGTTTGATCTGGCAGTCCAAGGGACTCTCAAGAGTCTTCTTCAACACCACAGTTCAATAGCATCAATTCTTCACCATTCAGCCTTCTTTATGGTTCAGCTCTCATATCCATACATGATTATTGGAAAAACCACAGCTTTGACCAGACGGACCTTTGTTGGCAAAGTAATGTCTCTGCTTTTTAATATGTCTAGGTTGGTCATAGCTTTTCTTCCAAGGAGCAAGCGTCTTTTAATTTCATGGATGCAATCAGCAACTGCAGTGATTTTGCAGCCTAAGAAAAGAAAGTCTCTCACTGTTTCCATTGTTTCCCCATCTACTTGCCATGAAGTGATGGGACCAGATGCCCACACTCTACACAAAAAAGAAATGTAAAAGAGATGTTTATCTTCAGTTTTTTTTTTAAAGATTAAATGTAAAAGCAGAAGAGCTAATACACAAATGTCAGCTGTACAATTTAATTAATTATAGCTGTATTTTACTCAGTGATAGCCACCCACACAGGCAGGGCCCCTCACCTTGCCAAGATTTTCCTACCTGGCTAATGCTTCACAAACTCTCTCATGCAGTCCTCAGAAAACCTTGAATAGGTTACTCTGCCCATGTTACAGTTGGGAAAACAGACTGTTAAGCCTTGGCCTCAAGTTTCCTATTTATATAAACATAGCCCTTAAATGTAACTGTGAGCCACTGTGACCTCCTGGCGACCTCAGATGTTCGGCCACTTGGAACAGTAAGTGTAGTCTTTACTCCTGAAATATGCTTTGGAAAAGTTGTTTTACTGTAAGATGATAAATTTGTTCTGGCTTTCTGTAATTTAACAGGAGGAAGATCACTATGAAGAGGGTTAGATTGTGAACAAGATCATATCTAAGCCTGCTTTCTCATTGGATTTGTTGGACCCCATCACCTTCTGGGCACTGACTGCGAGAGGGCTTCAGAATGCAGACACACTGGAACCATAATCACAGAAAACTAGCCAATCTGATCGCACAGACCACAGCCTTGTCTAACTCAATGAAACTAAGCCATGCCCTCAGGGCAACCCAAGACGGGCGGGTCATGGTGGAGAGGTCTGACAGAATGTGGTCCACTGGAGATGGGAATGGAAAACCACTTCAGTATTCTTGCCTTGAGAGCCCCATGAACAGTATGAAAAGGCAAAATGATAGGATACTGAAAGAGGAACTCCCCAGGTCAGTAGGTGCCCAATATGCTACTGGAGATCAGTGGAGAAATAACTCCAGAAAGAAGGAAGGGATGGAGCCAAAGCAAAAACAATACCCAGTTGTGGATGTGACTGCTGACAGAAGCGAGGTCCGATGCTATAAAGAGCAATGCTGCATAGGAACCTGGAATGTCAGGTCCCTGAATCAAGGCAAATTGGAAGTGGTCAAACAGGAGATGGCAAGAGTGAACGTTGACATTCTAGGAATCAGTGAACTAAAATGGACTGGAATGGGTGATTTATCTCAGATGACCATTATATCTACTACCGTGGGCAGGAATCCCTTAGAAGAAATGGAGTAGCCATCATGGTCAACGAAAGAGTCCGAAATGCAGTACTTGGATGCAATCTCAAAACCAACAGAATGATCTCTGTTTGTATCCAAGGCAAACCATTCAATATCATGGTAATCCAAGTCTATGCCCCAACCAGTAATGCTGAAGAAGCTGAAGTTGAATGGTTCTATGAAGACCTACAAGACCTTTTAGAACTAACACCCAAAAAAGATGTCCTTTTCATTATAGGGGACTGGAATGCAAAAGAAGGAAGTCAAGAAACACCTGGAGTAACAGGCAAATTTGGCCTTGGAATGTGGAATGAAGCAGGGCAAAGTCTAATAGAGTTCTGCCAAGAGAACACACTGGTCATAGCAAACACCCTCTTCCAACAACACAAGAGAAGACTCTACACATGGACATCACCAGATGGTCAACACTGAAATCAGATTGATTACATTCTTTGCAGCCAAAGATGGAGAAGCTCTATACAGTCAACAAAAACAAGACCAGGAGCTGACTGTGGCTCAGATCATGAACTCCTTATTACCAAATTCAGACTTAAACTGAAGAAAGTAGGGAAAACCACTAGACCATTCAGGTATGACATAAATCAAATCCCTTATGATTACACAGTAGAAGTGAGAAATAGATTTAAGGGACTCGATCTGATAGACAGAGTGCCTGATGAACTATGGAATGAGGTTGGTGACATTGTACAGGAAATAGGGAGCAAGGCCATCCCCATGGAAAAGAAATGCAAAAAAGCAAAATGGCTGTCTGGGGAGGCCTTACAAATAGCTGTGAAAAGAAGAGAAGTGAAAAGCAAAGGAGAAAAGGAAAGATATACCTATTTGTGTGCAGAGTTCCAGAGAACAGCAAGGAGAGATAAGAAAGGCTTCCTCAGCCATCAATGCAAAGAAATAGAGGAAAACAATAGAATGGGAAAGACTAGAGATCTCTTCAAGAAAATTAGAGATACCAAGGGAACATTTCATGCAAAGATGGGCTCGATAAAGGACAGAAGTGGTCTGGACCTAACAGAAGCAGAAGATATTCAGAAGAGGTGGCAAGAATACACAGAAGAACTGTACAAAAAAGATCTTCACGACCCAGATAATCATGATGGTGTGATCACTCACCTAGAACCAGACATCCTGGAATGTGAAGTCAAGTGGGCCTTAGAAATCATCACTACGAACAAAGCTAGTGGATGCAATGGAATTCCAGTTGAGCTCTTTCAAATCCTGAAAGTTGATGCTGTGAAAGTGCTGCACTCAATATGCCAGCAAATTTGGAAAACTCAGCAGTGGCCACAGGACTGGAAAAGATCAGTTTTCATTCCAATTCCAAAGAAAGGCAATGCCAAAGAATGCTCAAACTACCGCACAATTGCACTCATTTCACACGCTAGTAAAGTAATGCTCAAAATTCTCCAAGCCAGGCTTCAGCAATACGTGAACTGTGAACTTCCAGATTTTCAAGCTGGTTTTAGAAAAGGCAGAGGAACCAGAGATCAAATTGCCAATATCGACTGGATCATGGAAAAAGCAAGAGAGTTCCAGAAAACATCTATTTCTGCTTTATTGACTATGCCAAAGCCTTTGACTGTGTAGATTACTATAAACTGTGGAAAATTCTGAAAGAGATGAGAATACCAGACCACCTGACCTGTCTCTTGAGAAATCTGTATGCAGGTCAGCAAGCGATAGTTAGAACTGGATATGGAACAACAGACTGATTCCAAATAGGAAAAGGAGTACATCAAGGCTGTATATTGTCACCCTGCTTAAGTTGCTCAGTCATGTCTGACTCTTCAAGACCCCATGGACTATATCCTACCAGGCTCCTCTGTACATGGAATTTTCCAGGCAAGAGTACTGGAGCGGGTTGCCATTTCCTTCTCCAGGGGATCTTCCCAATGCAGGGATTGAACCCAGGTCTCCCGCAGTGCAGGCAGACGCTTTACCCTCTGAGCCACCAGGGAAGCCACCGTTTAACTTATATGCAGAGTACATCATGAGAAATGCTGGACTGGAAGAAGCACAAGCTGGAATCAAGATTGCTGGGAGAAATATCAATGACCTCAGATATGCAGATGACACCACCCTTATGGTAGAAAGTGAAGAGGAACTAAAAAGCCTCTTGATTAAAGTGAAAGTGGAGAGTGAAAAAGTTGGCTTAAAGCTCAACGTTCAGAAAACGAAGATCATGGCATCCAGTCCCATCACTTCATGGCAAATAGATGGGGAAACAGGGGAAACAGTGTCAGACTTTATTTTGGGGGGGCTCTAAAATCACTGCAGATGGTGATTGCAGCCAGGAAATTAACAGACACTTACCCCTTGGAAGGAAAGTTATGACCAACCTATATAGTATATTCAAAAGCAGAGACATTACTTTGCCGACTAAGGTCTGTCTAGTCAAGGCTATGGTTTTTCCAGTGGTCATGAATGGATGTGAGAGTTGGACTGTGAAGAAGGCTGAGAGCCAACGAATTGATGTTTTTGAACTGTGGTATTGCGGAAGACTCTTGAAAGTCCCTGGACTGCAAGAAGATCCAACCAGTCCATCCTAAGGGAGATCAGTGCTGAGTGTTCACTGGAAGGATTGATGCTAAGGCTGAAACTCCAATACTTTGGCCACCTCATGCGATGAGTTGACTCATTGGAAAAGACCCTGATGCTGGGAAGGATTGGGGGCAGGAGGAGAAGGGGACGACAGAGGATGAGATGGCTGGATGGCATCAACAAGTTGATGGACATGAGTTTGGGTAAACTCCAGGAGTTGGTGATGGACAGGGAGGCCTGGCATGCTGTGATTCATGGGGTTGCAAAGAGTCGGAGACGACTGAGCGACTGAACTGAACTGAACTGATCACCTTCCGGGCATTGACTGTGAGCTCAGCTTGCTAGTTTATGGAGCTTATTTAGAGCGCAACAACAGATTTATTAAACTTTGATTGCAATTCTTTTTCAGTGTAGTAATTCATCCATCTTTGAAATTAGACCTTTTCGGGAGAAAAGTTCTTGAATTTTCCTTTATTGACCAGACGAGGGCGCTCTTTCACCATGTATATTTTAATGGTCCAAGACAAACTCAAGGAGTGTTCTGACCAAAAATTATCCTTCTTATTCTCATTTTCTCTCTCCCTTCTTTCCTCCACCCCTTCTTCCAACCACCTCTCCCTTTTTTTTTAATCCCTCACCTCCATTATGTGAGTCAGTCAGTATCAGATGTGATAGCAGGATGTGTCTGTTCATCACATTCTCTGAACACTCACCTCTTGCTGACCAAGTACAATTCTGCCTAGTGACAAACTCGAGGGAAAGCGAATGGCAGAGACACTGAACCGTCCCCTTTTCTAACTTCTAGGGACGGAAATGGGTTTTCATTTTTGTATATGAACAGTGGAACACCCACGTCGCTGAGGTTCACTGTTTCTTTTTCTCACTGTCCTGGCCTTAGAGAGGGCAACGGTCGGAGGTATTTAGAAAAATCCTCTGCCAAATCTAGGAAGCCTGAGATTTTGACATTTGATCGGTAAAACTCATTTTTTCTGCCTGGAGACTAGCTTTCCAGAAGTTCTTTTGTTAAGCAATTCACAAAATTAGGTGAATTGAAAATTAGGTGGTGGTTTTTTTTTTAATTAATCATTTTAGAAAAAATATTTTTCAGTGTTTTTTTTTTTTTTCACTCAGGCTTCTGTTTTTTTCCATTTCTCCACCTGAGTTATTCAAGAAACATATCCACTTAAGGTTTCAGTTGGGAGTTTCATCAGTCAAACTCAAATCTGATCAGGTAGAAGAACGTGAGTGACAGTCGCTGAGTTGTGTCCTACCCTTTGTGACCCCATGGACTGAATTCTCCAGGCCAGAATACTGGAGTGGGTGGCCTTTCCTTTCTCCAGGGGATCTTCCCAACCCAGGGATCCAACCCAGGTCTCCCAGATTGCAGGCGGATTCTTTACCAGCTGAGCCCCAGGGAAGCCCAGAAGAACGTGATTAAATACTAAAATGAAAAGAAATTTGGAGCCCGAGAAACAAGGGAGCAGATGTGTGTGTGTGTTAGGGGGTGGGAGAGGTGTGTCGTGAATACAAATGTCATCTGTTCTCTAAATTACCTTGGTGTGGGGAAGAGTAAGTATTTAAGTGTGAGGTGATCAGAGTTCCAAGGAAGTGTTGCCTGTCTGCAGAGGTGCCTCATTCTCACTTGGTTAGTGAGACCTTGCACGGACTTGGTCCTTGTGTCCTGGACTCCGCAGTTTGTTTTATTTTTAAATAGTTGCTTATTTATTTGGCTGTGGCAGGTTGCAGCGCTTGGGATTGTCAGCTGTGGCCAGTGGGCTCTAGCTGGGGGATCAGGGATCAAACCCAGGCCCCCCGCTTTGGAAGCGCAGAGTCTTGGCCCCTGGGCCACCAGAGACGTTCCTGGACTCCATGGTTTCTAAGGACACAAAATGTCCTGGGGGTGGGGGTCAGGAGGGAGACAGGCTTCCCTGTTCTAGTCAGTTCTATCCCTGCTTTTCCTTCCACATAGGCTGTTTAAACCTGCAAGAGGATCCTGCCCACCAAATGGGTCTCAACTGAATTGTCCACTGCTTAGTGGACTCCGGGAGTTGGTGATGGACAGGGAGGCCTGGCGTGCTGCGATTCATGGAGTTGCAAAGAGTCGGACACGACTGAGCGACTGAACTGAACTGAACTTTGTGACCTGGAGCCAGTCTCCTCCTCTGCCCAGGGTTCAGCTGTCCCAGGCATGGAAGGCCATGTGGACTCATGGCATCTGATCAGGGTTTCAAATGCCATCTTAGGAAACTTACTGCCTTAGTCTTTGTGGCACCGTGATCTGGCATCCGATCTACTATCCCAATTGTATTAGTTGGGGTTCTCCAGAGAAATGAATGAACAGGAATTTTATATATATTTATAAATAATTGTATATATTATATATAATATGTTATATATCAATATGTTACACACATATATAAATGTTATAAATACATCATATACATATATAAATATATAATACATATATGTATTATATATATATATAAGTATTATATATATATTGACTCCTCTGGTTGCTCATACGGTAAAGAATGTATACATATATATATAAAATGGGGGCTTCCCAGGTGGCTGAATGGTAAAGAATCCACCTGCCAATGCAGGAGACACAAGATGGGAAGATCCCCTTGAAAAGGGAATGGCAACCCATTCCAGTATTCTTGCCTGGAGAATCCCATGGACAGAGGATCCTGGCGGGCTATGGTCCATGGCGTTGCAAAGCATCAGATGTGACTGAGTGAACTGAGAAAGCACATATATAATATTATGTAAGTATATGTATATTTCCCACACAATTACAGAAGGTGAGAAGTTGTTTGATACACTGTTTTCAACCTGGAGACCCAGGAAAGCTGGTGACATAATTCAGTTCAAGTTCAAAGACAGAGAACCAGGAGCACTGATGTCCAAGGACAGGAGAAGACGGATGTCCAGCTCAAGCAGAGAGCGTGAACATGCCCTTCCTGTGTCTTTTTGTTCTTTTCAGGCCCCCTGAGGATTGGACGATGCCTGCACACAATGGGGAGGACCATCTGCTTACTCAGTTCACCAATTCAAATCTCTTCTAGAAACACAGTCACACCCCGAAATAATGTTTTACCAGCTGTACCTGGACACCACTTAGGCCAGTGAGACTGATACATGAAATTAACCATCACACCCAGCAGCTGTCTCACATTAGAGTAAAGGTGGAGGTAACAATCAATTACAATTTTTCTCTGTGAACACATACAGTAATTTACATTTACTTAGAATCCTTCATCCTGAAATGCGCTCTATTTTGTCGTTGATTTTCAGTGGCTAAGTCGTATCTGACTCTTTGTGACCCCATGGACTGCAGCATGGCAGACTCTCATCCATTTCTTTATAATCTGATTGCAAACTGTGTATAGGACTCTCCCACCTGAAATAGGGCAGCAACAAAATTATTACAATAAAAAATACAACTTTAAACAGGTAGAGGAAAGGAAGGAATTAGTATTTTTTTTTTTTACTTGTTCCTATATGCTCTTACGGGGAAGGCAATGGCACCCCACCCCAGTACTCTTGCCTGGAAAATCCCATGGATGGAGGAGCCTGGTGGGCTGCAGTCCATGGGGTCGCTAAGAGTCGGACATGACTGAGCAATTTCACTTTCACTTTTCACTTTCATGCATTGGAGAAGGAAATGGCAACCCACTCCAGTATTCTTGCCTGGAGAATCCCAGGGATAGGGGAGCCTGGTGGGCTGCCGTCTATGGGGTCACACAGAGTCGGACACGACTGAAGCGACTTAGCAGCAGCAGCAGCAGCATATGATTTTATGCCTATAGGACTGGAGAATCCTTGACCAGATGTCCCCGCACAAAACAGGAATAGAATCTGCTCTGAAGGAGATGGAGGTATGTGAATTACTTCAGATGAATCCATGTACATTTACTCATTGTGAAACCCCTGTTAAGAGAGAACATGAAAGGAAAAAAAGGCACAGTTCTTGCCCTTGGGAGCTGACCAGTGAATGTGTGTGCATGCACGTGGGCTCAGTTGCTCAGTCGTGTCCAACTCTTTGTGACCCTATGGACTGTAGCCCACCAGGCTCCCCTGTCCATGAGATTTTCCAGGCAAGAATACTGGAGTGGGTTGCCATTCCCTCTTTCAGGGGAATCTTCCTGACCTGGTGAGTGAACTCGCCTCTGCCTGTGTCTCCTGCATTGCAGGCGGATTCTGTACCCAGTGAGCCACCTGGGAAGCCCACCAATTGAATGTACCGTATTATAACTTAACACAAACCTAACACTTAAACCAGTGAAAGACAGGCAACTTTATATAAAAGCAGTGTAATATATTTCAGTCTGTCTGTCTATCTACCATCTCTATCAGAAACATTTCACCATTCTTTTCTCTCTGAATCCCAAGGGCTAACAGAGCACCCGGACAGCAATGCCTAGAGCTGACAGCTTCCCCAGGCTTGCTGCCCTGTCAGAAAAAGGGCTTTTGGAGAAAACCATAAAGAGGCAAAGCTGGAGTGAGAAGAAATGGGTCTCAGACTAGCAGTAATCACAGTATGCTTTTCTCTTGGTTTTGGAAAACCTTTTCCAGTTGTGCCAAGATTTTATTTGGACAGGAATGGAAAAAAAAAAAAAAAGAAAGTGAATCAATAAAATGAAAGCTCAAGAGCAGACCCTTGAGGCCCAACTTCCTGGGTTTCAATGCTAATTCTCCCATTTATGATCTCACAGGGCACACTTTAAAATTTTTTTCTCATCTCAAAAAATTGGATAAAAATATCACCTTGTGGGGTTGTGGAGAAGAGATTATTTAAATTTATATGTTTGTGTTTAATAAGTGATGACAGCTCTCACCACAGTAATTATTATTCTCGCCAACTTTTAACTATGCTTTTTAGGAGATCAGCTTCTTCCTGCTCACTTAGGAGCTGTCAGAAGTAAGGACATTAATTTCTGTGAAAAACACGGTCCTATACCCAGGTTCTTGCCTTCGTAAAATTTATCATCAAGGTGAAAGGTAAGCTCAACATATTAGTAATTCTAAACAAATAGTCTGAGAGGAGGCTGCTGCAGGACTGTGTGTCAGAGGTCACAGGTCACACTTGTAGGTCTCCCGTGGTGGCAATTTTGCTGATACCCCTTCAGAGAGCAAGAAGGCCAGGGGCAAGAGGAGCTGGAGTGAACCAAAGCACCAGGTATTAAAGGCTGAAGACCACGCAATAAGACAGGAAAAGATATTTATGCAGTATGTTGTACTGATATATAGTCATAATACACATCTTATATTAATATGTATCTGATAAAGAATTATCAAATCAATATGAGGGAAAAACTCAAACTAAAAAATGGACAAACTTTCAAATTGGTTTGATTCACTAAAGATGAAAGCTAAATGTCTAGTCGACATGAAAGGATCTTCAACCTTACTAGGAATGAGGGATGAACAAATTATTTGCACCGTGAGATAATACTTCATGCCATCAGTTGAGCAAAAAATAAAGGCTGATAATACCAAGTGTTGACAAGGATCTGGACAAATGGGGGTTATCAGTCATGACTGATAAGACTGTGTCATTAGTAACTTCAGAGAGATATTTGAAATGATTTAGCAAAGTTAAAGGTCTTCTGCTCTTCAACCCAATCAATCCACTTCTAGGCAGGGATGATACTCGACAGACTTATCCCAGAGGGCAAGCCACCCACTAATCAGAATTTGCATCTTCTCCGATCAGAATGGAGGCTTCCTGTCCCCAGTGGGTGTATGTTTCTTGCTCAAGATATGAATATCAGCCCTGCTTTTTGAAATATTCCCTAGAAACTTCACACATTGGATACGCAGAGAGATAAATGTATAAGAATGGAGAAAGAAATGGCAACCCACTCCAGTAGTTTCGCCTGGAGAATCCCATTGACCGAGGAGCCTGGCAGTCTACAGTCCATGGGGTTGCAAGAGTCGAACATGGCTTAGCGACTAAAGAGAGAGATTGCAACACTGTTTGTAGAAAAAAAGATCATAAAGCAATCTAGCTGTCCAGAAACAAGAGTGAATAAATACATATTGGTTTATTATCCAATAGAATACAGTAATGAAAAGTGGATACAGCTCAGAAACCTAAAGTTTAGGGAAACAGCAAAGACAATGCCATATGCAAAATTTGAAACCAAAACAATGCTATATTTACATGTAATAATAGTTGGGAGCATGTGTGGGAATGACCATCAACATTCAGAATATTGGCTATTTCTGGGGAAGGAGAGAAGAGAGGGAGAGGGTTGGGGGGAGCCTCAACCTCATGACTTGGGTCTTAAAAAGATGGGGACCAAGTATGGAAGACTTAAGATTTGATTGACCCAGTGGTTGGTCCCAGATGTTCAGTGTGCCGTCCTTTCTATTTTGTATGGTGGAAATATTTTACAATGTAAATTTAAAAAATCAACATAAACAAGATCATGAGCTGCAGATCAGTGTTCACTGCTCTCTGTGCAACCGGCCTGCAGTGCCCTGCAGGAAAGACTCTTCCCCTTCTGCCCTCATTACCCCCTGCCTCTCAGGACACAGCCTGTTTCTCTTTGCAGGAGTCAGTCACCCTGAAGATGAGGCTGGAATGCCATTTTTCGGCTCTTCAACTTCTAAGTGTGCCTCTCTACCCTTCTGCCCCACTCGGAGACACCAATTATCCAATGGTGCTGTCCTTGAACTTGGCACAGATGACTCCAGAACATTGGTCATCACAACGATCTTCATTAACTTGAAGTGTCAACCTCTCCTCCTCAGCCAGCCTTTGCAAACCTGCCTGGAAAGCAAATGGTGTCTTTCGTTGGCATCTTACATGGGAGACTCTGCAGCCCACAGGCTGACCTCCATCTGATGGACACTCTACACATAACATTTATGACTCCACTTGAAAGCCTGAGGCTTTGGAAGAAGAGACAAGGCAAGTATAGCTGCTGCTGCTGCTGCTGCTGAGTCCCTTCAGTTGTGTCCGACTCTGTGTGACCCCATAGATGGCAGCCCACCAGGCTCCCCTGTCCCTGGGATTCTCCAGGCAAGAACACTGGAGTGGGTTGCTATTTCCTTCTCCAATGCATGAAAGTGAAAAGTGAAAGTGAAGTTGCTCAGTCATGTCTGACTCTTCGTGACCCCATGGACTGCAGCCCATCAGGCCCCTCCACCCATGGGACTTTCCAGGCAAGAGTACTAGAGTGGGGTGCCATTGCCTTCTCCGATAGCTGATGAGGCACCTGCAAAAGCTCTAAGATTTTGCTTAAACACACTAATTTCTTCCAGAAATAAGCCTTTTCATGTTGCTTGGGCTTCCCTCATAGCTCAGTTGGTAAAGAATCTGCCTGTAATGCGAGAGACCTGGGTTTGATCCCTGGGTTGGGAAGATCCCCTGGAGAAGGGAAAGGCTACCCACTCCAGTATTCTGGCCTGGAGAATCCCATGGACTATACAGTTCACGGGTCACAAAGAGTTGGACAGGACTGATCGACTTTCACTTTTCTGCTGTAACAAAATCTACCCTCTCCCTCCCTTTGAATTGGTTAGACTTAGCAGTGCTCCCAAAGCAGCCGAAAGGATTGATTGGAGTTCATTTCTTAGCTGAAAAAGGGATGTTTATATTTGGGAATTCTCTTGACCCGTGTTCCCCAGCTCCTAGTGTGAGGTGAGGGAGCTGTGTGTGTGGGGCAACATGGTCTAGCAGATCGAACGTGAGCTCTGCAGTTAGACTCGCTTTTGATCCTGGTTGTGTGGCTTTGGGTAACTGACTTTACCTCTACGGGCTTTGAGTAGATGCAAAGTGCAGGGGGACACCCTCCATCAAGAAGCTGAGTCAGCATTAAATGAGATGATGGCGAGAAGGCGGCCCCCGCTCTATGGGGTACCCGGCTCATTCCTCCTTTTCCCCGACCTTCCCCAAAGCACAGACACTCCAGCCCCCTGGGGCCCTGTAGTCTTTATTCTCTTCCTCGCTCACCCTCCTGCTGGTAGGAGGGTTTTAACTGGGAGCAGGTGGGAGGAGGAAAGGGAGGAGTGAGGCAGGAGGCTGCAGGGAGGTTGGTGTACAGGTGGGGGAAGGAGGCTGTGCAGGTCTGCCTGCTGTCACCCAGTGGCCCAGGTTTCACAGAAGCTAATCTCTAATTATGGACTCAAAGGCTCTCTTGCTCCAGTTCCTGGGATGGTGGGTGCTGGGGACAGAGGCCTTTCCCAGCTATGGACTCATAGCCCAGCCTGATTCCCTTGTCATCTGTTGTTCAGTCGCTCAGTCATGTCCAACTCTTTGCAACCCCATGAACCGCAGCACGCCAGGCCTCCCTGTCCATCACCGACTCCCGGAGTTCACTCAAACGTCTATCGAGTCAGTGATGCCATCCAGCCATCTCATCCTCTGTTGTCCCCTTCTCCTCCTGCCCCCAATCCCTCCCAGCATCAGGGTCTTTTCCAATGAGTCAGCTCTTTGCATGAGGTGGCCAAAGTACTGGAGTTTCAGCTTCCGCATCATTCCTTCCAAAGAAATCCCAGGGCTGATCTCCTTCAGAATGGACTGGTTGGATCTCCTTGCAGTCCAAGGGACTCTCAAGAGTCTTGTCCAACACCACAGTTCAAAAGTATCAATTCTTCAGGGCTCAGCCTTCTTCACAGTCCAACTCTCAATTCCATACATGACCATAGGAAAAACCATAGCCTTGACTAGAATGCTCAAACTACTGCGCAATTGCATGCATCTCACTGTCTCCCAAGGTTTGCTCAAACCCAGCGTTCATTGAGTTGATGGTGCCATCCGACCATCTCATCCTCTGTTGCTCCCTTCTCCCCCTGCCCTTGTCATCTATACGTGTAGTCAATCCCATCAAAAAAGGAGAAGGCCTTTATAAATGACTTGGGAGATAGCTGAGTGGAGGCAAAGCTTCATTGTTCTTTTTTCGAGGCCAAACATGCAGAAGTGAGATTCACCGGTCGTGCTTTAAAGGAACGAGTCCTGTTTCGGAAGGAGAGCTGCTTGGTCTGTTGACTTTTCAAAGCCGTAGTTGCCTCATCTGTAACAAGGCAGGATGCCATTCTGTCCCAGCCTACCGCTAGGGATATGGAATGACAAAGTAGATGAGAAAGCATTTATGAATTATAAGTATGCATGCATGCTCAGTCGTGTCCAAGTCTTTGCAACCCCAGGGACTGTAACCCACCAGGCTCCTCTGTCCACGGGATTCTCCAGGCAAGAATACTGGAGAGGGTTGCCATTTCCTCCTCCAGGGAATCTTTCTGACCCAGGGATCGAACCTGCGTCTCCTGCATCTCCTGCGTTGGCCGGTAGATTCTCTACCACTGAACTACCTGGGAAGCCCACAGAGTGCTGTATAAACCCCCCAAAAATCATTATACCTTTGTCTGCAGCCTGGTCAGATAGTTCCTCTAGGGAAGAGGAATGTGGCTTGGTCCCTGTTTCCAGCAGGACGTGAGGCAGTGTTCTTACCTAATTAACTCGATGTTCTGTACACTCTGCTCTCTCATGTCAACAAAACTATTATTTTGTACAGCATTTCCCCGGAGCCTAGAGGAATGGTTTAGAGATGCTGATAGGAGTCAGATTTAATCACTGACTTTGAGCTCCAGAGATGGGACAGCTCAGTGCCTTAGTAGCCTGTGCTGGGGTGTGAAGTCATAGGAGACTGTGCCACAGGTAAGTGAAGGCTTTGTTCTCTCACTTTTTCTTTGTCTAATTTTAAAACCACAAAATGATGTGTATTCTTAGTCAAATGAATATTGGCTTTCAGGCTGTTCTCACAGACAACGTCAGCTATTTATATTCTTGGGATTTGGGTTTTTGAAAGAATTTTATTTATTTATTTGGCTGCGCTGGTCTTAGTTTCATCCTGTGGGACCTTTAGTGGCAGCATGTGGGATCTAGCTCCCTGACCAGGAATCGAACCCAGGCCCCTCTGTACTGGGAGCACAGAGTCTTAGCCACTGGACCACCAAGGAAGTCCCAGATCTCAGATGTTTAGAGTCCAGAATTCGTCAGTTGCAAACGAAAGTTGATCAACTCAAAGAAAAGAGAAAATGTTTACTGCACTTCCCTGGAAAGCTCAAGGGTAGATAAGCAGGATTCAGGGGCTCCAAGGGTGTCTCAGGGCTTGATCTGGTTCCCTCACTCCCTGGGTCATCTCTTTCCATGTCCCTCTGAGGTCCCAAGAAGGCTACCAGCGACCCCATCCAGTCACCTGTTGCACTGAAAGACAATTGCCTAAGACACTGCCTGACACCATTCCTTACAGGCAAATAAGGAGAAACTGCATGTGATAACCCTGTCAGGGTCTCCAGGAAAATTTAGGTCCCTACAATGATGCAAAGGTCCTCCCACGTGACAAGAGTGCTAAAACACCTGTCTGCCAATGCAGGAGATGTAAGAGATGCCAGTTTGATCCCTGGGTGAAGAAGATCCCCTGGAGGAGGGTAGGGCAACCCACTCCAGTATTCTTGCCTGGGGAATCCCATGGATGGAGGAGCCTGGTGGGCTACAGTCCTTGGGGTAGCAGAGAGTCGCGCACGACTGAAGCAACTTGGCACACAATAACACAGCGCTCAGAAGCCTGCTGTTCCTGTAAGTATCTGCATGTAGAGTTGCATGCTTCATTTATCATAAATTTAAATTTTCTCCCATCCCAGGCTGGTCATCATTTCCTAAGAGTTGCTCATTTCGCCGGATGAAAGAGAATCCGCAGCTCACCTGTTTGCACTGGGGCAGGTGAGGCCAGCACGGCTGAGCAGCAGGTCACTTGCATTTTATTTTCATTCAGCCACTTCGTGCTGAGCCACCTGCACTGACTTTGGCATCCTCACTCTGGCTGCTTCTCCCAGTTCCCTGTGGTTCTGTGGTAATTAGCAAGAGCACCTGGGAAGCGCTAAGTGCTCCTTGAAACTTCAAGTGCCAAGTGATATCACTCTGTGACTTGAAAGGAAGGCGGATAACAAGGCGGGGCTGCTCTTGATGCCTCACGCGCCCTCCGCCTCTGGGAATGGGCCCCTTCCTCACCACGGATGGAAAGTCTCGCCTTTGTCTGCAGCATTTGGGTGGGTAAGGTCTTGGGGCAGGAGCTTTGCAGGGCCCCGTGTGTGCACAGTCAGCTAAGATGAGTGACTGAGGAATGAGGTCCTCCTCAGTGGCCCTGAGCCATCTGTGTTTGCTCCCAGAAGAACCTCGGGGCCGTGGTTCACTCTTTCCGCCACCTTGTCCCCCACGGTCAAGGTATTAAACCTGCCAGTGCCCTGCCTTCTTCCACATGGACTGCAGAAGTCTCACAGTCTCTTTGTTGTCTCTGCCCCTCTTCTTATTGGGAATTCCCTGGTGGCTCAGTGGGTAAAGACTCTGCCTGCACTGTCGGAGACCCAGGTTTGATCCCTGGGTCAGGAAGATCCCCTGGAGGAGGCCATGGCAACCCACTCCAGTATTCTTGCCTGGAAAATCCCATGGACAGAGGAGCTTGGTAGGCTATAGTCTAGAGGGTCCCGAAGAGCTGGACATGTTGAAGCAACTGAGCACCACCACCCTTCTTATTACCACAGAAGGATTACCTTCTTCTGTTATTATTCATTTTCATTTGGCTGTGCTGAGTCTTAGTTGTGGCATGAGGAATCTTTAGTTGTGGCACGTGGGATCTAGTTCCCTGACCAGGGATGAAACCTGGGTCCCCTTGAACTGGGACTGCTGAGTGTGAGCCACTGGACCACCAGGGAGGTCCTGGCTACAGAAGGATTATCTTCTGAAAACGTGTACACAGGTCATTCCTCAGCAGATGACCCTCCCCTGCTGGCGCCAGGGCTACCAAATAACAGCCCAACTCTACAGCCTGGCTCTGAAGACCCTCCTGAGTCATTCTGTTAAAAGTATCTTTTTCTTTTCTCCTTAATGAGCTCTCTACTCTCCTACCTTGTTAGTCTCTTTCTGCTACTTTGAATGACCCTTCACTGAGCTATTGTGTCACTTTCCTCGCTTGTGTAATAAGGCGACAATACTTATCTCACCTGGAAAAAGCAGTCGGGTAAATGAAATAGCTTATAGAAAGAGTCTAGTACAGTGCCTGGAGCACTCATGTGCTAGCAAAACAATGGTCGCTGTTATTCTAGTCTCTCCGTCACGGCTGGGCCTGAGAACTGTTTCTTTTTGGATGGTGTTCTCTTTGGGCTGATGGGCTGCCCTTGTGGCTCAGCTGGAGACCTGGGTTTGATCCCTAGGTCAGGAAGATCCCCTGGAGAAGGGAAAGGCTACCCACTCCAGTATTCTGGCCTGAAGAATCCCATGGACTGTATAGTCCCTGGGGTTGCAAAGAGTGGGGCACGACTGAGTGACTTTCAACTCACCCTTGGTCCTTGGCCTTGGGGATTTTTTCCTTCCACTGAAATCTCAAAATGTTCAGTCTCCACATTACAATTGTGTGCTCAGTCATGTCTGACTCTTTGCAACCCTTTTGACAGTAGCCCTCCAGGCTCCTCCATCCATGGGATTCTCCAGGTAAGAATACTGGAGTGGGGTGCCATTTCCTTCTCCAAGGGATCTTTCTAACCCAGGGATTGAACCCGCGTCGCCTGTGTCTCCTGCACTGCAGGCAGATTATTTACCTGCTGAGCCATCTGGGAAGCCCCCGTTATAATTTAAAATTATGTAAAAATTATCCTCAACTTAGAGTTTGTATCAAGTCCAATTTATGTGTTGTTTTTTTTTTTTCTGATTTGTTAAGTTTCAGATTCCCTTGTGCTGTGTCTTTACTTTTTCTTTTCAGTATGTCTCAGACTACAGCTTCCTCTGTGGGAAGAGCTCTCTGGGCTCCTGGCTCACCTTGGCCGTGGCTCTAGAGCACAGCTATTGCAACCGCCAATGTGCTCATGGAAGCAAGAGCCAGGGCAGATTCCAGGCTCCAGGGATGCAGAGACAGCCCCTTGGCCAAGAAGGGACAAGATGGAGACACAGCCCAGTTTTTCCGGTAAAGAGTTGTCTTAAATAGCTGAAACCCTGCATGTAGTCACCAAAGAGTTAGGCCAGGGCAGTCTGTGGTCCCAAGCCCTGACCCGTGTCTGTCCTGCAAAGGTGGCCCTAGAGACAGGGTCACTGAGTTTGGACTTGGAGCTGGTCAAGACCAGACTCGCAGGACACTGCTCTGTTCTGGGTCTGTTGCTTCAGAACTAAGAGGAGGGACTGATGACATGAGATTTGCTGCCTGGAGGGGCTAGGTGACACAATGTGAGTGAACTCGGACCAACAACAGGCAGGAGGCAGGATGAGCCTGCAGACGAATTGCGCTCCTTCCCTCCCTCATCTGGTTCTCGGTCCCAGTTTCCACGCAGCATCGGGAGACGGTCCCTGCCAGTGGGCAGAATGGACTATTTAAGTAAAAGTCCACTTTCTGCTTGGCGTGTTTTCTATCCCACTCTCCTTTCCCCCGCCCTCTGACTGCCAGTGCATTTCATTCTCCAGGTAAACATGCTGCAAATTTTGCCCGTTTGTTTCCTAGGGAACCCCATCAGAAAATTCTACTCTTTTCATACTTCTCTTCTTTCCTGGCCTCTCATCTCCTGTTCTTCTTGTCTCCTCTGTTCCCCTCAATCCCTTTATTTTAAACAAGAATTCTGGGGAGGAGTCCCAGTGCTTCTTCATTTTTGGGGCTGAAGTCCTAAGTAGCTTTCTGAGTGGGATGCAGGATGCCAAGCTTAATAAAATAATGTGAGTGCACTCAACTTGAAGCAATCCTTTGTATAAAAGCTCATATTGGCCCCAAAGAGTAATTGAGAGTCATTCTTTTCTTTACCAAAGAGTTCACACAAACTTTTATCACGGATGATGATTTGATTCATACGTTTTCAACTGTCAGTGAGCTTTGCAGCTGTGACCCTAGTATAAGAGACCAGGAAGAGGTTGCTACTGTCTGAGGGCTGCTGCTCTAAAAATAAGGCAGAGATGCTCTTCCTACTCCTCCCTGGAAGGTGCAGGGGGTGCTGGTTTTCCTGTGCTCTCACAGTGGCTCTGTAGTGGGAGCTGTGCTAAATACTCTAAAAAAAATCCCTTCCATTTCAGCACTGGGGCCCTTTGTAAATGTGTGATGTGGCTACATAGCCACTTGTGTGTGTGTGTGTGTGTGTGTGTGTGTGTGTGTGTGTGTGTGTGTGTGTGTGTGTGTGTGTGTGTAGGCCAGCAAGGAGGTGGGGGAGACAGTGTGGTAGATAGAATAATGGCCTTCCAAAATATCTATGTCTGAATCCCTGCAACCTGTGACTTAAGCTTACACGGCATAAGGGGCTTTGAGGTTTTGGTTGAGTTGAGGGCCCTGTGATGGGAAGGCTGTCTTGGATTGCTCAAGTAAGCCCTAAATGCAATCACAGGTGTCCTCCTGAGAGGGAGTCAGGAGTATCAGAGTGAGAGAGATTTGATGGTGCTATGCTGCTGGCTGTGAAGATGGAGGAAGTGGCCATGAATCCATGAAGGCAGGCAACCTTTAGGAGTTGGGAAAGACAAGAAAAGTTTCCAGGCTTCCCCTGAGTGTCTGGAATGAACATACCCAGCTTCAAGAACTCCCTGTACCTTATAAATGTGGACACAGACTAGAGGTAGGTCAAGATGGCTCCACAGGCTTACTAGCTCCCACCATAAACGTGGGAAGGAAATCCTTCTCAAAGCATCCCACTCACCTCATTTTTATTCCTCCAGCAAAGCATCACTCTCTGTGCCCTAATCAGCTCTGTGGCCCAACTGTACTTCTTTGCTTTATTACGTCCTTGGACCTTACCTTGGACTTTATTTTTTGGGGCTCCAAAATCACAGCAGATGGTGACTGCAGCCATGAAATTAAAAGATGCTTGTTCCTTGGAAGAAAAGCTATGACCAACCTAGATAGCATATTAAAAAGCAGAGACATTACTTTGCCAACAAAGGTCCGTCTAGTCAAAGCTATGGTTTTTCCAGTAGTCATGTATGGGTGTGAGAGTTGGACTATAAAGAAAGCTGAGCATCGAAGAACTGATGCTTTTGAACTGTGGTGTTGGAGAAGACTCTTGAGAGTCCCTTGGACTGCAAGGAGATCCAATCAGTCCATCCTAAAGGAAATCAGTTCTGAATATTCATTGGAAGGACTGATGCTGAAGCTGAAATTCCACTACTTTGGCCACCTGATGTGAAGAGCTGACTCACTGGAAAAGACCCTGATGCTGGGAAAGATTGAGGGCAGGAGGAGAAGGGGACGATAGAGGCCGAGATTGTTGGATGGCATCACCGACTCAGTAGACATGAGTCTGAGTAAACTCCGGGAGTTGGCGAAGGACAGGGAGGCCTGGCGTGCTGCAGTCCATGGGGTCGCAGAGTCAGACACGACTGGGCAGCTGAACTGGACCTTAGCAGGGTCTGAATGGGAGAGGAGGAGCCTTGGGCTCCCCCTGAGGTCAGAATGTGTATGGCCACATTCTATGCTAAGTGCCCTGAGAGACTCCTGAAATTTCAGAGGATGAATGGACCCCTGGAGTGGGAATGTATCAGGAGGTCGGTGGGCCACCGAAGCTTTCATGAAGTGAATGACTTGTGCTCAAAGGACAGGGAAGTATAATTGAGCAGAGATGAGGGTGTGTGTGTTCACAGGTACAAAAGTGAGACTCTGTAACACTTAGTGTCCTGATCCTAAACTATTTTTATCTGACTCTGCAAATGCATATTTTCTTATCTGATTTGAGTCTTTCTGAAAACATGACTATTTATAGGATTGTTCTGTAGCTGACATATTTAGATGGAGTAAAACATGATTATGCTCAGAAATTGGGGACAATTAGGGTATAGATATGCTCTTAATCCTTTTTAATTGGAAGCCCCTGAGGGAATACAGCTGTCTCCACTCCTTCAGATTAAATGGACAGATATTAATTGAATAATGAAACATCTGCAAGGTGGTGAGGGTTGTGGAGGTTCGCTATAATTTTACTATCTATGGGCTAAGATGATAACCAGTAGCAGGAGATAAAGCAGATGGACTCAGACCCCAAAAATTTATTCTCTGAGTAGTCTGCAGTAACACCTGCGTATAGTAGTGAAAGGGTAGATGGTTAGTAGATTTTTCTTCTAAAAAATTTGAATTAAACCCCAATACATCTGAGTGTGGATTTCCAGGTGGCTTATCTCCTGTCAATACAGGAGATGCAGGAGACTCAGGTTTGATCCCTGAGTCAGGAAGATTCCCCTGGAGGAGGAAATGGCAACCCAGTCCAGGATTCTTGCCTGGGAAATCCCACAGACAGAGAAGTCTGGTGGGCTACAGTCCATGGGATCGCCAAGAGTCGGATACAACTGAGCACACACATGCACGGCACATCTGAGTGTGGAAGTGACCAAGTCTAAGTTGTAAGTAAAATATTCAGTAATTAAGAATCTACATAGAGAGATTCCCTGGGTGTGAGATTTCATAAACTAGGGCAATATTCTGGGGCAGATTGTCCGGGATGACACTGTTCACATGACAGGACAGTAATTGTATAGATCGTGCTAGAACAGGTTTTATAGCACAGTCTCTGTAGGTATTTGCCTTTCTGTTCCTTAGTGTATGTGTGATCCCACTTTTCCTTGTCTAGTTTCTTGGGTTTCCTACTGAATGAACGTCTCTTTCAGTAGGGGATGCAATCTGAGTTACTGTGAATCATGACCATTTTTTTTCAATGGGCTCAGCTGAAAATGGCAAATCGGTACGGGAAGAGCACACCTGCAAACACGGGTAAAGGAGTCCGGCATCCGGGAGAGAAGGAGCATCAGAGCTCAGTGTTGGCTGTGACAGGAGAATGTGACTTCGGCCTCACATCATAGTTCACGGCTAGGATGGCTTGTCATTTCAGGGACTTCAGTGGCTGGCAGCAGAAAATGACTGCAGCTAATAAGGGGGGAATGTATTGGAGAGATATGGGATGCCCACAGAACTAGAGGAAAGGATAAAGTAAGTCATAAGCAGGACAAACTCTGAGCAGAGTTGGAGAAGTGATAGGCAGTGTCGATGGGGCATCTTTGGGTTAAATCTATTGTTTCAATTGTTTTCTCTCTTTGAATCTCTCTGCACAAAATCTGCAGAGAAGGCAATGGCCCCCCACTCCAGTACTCCTGCCTGGAAAATCCCATGGATGGAAGAGCCTGGTGGGCTGTAGTCCATGGGGTCACAAAGAATCGGACATGACTGAGCGACTCCACTTTCATGCATTGGAGAAGGAAACGGCAACCCACTCCAGTGTTCTTGCCTGGAGAATCCCAGGGACGGGGGAGCCTGGTGGGCTGCCGTCTATGGGGTCGCATATAGTCGGACACAACTGATGTGACTTAGCTGCAGCCACACAAAATCTGAGTCTTGAGTAGGAGTGGGGAGAACCTGGCTTTGGTGTATCTCACCTTGGTCCAGGAAGGGAATGGGACCTTGAATGATAAACAGCTTTGTCAAAAGCATCAGCCCCAGACAACTTCTATCCCAAGGGAGGAGGGAAGGCAAGGCTTTGCTCCCAAAATCGGTGAGATGACAGACACCATCTCCAGATAGCTAGAAGTCCTCTAGTGTTTCAAATGGGAGCCCAGTTTTGTCTACTCACTTTCATCATAAACTTCAGGGTTTCTGAACAAATTTGTCAAGGCTAAAGCATGAGAGTGCTTGCAAACTGGGTAATAAACACTAGAGCAGAGGCTGTTATGACTCTGATTCATGACTTTATTTTCATTCTGAGGCGCAGAAAGGTAAATGACATCTTATGTATCAAGTTCCAAGTTTCTAAGAGAAATTTGCATCAGACTTTACACAGAGTCAATGTATTTTAGTGAGAAAAGCCTGGACTTTTGGGGTGGAGGGATTTATCAAGCTGAGTTTGTTTTTTGGGATCAATTCTTTCCTTTATAATATGAAACTAAGAATAGGAAATGATATTTCACAGGGACTTTGTAAGATATGTGAAGCTCTTGGTATATATTAAACCTTTAACAAATATTAGCTTCCTTCTCTCCCACTGTGTATGTGTGTATGTTTCTCTTTTTACATGAATCATATGTACTAATGTAGCTCTCCTTTTCCTGTAGTGAGCTGAAAAGCAATTCTCTTCCATTTTATTTTTCTGCTTTAGAGCTGTTGTTGGTAACTGGTGCAAATAGCAGATGAGGCTGTGTCTATCCCAGGATCAATATTACAAAAATACAATAATCTCTCCCTTAATTGTAGATGAGGCTATATATATACCGGGTTGCCTTAAACATCTCAAATAGCAATGGCCAGCTATAGTTTAAAGGCAAAATGAAATCCTCTGTGGATTTTTATCATACCTAGAAGCAAAATCATCTAGTTATGAGTGCATGGTTGGCTAAAATAAAAGAAATGTCTTAGAAGACCTAAATTGCACTGAATGGAATTTTGTGTCATTCATCACAATTTAAGTATACTAAAAGATTTCTTTTTATTTGCTCAACCAGTGCCTTGTTGAGGTAAGTCTCCCAAATGTTTATATGAGGCTGAAAGTAGCAGTTGGCATAGAAATAAATAAGGAGCTGTTTACAGAAGCCTCTGGAGGGAGAAGAAGGAGGAAATAGTATCAGGACATGCAGGAGGAAGAATGAGTCATCTTGGGAAATAAACAAAATTCGCCCCTCAGCCCCGGCCCGTGGCAGAAATTAACCCCAGGGGACCTAGAGCATGGTGAATGGCCTTCAGCACTGGAATACAATAGAATTTGAGTTCTAGCCTTGATACATTGGCTCTGGAGGTATTTCTCAGCCTCTCTGATTTTCATTGTTCTCATCTGTAAAATGAGGCTCAATATTAATAATAACTATTTACAGGGTTATTGTGAAGATTAAGTGGGAAGGTAAGGGACTGGAGTATTGATAACTGATGCCATGGAACTAATTTAATACATGAAATAAGATATGTGTTCTAGGATACGAAGTATGCATTCATTAAGAATATACTTGAAAATGATGCAATTGCACATAATTGATACTCTTACTAGTTTTCCTCATACTAATGCTGAACCTTAATGTGATATAAAAGAAAAAAAACAAGGACTCTTGGGGGCAGACAGATTTCAGCCTCTTCTGTTTGGGAACTGGGGTTTAGGCAAGTCAGTATAGCTTGCTGATCTCAGAAGGGGATAAAAAATCTTAGAGTTTTGGGATGATTATGAAATAACCAATGAAAATTGTCTGAGTGTATGGCTGCTGCTGCTGCTGCTAAGTCACGTCAGTCGTGTCCGACTCTGTGCGACCCCATAGATGGCAGCCCACCAGGCTCCCCCGTCCCTGGGATTCTCCAGGCAAGAACACTGGAGTGGGTTGCCATTTCCTTCTCCAATGCATGAAAGTGAAAAGGGAAAGTGAAGTCGCTTAGTTGTGTCTGACTCTTTGCGACCCCATAGACTGCAGTCTACCAGGCTCCTCCCTCCATGGGATCTGGTAGGTGGCCTGGATTGGGTGCTGGTCAGTGGGTCAGTGTATTAGTAAGGGTTCTCCAAAGAAACAGAACCAATAGGAGAATATATGTGTATGTATATATTATGTATGTAATAAGTATATGTCAGATATGCAGATAACACCACCCTTATGACTGAATGGAACTGAACTGAATAAGTGTATACATAATATACTTATAATATATAGATGTATATATAGATTTATTATATATACATATATATGTTTGTATATAGAGGTTTATTATAAGGGTTTGGCCCACATAATTGTGAATACTAGGAAGTCTAAAATCTGCAGTCTGTCAGCAGGCTTGAGACCCAAGGGAGCTGATGGTACCATCCCAGTCCTAAGGCAATCTGCTGGAGAATTTCCTCTTTTCAAAAGTTCCTCAACAAAAAAGGCCAGTCTTTTTGTTCCACTTAGGCCTTCAACTGATTGGATGAGGCCCACCCATATTATTATCCCCTAAAGGATACAAAGACTCATTGGTCACTTAATCCATCTCCAGGTGATGTTATTCCTTTTCAAGCTGCATCATGCTCTTACTTTGATATGAAAGTGAAGTTGCTCAGTCATGTCTGACTCTTTGCAACCCCATGGACTGTAGCCTACCAGGCTCCTCCCTCCATGGGATTCTCCAGGCAAGAGTACTGGAGTGGGGTGCCATTTCCTTCTCCAGGGGATCTTCCCGACCCAGGGATCGAGCCTGGGTCTCCCGCATTCCAGGCAGATGCTTTAACCTGAGCCGCCCCTTCCCAGTCAACCTCCACCCCCAAGAAAACACACTGGTGATTTCCACCATCAAAGATTAGTTTTGTGTGTTCGAGAATCCCATGTAAGTGAATGCATGTAGTACACACTCTTTGGGGTCTGGCTTCATTCACTCAGCATCACGTTGCTTTGTGCATTAGCAGTTTGTTCCATTTTGTTGTGTTTTATGAAAATTGTGCCCTTTGATGGACCAGCTAGAATGGGGAGAGGAAGAAGGAAATTGTGAACACCAGTCAAGCCTGCCTGAGTTGTGATAGAAACACAGTAATTTGAGCACTGCTCTTCTTACTTTGGTATAAATGTTTATGCACATATTAACCAATTATTTCCCCCCTCTCTCATTACCTTAATATCTATCATCAGGCATTCAATAGCTGCTTGGCCTTTTATCTCAGTATTTAACTTACAGTATATCAAATGAAGCCAGACCCCAAAGAGTATGTACTACATGATTTCATTTATATGGAATTCTAAAACACACAAAACTAATCTTTGATGGTAGAAATCACCAGTGTTTTCTTGGGGGTGGGGGTTGACTGGGAAGGGGCATAAGAAAAATTTCTGGGTGATAGAATATTCTAAGGTGAAGTATACAGTTTACACAGGTGTATGCATTTGTTAAAACTAATCAAACTGCACTATATGTAAATTATATTTCAATAAAATGAGTAAAAGTTCACCCAACTGGTGTGAAGGAGAAGGCAATGGCACCCCACTCCAGTACTCTTGCCTGGAAAATCCTATGGACGGAGGAGCCTGGTAGGCTGCAGTCCATGGGGTCGCCAAGAGTCGGACATGACTGAGTGACTTCACTTTCACTTTTCACTTTCCTGCATTGGAGAAGGAAATGGCAACCCACTCCAGTGTTCTTGCCTGGAGAATCCCAGGGACGGCGGAACCTGGTGGGCTGCCATCTATGGGGTCGCACAGAGTCGGACACGACTGAAGTGACTTAGCAGCAGCAGCCTCGTTCACTGTATTTTACTCCAATAATGTCCAAATAGGCACTTGCTGAGGTGTCCAGCGGATGAGCCGAGAGAGCCCGAGTCAAGAGCTCCCGGGAGTGGGGTAGGAAAAAGCCACCGAGAGTTGTCTGCGTCCTTTCTGTCTGCCTCCTGCCTCTGTCCAAGGTGGACTGGGGCCTTCTGGGACAGAGCTCAGGGGCCTAGAGACCTGAGTTGGATCTAGAGGAAGTCAGTCATGGAGGCTCACTCTAGTTGCCTCTTCCACCCAGCAAGACAATGAACCCCACCCACTGTCATAAATCATTCCAAGGGAGAAAGGGGCTGGAGAAAAGTCTTGGTATGACCAAGTTTAAATCTTGAATTGTTGCATTTAAAAATGGCAGTGACAGATTTCACCTTGAGTGGCAAGAGTAGGTGTTTCAATTGCCAAAGAGAATTGAGCTTTCAGGAGCCAAGCTGATTTTACTTAAAGAGAAGTGAGTAAAATTATGCTCCTGTTTATCTCAGGGGTTTACTCGTTACATGGGGGTATACACTGCTCACACCTGGTCCACTGTAGATGCCAATGGTCATGTAAGACTCTTCCTCTCTCTTTCCTTCACCCAAATCAACTGTAACAACTCACGACTATAAATGTAAAAGTACATCGCCTGCCATTAATAATGTGGGCTCAACTGAGGCCACAGGGAAGAACACCAAGACAGCAAATGTGTAGGTTTACAAAAATTGAAATGCAATGACATTTAGAAATATGGAATTACTCATGGAAAGCAATTCCTGCAGTTGTAAACTGAAAGATGATTTTTTTCCCATTAATTTCAGGATGAATGAAATCTGGAAAAACGCGAAAATTACAAGTAAGAATTCATTTGTCAGCAGCATCTTCAGTTCAGTTCAGTCACCCAGTCGTGTCCGACTCTTTGTGACCCCATGAACCGCAGCACACCATGCCTCCCTGTCCATCACCAGCTCCCAGAGTTTACCCAAACTCATGTCCATTGAGTCGGTGATGCCATCCAGCCATCTCATCCTCTGTTGTCCCCTTCTCCTCCTGCTCTTAATCTTTCCCAGCATCAGAGTCTTTTTCAATGTGTCAGCCCATTGCATCAGGTGGCCAAAGTATTGGAGTTTCAGCTTCAACATCAGTCCTTCCAATGAACACCCAGGACTGATCTTTAGGATGGACTGGTTGGATCTTCTTGCAGTCCAAGGGACTCTCAAGAGTCTTCTCCAACACCACAGTTCAAAAGTATCAATTCTTTGGCACTCAGCCTTCTTCACAGTCCGACTCTCACATCCATACATGACCACTGGAAAAACCATAGCCTTGACCAGATGGACCTTTGTTGACAAAGTAATGTCTCTGCTTTTTAATGTGCTGTTTGCTGCTGCTGCTGCTAAGTCGCTTCAGTTGTGTCCGACTCTGTGCAACCCCAGAGACGGCAGCCCACCAGGCTCTCCCGTCCCTGGGATTCTCCAGGCAAGAACGCTGGAGTGGGTTGCCATTTCCTTCTCCAATGCAGGAAAGTGAAAAGCGAAAGTGAAGTCGCTCAGTCATGTCCGACTGCTAGCAACCCGATAGACTGCAGCCCACCAGGCTCCTCCATCCATGGGATTTTCCAGGCAAGAGTACTGGATGGGTTGCCATTGCCTTCTCTAATGTGCTGTTTACGTTCGTCATAGCTTTCCTTCCAAGGAACTTTTAATTGCATGGCTGCAGTCACCATCTACAGTGATTATGGAGCCCAGAAAAATAAAGTCAGCCACTGTTTCTGCTGTTTCCCATCTATTTGCCATGAAGTAATGGGACCAGATGCCATGAGCTTCGTTTTCTGAATGTTGAGCTTTAAGCCAACTTTTTCACTCTCCTCTTTCACTTTCATCAAGAGGCTCTTTAGTTCTTCACTTTCTGCCATAAGGGTGGTGTCATCTGCATATCTGAAGTTATTGATATTTCTCCTGGCAATCTTGATTTCAGCTTGTGCTTCTTCCAGCCCAGTGTTTCTGATGATGTACTCTGCATCAGGCTTCCCTGTCCATCACCAACTCCCAGAGTTTGCTCAAACTTATGCCCATGGAATCAGTGATGCCATCCAACCATTCTGTCAGGTCAATCCCCAGCTAGGTAATCTATATTTAATAGTTTAAATGATTCATAGTATAAAAGTTAATGACATAAAAATAAGGAAATTTTACCTGCAGAGCTAGAGTAGGGTCTTCTATTTTTATTTATTTATTTTTCAGACAAATTCATTCATTCCTGAGTTTCTCCTATGAAATCCATTATTATTTTTCTAAATGGGACTAGTTTACTTTCTCCTGAAAGTTCCTTATAGATGTTTGAATCACCCTGCAGGAAGAAATGAAGTAAACTGTGACATTTTAAGCACTAGAAGGACAAAATTTCCAGCAAGCGGACAAAGGGGCTGTATGGTGGAGGAACACCTTGACACTGACTGTTTTCATGTACCTATGGTCAATTAATCTACTACATAGGAGATAAGAATATATAATGGAGAAAAGATAATGTCTTCAGTAAGTAGTGCTGGTAAACTGTATCAGTTCAGTTCAGTCACTCAGTCGTGTCCGACTGTTTGCAACCCCATGAATTGCAACACACCAGGTCTCCCTGTCCATCACCAACTCCTGGAGTTCACTCAGACTCAAGTCCATCGAGTCAGTGATGCCATCCAGCCATCTCATCCTCCTTCATCCCCTTCTCCTCCTGCCCCCAATCCCTCCCAGCATCAGAGTCTTTTCCAATGAGTCAACTCTTCGCATGAGGTGGCCAAAGTACTGGAGTTTCAGCTTTAGCATCATTCCTTTCAAAGAACACCTAGGACTGATCTCCTTTAGAATGGACTGGTTGGATCTCCTTGCAGTCCAAGGGACTCTCAAGAGTCTTCTCCAACACCACAGTTCAAAAGCATCTATACTTCAGTGTTCAGCTTTCTTCATAGTCCAGCTCTCACATCCATACATGACTACTGGAAAAACCATAGCCTTGACTAGATGGACCTTTGTTGGCAAAGTAATGTCTCTGCTTTTGAATATGCTAGCCAGGTGGATTAGAGCCCACCTTAACAGTGTCAGGAAACCATCTCCAAATACAATCACATCCTGAGGTACTGTGGGTTAGGGCTTCAACTTAGGAATTTGAGGGGACACAGTTCAGCATATAATCATGTTCACATGGCTGTGGGCTGTGTAGGACCAAGGATCACCCCTGGGACAAGAGGAATCCAAAGAAAATCATAAATTCCCCTGTCCCCTTCAGGTGTTTTTTTTGAAGCTTCTGGCTCCAGATTATTGCCCCCCTTCCTTTGTTCTCTGTTTGGCAGGATGCTGCACTCCTGGATGAGGTCAGAGCCCTATGGGGTCAGAGCCCTCATGGGAGGGCTGTGCCCCTTGTACTCACTGGCAGTGAGGCTGGGCAGCATGAAGTGGCCCAAGTCCTGTTTGGAGATGACCCTTGAGGGCCCTCGTCCATCCAGGGTCCCTGTGTGGGCCCCAGTCAGTGGCTGGTCTCCCATAGGTGGTGGCATCCCTGGCTGCCTACTTCAGGCCCGACTCCTGCAGTATTTGCTGCATCCGGATTTGGTCATCAGTCACATCCTGCGTCTTGGTGGCACCTTGGAAGGGTCCCACGGTAGGAAGGCCAAGGTGCAGCCCACGACCTTGTCTGCACCATGGGCCTTCACGGCTGCCACAGTATTCCGGCACCCTCAGACATCACTGTGGTAAGGACCTGCTTGCACCGCCAGGGCCAGTGTGGTGAGCCCAATCTTGCTGGTGGCACGGAAGATGGCAACCTTCTTGACGGCCTTACCACCAGGCATAGGGGCATGAGGCCTTGGAGTCTCAGGACACTCCAGAAGGCCTGGGCTGCTGAGCCACCCTCCAGCCCTTCCTTAGAGGGAAGGACAGGGAGGGGCTGCTCAGAGGGGCACACCTCAGCCCGCCTCTAGCCTCAGACTGTGGTCTAGGGGCCAGGCCCAAAGGCCCTGCCTCTCCTTCTGTCCCGTTCTATATAAGCTTTTCACACTGGGAAATTTGGTTAGAATTGCCCAACAGGAAAGAGTTGAAAGGTTCATCGTGAAAGGAACAAATCCCAGCTGATGAAACCACTTCTTCCTCTCCTCTACCCCGCTTCTGCCCCTCTGAGATGCTTGCTAACCAATCACTTACTCATTTGTTTATCCAAACATTATTTACCTCGTCCCTGATTGTACTACCTTATGGCAGACAGTGAAGAAGAACTAAAAAGCCTCTTGATGAAAGTGAAAGAGGAGAGTGAAAAAGTTGGCTTAAAGCTCAACATTCAGAAAACGAAGATCATGGCATCTGGTCCCATCACTTCATGGGAAATAGATGGGGAAACAGTGGAAACAGTGGCTGACTTGATTTTTCTGGGCTCCAAAATCACTGCAGATGGTGATTGCAGCCATGAAATTAAAAGACACTCACTCCTTGGAAGCAAAGTTATGACCAACCTAGACAGCATATTAAAAAGCAGAGACATTACTTTGCCAACAAAGGTCCGTCTAGTCAAGGCTATGGTTTTTCCAGTGGTCATGTATGGATGTGAGAATTGGACTGTGAAGAAAGCTGAGTGCTGAAGAATTGATGCTTTTGCACTATGGTGTTGGAGAAGACTCTTGAGAGTCCGTTGGACTGCAAGGAGATCCAACCAGTCCATCCTAAAGGAGATCAGCCCTGGGTGTTCATTGGAAGGATTGATGTTGAAGCTGAAACTCCAATACTTTGGCCATGTGATGCAAAGAGCTGACTCATTTGAAAAGACCCTGATGATGGGAAAGATTGAGAGCATGAGGAAAAGGGGATGACAGAGGATGAGATGGTTGGATGGCATCACTGACTCAATGGACATGGTATGGGTGGACTCTGGGAGCTGGTGATGGACAGGGAGGCCTGATGTGCTGTGTGTGGTTCATGGGGTTGCAAAGAGTTGGACACGACTGAGTGACTGAACTGAACTGAACTAATTGTACTGAGGCAGTTTGCTAGATGTTGAGAATATACCAGCATACACCTGTTTGCATGGGGCTTCCTTTCCTTGTTGGGGCGACAGAAGGTAAAGGGCACAGTAATTACCCACTTGGATAAGCGCTGTAACTGGGTGGGTGGTGGAGAATGTGTTTGAGGTCAGTGGTTGGGTATGGTTTCTTAAGGTGGTGATGTTTAGGCAGAGACCTGAACCATGAGAAGGAACTACCTCCTGAAAAGTTGAAAGTTGATGGAAGGTTTCCAGACCTCTTCCATGGAAGACCTCTTTGATGGAAGAGGAAACCTCTTGGTAAAAGCAAAGTCTTTCAGTAAGAAAGGAATGTTCTAGGAACAAAGAAGAAACCTGGGTGGTAGTGCTGAGTGAAGTTGGAGAGAAAAGCAGGAGAGAGAGCTCGAAAACCAATGGCTGTGGCCAAAAAATCCCAAACTGGGGACTATAACCCCTTTAACAAAACCCATTCTAAGGATGAGCAAGTACAGATTAGACCTTGCTTGTGTAGTAAGATTTGAAGGAAGTACTGAGGGATGTCCTCCCCAGAAATTTAGCTTTCACAATCCTTAGCATCTTTCTGTAGGGCCTGCCATTCTATCGTGAAGCATCCTTTATCTTTTAAGTCCCATTTCTTTGTCTAGGAAGAGGCTCCTGTTTAAGTACAGATAACCCCGGAAACCTCTCATTAGACTTACCCACAGTCTGACAGCTGGAGGGGAGAAGCTTGTCGGAGAATAAGGTATGTACTGGGTTCTGTATGTACTGGGTTCTGTCTGTACTGTATCCAACCCTGAAACTGGCCTCTTTGATGATGTCACCTACTCTTTCCCTTGGGTATCTCTGATATTCTTTTCCCTGTCTCCCCATCTCTGCCAAGTCCCCCTCCCTCCGACTTCAGACCCTTCTCCACGGCCCCAGTCTGTCCCCTCTCCCTTCTGGAGTTAGTCAGCTCTGCACACAGCCTGGACTCAGTGTGTATACATCGTGGCCCTTATGTCAGTCTCGGATTTGTCACCTTGTAAACCTTAGTCACACTCATGATGCAGACCCCAGCCCTTGAGCAATCAGATCATTTCTCCATCCTGGCTGTGGTTTCTGAGACACACTGAAGAAAATCTCTTAATCTTGCTAATGGGCTGTGAGACCCACCCGCAATCCGCACTGATGGTACAACTTTGTTAGCTGGACCACTGCCCTTTATTCTAAACTTTATTTCATTGCTTAACACATTTCTCTTCTTTAGGTTTCTTGGTACCTACAGAGAAATAACCCATGCTTGGAAATCACAGCTGTGGTTTCCAGATTTCACCCTACTTCTTTGCTTATAGCTGGTGGTCTTTGCCATGTTATTTAGCTTCCCTGAGCTTCTGCTTCCTTATTGCCAAAACAAGCCCCTTTGCACTGTTGATGGGAATGTAAATTGATGCACCCAACATGGAGAATAGTAGCGAGGGTCCTTAAAAAACTAAAAATAGAACTACCATATGATCCAGCAAACCCACTCACAGGCATATAGCCTGGGAATACCATAATTCCAAAAGATACATGTACCTCAGTGTTCGTTGCAGCACTATTTACAGTAGCCAGGACATGAAAGCAACCTAAATGCCCACTGACAAATGAATGGATAAAGAAAATGTGGTACATATATACAGTGGAATATTACTCAACCATAAAAAGGAATGAAATTGGGTCATTTGGAGTGATGTGGATGAACCTAGGGTCTGTCATACAGAGTGAGGGAAGCAGAAAAATGGTATTGTATATTAATGTGACTGCCACACATGTATATGGCATGTATATGGGACCTAGGAAAAATGGCATTGACAAACCTATCTGCAGGGCAGGAACAGAGGCACAGATGTCGAGAACAGACTTGTGGACACGGGGTGAGAGGAAGGGGAGTGTGGGACAAATTGAGACAGTAGCGCTGACATATATGTGCTACCATGTGTAGTATAGATAGCTAGTGGGAAGCTGCTGTGTAGCTCAGGGAGCTCAGCTCAGGGCTCTGTGATGACCTGGAGGAGTCGGGAGTGGGGGATGGGAGGGGATTTCTGTATACATATAGCTGATTCACTTTGTTGTACAGCAGAAGCTAACACACATTGTAAGCAATTGTACTCCAATGAAAGAAAACCTATTCACTGTGCTCAGTACGAATGACATAAACTGTTCAGTGTTTAGTTTGGTGACTAGACTGATAGATGACAGGCAATGCAGATTCACTTCCTTTTCCATCTCAGAGCAGATGCCACATGAGTGGAACCTTCTGACCCCCCCAAGGAACATTACGCAGCCTCTTTAGAGGAAGCCCGGCCAAGTCCTGCCTGTGAATCCCATGTGATGGCCGACATCAGAGGCAAAGTTCTTCTTCCTTCATCAGCCCCACTCTCCAGAGCAGTGTCCAATCTCTAGTACCAACAAATCATGTCTCAGTCTCATAAATTCAAGGAGCACTGCTAAATTTGCTTCTCTTTTCACCCAAGGCCAAAGTCCTTGTTGAATTTAATCAGGATGGAAGTGGAAACAGGAATAAGCAACCTGCAAGACATATGTGCAACAACTAATAAACACATTTCAGTACAGCTTCTCTGCCTGGAGAGGCAAAGCAACAGAGCCATGACACCATTAAAAAGAAAGGAAAAATAATGAATGGCAATGAGTAGAAAATAATTCCAATGTAATCAGGTTGCTCATGACCCATAAGCTGGAAAAATTAAAGGACATTTTTCCTTCCCCCCACCCCCCAAGTAGGTATCAAAGACAAAATGCAGCTAAAAAACATAGGCAGTCTTTTATAATGGCTACATGCTCATCTCGAAATTACTCTTTAATATAGGGAGGGAGGAGGTTGACCAGAAAGCTTATATTAAACAAGTGGTGCTTTAGTACCTACTATGTGTCTTGAGTAACTTCTGAAAACAAACAAACAAACAAACAAACTGAAAGTCACTCAGTCGTGTCCAACTCTTTGCGACCCCATGGACCATACCACCCATGGAATTCTCCAGGCCAGAATACTGGAGTGGGTAGCCTTTCCCTTCTCCAGAGGATCTTCCCAACCCAGGGATCAAACCCAGGTCTCTCACATGGCAGGCAGATTCATTACCAGCTGAGCCACATGGGAAGCCCAAGATTACTGGAGAGGGTAGCCTATCCCTTCTCCAGGGGATCTTATCAACTCAGGAATCGAACAAGGGTCTCCTGCATTGCAGGTAGATTCTTTACCAACTGAGCTATCAGGGTCAGAGCATGCAAAGAGTTTCCATAAACCTGTCTGTTATCTTGACATGAATGCAAATACAGTGAATATTGTCTGTTACAACTCTTCAATATTTTGTTTTAAAAATCAGTCATGTCATAGGTAACATTCATAACTAAATAGCAATCCATTGCACAAATATAGCATGATTTAGTCATTCCACAATTGATAGACATTTAAGTAGTTCCATTTGGGATGACTCATAGCTATGTTTCTCTTCTAGGAGTAAGAGTATATTTAGTCATAGAATTTAGTATATTTAGTGTAAATTTAGTCATATAATTTCACCTGAATTCCAAGCTAACTCAACAGCTCATTTCACTTTTACTCACCCTTACTCTGCACGGGGTTGTGAAGAGTCAGACACAACTAAGCAACTTTCACTTCACCTATATAAGTAAGAGGTAATTTAAGGTCAGGATATTTGATCAACCTGTTGCTCTCAAAATTTTCTGGGCCTGGGGCATCAGTAACACAGTCAGTGGCAAACTGAGCCCCTTGGTTAAAATATGGCATCTCTGCATCCTTAAATGTCATTTCATAAGCAGAGTTTCTCTTAAACCATTTTTCAAAGAAAATTCTCTTAAAAATTTTTCCAAAGGAGAAGCTAGTCCCCTTCAAACACTTATGGTTTTCTTTTTAACCCACTATTAATATGATTTTGGGTCATTTACTTTTTTTTTTCTAGCCAAGTGTATTATATGAAATCTAGTTAAATTCAGAAAATTTTTATTTAGTGACTATGATGCAGTGACAGACTATTTTCTTGGGCTCCAAAATCACTGCAGATGGCGACTGCAGCCATGAAATTAAAAGGCGCTTGCTTCTTGGAAGAAAAGCTATGACCAACCTAGACAGCATATTAAAAAGCTGAGACATTACTTTGTCAACAAAGGTCTGTCTAGTCAAGGCTATGGTTTTTCCAGTAGTCATGTAAGGATGTGAGAGTTGAACTGTAAAGAAAGCTGAGCACTGAAGAATTGATGCTTTTGAACTGTGGTGCTGGAGAAGACTCTTGAGCATCCCTTGCACTGCAAGGAGGTCAAACCAGTCAATCCTAAAGGAAATCAATCCTGGATATTCATTGGAAGGACTGATGCTGAAGCTGAGGCTCCAATACTTTGGCCACCTGATGTGAAGAACTGACTCTTTGGAAAAGACTCTGATGCTGGGAAAGATTGAGGGCAGGAGAAGGGGACGACAGAGGATGAGATGGTTGGATGGCACCACGGACTCAATGGACATGAATTTGAGCAAACTCTGGGAGATAGTCAAGGACAAGGAAGCCTGGTGTGCTGCCAGTCCATGGGGTCACAAAGAGTTGGACACGACTGAGCGACTGAGCAACACCAAATGATACCTACTGAATACACTGCAGAATGTGCAGATGGTGATTGTAGCCATGAAATTAAAAGACGCTTACTCCTTGGAAGGAAAGTTATGACCAACCTAGATAGCATATTCAAAAGCAGGGACATTACTTTGTCAACAAAGGTCCATCTATTCAAGGCTATGGTTTTTCCTGTGGTCACATATGGATGTGAGAGTTGGACTATGAAGAAAGCTGAGTGCCGAAGAATTGATGCTTTTGAACTGCGGTGTTGGAGAAGACTCTTGAGAGTCCCTTGGACTGCAAGGAGATCCAACCAGTCCATTCCAAAGGAGATCAGTCCTGGGTGTTCTTTGGAAAGACTGATGCTAAAGCTGAAACTCCAGTACTTTGGCCACCTCATGCAAAGAGCTGACTCTTTGGAAAAGACTTTGATGCTGGGAGGTATTGGGGGCAGGAGGAGAAGGGGACGACAGAGGATGAGATGGCTGGATGGCATCACCGACTTGATGGACGTGAGTCTGAGTGAACTCCGGGAGCTGGTGATGGACAGGGAGGCCTGGCGTGCTGCGATTCATGGGGTCGCAAAGAGTCGGACATGGCTGAGCGACTGAACCAAATATGCTGGGTGTTGTGAAAGACATCAAGTCACACAAAACCTGTCATGAAGCAAATCTGTTCACTAAGAAAATATTTAAGCCCTTCCCTTTATTCAAAGAGTATGAAATATTACAATTCCACTTCAGTCTTCCAAAGTCTAGATATTTCATGACTTTGTTGAGGACTCAGCCAAGAAGCAAACTCATTGTAAAACAGATGCCCCAAGATGCATGCATTACATACAGGATTCCCGGGGTGTCTACACAACCTAGTCATGCTTTTTATGTGACCACAATCTTTATTAAGCTCGCCATCTGGTTTAGCAACCCACCACAGATCAGGACTCACAGATAAAAAGAGGCAAGCAGGGTAGGAAGGAGAAGTGACAGCAAACTTGTGACAGCCAGGGGAAAAAACCAAAGAGCATGAAAACCAGATAAGCACGCTGACATTTTATGCAGTGGACACAAGGACAAACTGGCCTTCATGAATCAATAGGTCCTGGGGCACTTCTGCATTTCATCAGAGCTCAGGAAGGAGCAGCTGCGCCAATTACTGGCCTTGGCACACTGAGATAAAGTCAACTCAGTCTATCCTAGGTAAGAAGGAAAGTGAATGGTGTAATAAATTTTTAAGAATTTCTATCAAAGGGTTACACTGTTTTAAAAGCTCTGAGGCTTAAATCAGCAATATTTTTTTCTAGGTCAGAAACAGGTACCTCTTACCTGTTATTTCTTAAGTTCTGTTATGTGCTACAAGTGTATATATAAATATACCTGTACCTCAAAGAGGAAGATCATTGTCAATACTAAATTGAGATTCAGAGAAGTTGAGAAATTTTCTAAGTCATGCAGATGCTACTTGATTGACCCAAGATACAAAGGCTTGATTTTCTAACTCCAAAATCCATGTTATGTCATTATACCACACAGCTTTGTTTATCTGAGTCACCTTCCTCAGGGTTACTTTAGGATTGACATATATACACTGCTGATACTATGTATAAAATAGATAGCTAACAGGAACAGATTGTACAGCACAGGGAACTATACTCAATGCTCTGTGGTGACCTAAATGGAAAGAAATCCAAAAAAGAAGGGATATATATGCATGCATATAGCTGATTCACTTTTCTGTAGAGCAGAAATGCACACAACATTGTAAAACAATTATACTCCAATAAAAATTTTTAAAAAGATGCCTTTTTCTCCATGAAGATATCCTAAAATGAAGTGTTTAAGTATATAACCCAGAGTTATCAGCATGCTCGATTGACTTCTTTGCCTCAGGGAATAATTAGATATCCAGGTTGCTACTGTGTTTAATTTGTACCTACCATATGCCCCAGTGCCCTGTAGAAGGACATATGAAGAAGTCTTTCAGCTGACTGAGGACTTCTCTGGATTCCCAGGTTCAAGCACTGCTGGGAGACAGGGGTGGGCTCACACCAGTGCTTCTGGAGGTCAGCGTGGCAATGAATGAGGGACAGTGTCTTATCTAACCTCAACACAGAAACAGAGGCTGCATCACATGGGCATATCGACTTGGCAAATGAAAAGACCTCCGAGTTTTGTTCCAAAAAGCAGTTTGTAGGAAGAACTGGGATAGGAAGCTCTTGGGTACATCCAGGGACATCCTCTGGAGGAGGGAGAAGGGCCAGATCCCTGCAGGCCACGTCTTTCAGACAGATATTTGTGAAGAGCAGGACCAGAGCTAAGAGGGAGCCCAAGACTTTGGAATCAAAATAAAAAACATTTGAATGTGAGACTTTAACAAATAAAAATTAATACAAAAGTTCATGTTGCACAACATATCCAAAGTTAAGTAAAAACAGGATGAGTGTTACTGCTGTTTCCTTTGTGTCAGGATTTACTTTGGGCAATACCAACAGAGAGTTAACAGAAATGTTCTTTTTTGTTCTAATTTGTGTTTTAATTGGAGGAAAATGGCTTTGCAATGTTCTGTTGGTTAATTATACATATATGCCCTCTCTCTTCCCATCCCACCCCTCTAGGTGGACACAGAGTGCCAGGCTGGGCTCCCTGTGTTACACAGCAACTTCTTACTAGCACAGGATCGTGTATATATGTCAATGCTGCTTTCTTTCTTTCTTTCTTATAAAGAAAATCAGTCTTTATTGTGTGATCACAAGAGCATTATAGGTTTTTTGGTTTAAAACAACAGAACATTACAACAAGGAAAGTTGTGACAGTTTCTGAAAATCCCATCTCCTTAGAAAACCACCATGAACATCTGATCCAAAGACTGCTGTGCACACGCACACAGGAGCACACACATGTGCAACCAAACACATCTATATTTAGATGAGAGCTTACTACTCACATTCTTTAGCAACTCCGCCCTTCTCACATAATCAGGCATCTTAGGTATGAGTCAGCTCTTGCCACAATATTGCTGATTAACAGGATGGTCCCCCAAACTCAGAGGCTTAAAGCAACAATCAAGCTCATGGTCTGTGGGTGAGCATGGTCTTTCATGGTGGGTCACCAGCATGCAAGAGAACGCTCCTTTCTTAATTTGTCCAACTTTCTCCTTCCTTGGTTGTATCTATAATTCCATTCTACATCTGCATCTCCATTCCTTCCCTACAGACAGGCTCATCAGTACCACTTTTCTAGGTTCCATGTATTACATTTCTTTTTTTGGATATTTATTTATTTTGCTGCACTGGGTCTTGGGTGCAGCACGTAATCTTCGATCTTCCTTGGGGCAAGTACACTCTTAGTTACCGCCTGTGGGATCTAGTTCCCCAACCAAGCATTGAACCTGGAACCTCTACACTGAGCATGGAGTCTTAGCCACTGGACCACCAGAGTAACAATGTTCTTTAAAAAAGAAGGGTGAATACATGGCTGCAGGAAGATGGTGATTTGGGAGATTATTTTTAAATTACAAGGTTCACTAGGTTGGAGGAAATAAAAATTACCTTGGAGTTTTTAAGTGTGGGAGGGAACTGCAGCATGAGACAGCAATTCTCAACTGTGCTTTTGCTCAAAACACCACCAGGGAGCACCAGAGCCAAGGGAAGCAGCTTAAAAGCATCATTAGATTGCAGAGCCTGGTCTTGCTGGGCTTGGCCATATGACTTACTTTGGCTTGTAGAACACAGGAATAAGTGAAATTGTGATAAGCTGAGCCTAGACCTCAAGAGACATCACATGTTCCCACTCACTCTTCTTGCAGTTCTATCATTGCCATGAAGAGAACTTGCCCCAGGTAACCTGCTGGTCCCAAAAGAGTGAGAGTCACATGAACCCATGATAAACTAAACCCATGGCCTGAAGCCACACTCAGCCAACCATGTTGGAAGCATTAGGGCTGCCCAGTCTCCCTCAGAGATGCATGAATAGATGATGCTTATTCAGTTCAGTTCAGTTTAGTCGCTTAGTCGTGTCCAACTCTTTGCAACCCCATGAACCGCAGCACGCCAGGCCTCCCTGTCCATCACCAACTCCCAGAGTTTGCCTAAACTCATGTCTATTGAGTCAGTGATGCCATCTAACCATCTCATCCTCTGTCGTCCCCTTCTCCTCCTGCCTTCAATCTTTCCCAACATCAGAGTCTTTTCAAATGAGTCAACTCTTCGCATCAGCTGGTCAAAATACTGGAGTTTCAGCTTTAACATCAGTCCTCCCAATGAACACCCAGGACCAATTTCCCTTAGGATGGACTGGTTGGATCTCCTTGCAAGGGACTCTCAAGAGTCTTCTCCAACACCACAGTTCAAAAGCATCAATTCTTCAGTGCTCAGCTTTCTTCACAGTCCAACTCTCACATCCATAATGACTACTGGAAAAACCATAGCCTTGACTAGACAGACCTTTGTTGACAAAGTAATGTCTCTGCTTTTTAATATGCTGTCTAGGTTGGCCATATCTTTTCTTCCAAGGAGTAAGCGTCTTTTAATTTCATGGCTGCAGTCACCATCTACAGTGATTTTGGAGCCCAGATAAATAAAGTCAGCCACTGTTTCCACTGTTTCCTCATCTATTTGCCATGAAGTGATGGGACCGGATGCCATGATCTTCGTTTTCTGAATGTTGAGTTATAAGGCAACATTTTCACTTTCCTCTTTCACTTTCATCAAGAGTCTCTTTAGTTCTTCTTCACTTTCTGCCATAAGGGTGGTGTCATCTGCATATCTGAGGTTATTGATATTTCTCCAGGCAATCTTGATTCTAGCTGTGTTTCCTCCAACTCAGTGTTTCTCATGATGTACTCTGCATATAAGTTAAATAAGCAGGGTGACAATATACAGCCTTGACGTACTCCTTTTCCTATTTGGAACTAGTCTGCTGTTCCATGTCCAGTTCTAACTGTTGCTTCCTGACCTGCATACACGTTTCTCAACAGGCAGGTCAGATGGTCTGGTATTCCCATCTCTTTCAGAATTTTCCACAGTTTATTGTGATCCACACCGTCAAAGGCTTTGGCATAGTCAATAAGCAGAAATATATGTCTTTCTGGAACTCTCTTGCTTTTTTGATGATCCAGCGAATGTTGGCAATTTGATCTCTGGTTCCTCTGCCTTTTCTAAATCCAGCTTGTACATCTGGAATTTCATGGTTCACATATTGCGAAGCCTGGCTTGGAGAATTTTGAGCATTACTTTACTAGTGTGTGCTGCTGCTGCTGCTAAGTCACTTCAGTCATGTCCGACTCTGTGTGACCCCATAGACGGCAGCCCACCAGGCTCCCCTGTCCCTGGGATTCTCCAGGCAAGAACATGGGAGTGGGTTGCCATTTCCTTCTCCAATGCAGGAAAGTGAAAAGTGAAAGTGAAGTCGCTCAGTCATGTCCGACTCTTTTCGACCCCATGGACTGCAGCCCACCAGGCTTCTCCGTCCATGGGATCTTCCAGGCAAGAGTACTGGAGTGGGGTGCCATTGCCTTCTCCATACCAGTGTGTGAGATGAGTGCAATTGTGCAGTAGTTTGAGCATTCTTTGGTATTGCCTTTCTTTGGGATTGGAATGAAAACTGACCTTTTCCAGTCCTGTGGCCACTGATGAGTTTTCCAAAGTTGCTTTCATATTGAGTGAAGCACTTTCACAGCATCATCTTTTAGGATTTGAAATAGCTTACTGGAATTCCATGACCTCCACTAGCTCTACTAGAGATCTCTTCAAGAAAATTAGAGATACCAAGGGAACATTTCATGCAAAGATGGGCTCGATAAAGGACAGAAATGGTCTAGACCTAACAGAAGCAGAAGATATTAAGAGGAGGTGGCAAGAATACACAGAACTGTACAAAAAAGATCTTCATGACCCAGATAATCATGATGGTGTGATCACTTACCTAGAGCCAGACATCCTGGAATGTGAAGTCAAGTGGGCCTTAGGAAGTATCACTATGAACAAAGCTAGTGGAGGTGATGGAATTCCAATTGAGCTAATTAAAATCCTAAAGATGATGCTTATTATTGTGGGATTTTTGTGGTTGTCTGTTACACAGCAATAGCTGACTGATGCATTGTCAACAAGTCAAAACATTCAGCAACTTCGTAAGCCTTTGCATAGATCAGTGATTATCAACCCTAAGTATACAACATAACTGCCCAGACAGTTTGTTAAAAATAGCCAATGCCTGGATCCTCACCTCAGACCACTTCTTTTAGAATCTCTAGTGATTGCTCTTGGGCACCAGACATTTCAAGAGCTCCTTGAGGGATTTCCCTGACTGTCCAGTGGTTAAGACTGCACTCTTCCAATGCAGTGAACACAGGTTCGATCCCTGGTCAGGGAACTAAGATCCCACATGCAAAAAAAAAAAAAAAAAAAATGCTCCTCAGGTGATTTTCAAATGTGCAGCCAGGGTCAATAACACTGATGTAGATACAAAAATCTTATCACCAGCATGAAGAACGACATGAGCACACAAGCTCACTTTGTACTGGGTACTGCAAGTGTAAAGCCAATCCTCAGAATTCAAAAGTTCATCAAATTGTATCCAGATATTGGAAGACTTATAAACACATTGCTAGCAGGGATTATTAACACATATTAATACAGTGACCTGAGCACACCTCTACCTGGAAGCTATTTCAGGATCATTTGGGGGAATTTGAGAGTATGCAAATTCCTGACCCCACAGGCTGATACAGTAGGTCGGGATCTTGGGTATATTCATTTTTTTTTTTTTTTTTAAATACCACAAGGCATTTTGATATGTAGTCAGGTCAGGAAATTTTGCTTTGGAATGTGCCAGGTTGGTCTTATTAAGAAGTGGAATCAGGACTCAATCTGAGTTAAAGCTCATAAGCTCCCCTTAGAGTGTTCAGTGAGATTAGGGCAGCTATCTGCTCTGAGCCTCTATCAAAATTCCTTTTCTAGGAGCCTAGCAAAAGGACTTTAGACCCTGAATATGGGAGAAATGATTTTTAAAAGTAAGAGATCTTTTAATTAGATGATGCAAAACCTAAGTTTGAAAGAAGAGATTTTTACCACCCCCCTCCTCTGTCATTAGAGGGATTTTTAGTGACTAGAGAGTATGTTCCAAAACCAAAGCAGAGAGAAAATGTAGAGTGAAAGTGAGATGAGACAGGTTGGTGCATAAATGCGGCTCTGGAAAGTTCCGAAGGTGGAAGGATATTCCAGGTGTGCATTTCAAGTAATAACCAGGCACGAGATCAGAGTGTGAGATGTAATACACTCTCCCTCGCTGAGAATCCCAGGGACGGAGGAGCCTGGCGGGCTGCTGTCTGTGGGGTCGCACAGAGTCAGACACCACTGAAGCGACTTAGCAGCAGCAGCAGCAGTTGAGGTTTCTAATGAAGACCTGGCCCTTGGATATTTGTCTGTCTTTTTGGAGGATTCCCAGATCCCCAAGATAGTGGTTGGCCCTCCACCACCAGCTCAGCAAGAGTCCCTCCCCTGCTGCTCCCAGGACTCACACCCCTCATAGGAGACGGCACATGCCATGTGCCCTGTTTGTAAATTTCACAGCTGTTTTTGTGTTTCTCTCTGTGTTTGGTTTTGTTTGTGACAGCTTTCTATGCATTGTCTAGATAAATAAACTAGTAGGTAAACCAGCATTACTGGAGAAGGAAATGGCAACCCACTCCAGTGTTCTTGCCTGGAGAGCCCCACGGACAGAGGAATGCAGCAGTCTGCAGTCCACGGGGTGGCAAAGAGTCAAACAGGACTTAGTGACAACAACAAACCACCATCATATCCTGGTGGCTGCCCTGGTGGCTCAGACGGTGAAGTGTCTGCCTACAGTGCAGGAGACCTGGGTTCGATCCCCGGGTCAGGAAGATGCCCTGGAGAAGGAAATGGCAACCCACTCCAGTATTCTTGCCTGGAAAATTCTATGGATGGAGGAGCCTGGTAGGCTACTGTCCCTGGGGTCGCAAAGAGTCAGACATGGCTGAGCAACCTCACTGGTTCACTGGATTATATCCTAATGGAGAGAATCATTGTCAGTTTCTCTCATGTAGGAAAGAGAGAGTTCCTATATACTAGGAGACTTTGGGAAAATTTTTCTAAATAGTAAATTCATTCAACTGGGTTTATTCAAGGCCAGCTGATATCAGGAAAATTATGACGGAACACCTGTGAATCATTATGGCCCATTATTTGGAAATAGGAGTGGAGGAAAAGGAACAGAAACATCTCCTGGCCAGATAAAGGCCCTTCTCATGACCACAACCATCCATTTTAGGGGAGCCGAACTCTCAAGCCTCCTTCCTCAGAGCCTACCAAAATGTTCCAGACTCCCTGTCTATTTTTTTTTTTAATGCTTTTGATGTGGACCATTACAAAAATCAGACTTTTAATTTGTATTAGAAGTTAGCCCATTAACGATGGTATGGCAGTTGCAAGTGGACGGCAAAGGGTCCCGGCCATACGAACACATTTATCCTCTCTCCCTCAAACCCCCTTCCCATTCAGGCTGCCACACAATGTTAAGCAGGGTTCCCTGGGCTGTTCAGCAGGTCCTCGCATTGCTGGTTATCTGTTTTAAATATAGCAGTGTGTACTTGTCCATTTTTAAAGTCCTTATCAACTTTGTTACAATGTTGCTTCTGTTTTACGTTCTTTTGGCGGCTGAGGCATGTGGGATCCCAGCTCCCCGACCAGGGGCTAAACCCACACCCCCTGCTTTGGAAGGTGAAGTCTCACCCACTGAGCCAACAGGGAAGTCCCTCCCTGTCTAATTTTGAGCATTAAACCTGTGAAAGATTCCAGGAGTCCTTTCCTGGTGAGGGTTCCTTCCACTTCCCAGGTAGGACATGGGTTAAATGGAGGCTGGTCCACAGTCAGAACTGATGCTCAGTGACTCCCAGGCTCTCATTGCACAGGCTTCCTGTACAGAGCCAGATTTTCTTCACCTGGGACTGCTCTGAAGAGATATGTAGCTATCTTAAGGGAATACTCTAGCTTTTCATTTAATGGTTGCCGAGAGCAGCAACCTTAGAAGTGTTGTCAACTCTCCAAGGAGGCTTCTTCCAAGATCAAAAGGGCCCTGAGGAGCTGACTCTCCAACGTGTGGAAAGAGGCTGTGCTGGGCTCATCAATCATAGAGAAAAAGGACATCTGAATTTCCCTCTGGGAGGCCATGATCTCGGCTGTCTTATCCACACTTTGTTATCCATTAAAATAATTAAATGTGAACAAATAAAATATCAGCAGATACAGATAAAATAAATATTTCAGTAGCGTTTTTTCAAAGCACCAAGTCGGTGAAGAAGTTCTCCAACTACATAAGAAGTTGGAGATCGGCTCTTTGGAATCCAGGAGACGGCAGATCTGGGTGCAGAGTGAACAGGGGTGAGAAATGGGTTGAAAATAGGGGATTTGAGAATGGTCTTTACTCAGAACGACAGCATTCATTGGCCCTTGTACCTTGATCACCTACCTCCACTCAAGGCTGGAGATATAGGTCCTGAAGAGAAGGAATTGCAGTCTAGTCCCTATGTGATCCAGAAATAACCCACCTTCACAGCTATGGAAACTCTGGCTAATGTTTATTTATTTATTTTTAATATTTGTTAATTTATTTGTTTGACTCTGCTCTGCCCTAGTTGTATACTGTGAGATCTTTCATTGCAGACCACGGGCTCTTCAGTTGCAGCATGTGGACTCTGTAGTTGCAGCGAGTGGGCTTTAGTTGCTCTGCTGCATGGAGGATCTTGGTTCCCTGACTAGGGATTGAACCCATGTCCCCTGCCTTGCAAGTTGGACTCTTAACCATTGGACTACTAGGGAAGTGCCTGCAGATAGTTTTTAACTTCTTGCATCAACTGCAAGACAACTGCAGAACACTTGATGATGTTTGTAGGACTACATAAATATTAAAGATTATGGCAATGGTAAGAGAGGAGAGGAGAAATACAAAGAGTATATAGGGAGGGGGTTGTGATAAACTTTCAGTTAAATTCAGTTCAGTCTCTCAGTCATGTCCAACTCTTGGAGACCCCATGGACTGCAGCATGCCAGGCCTCCCTGTCCATCACCAACTCCTGGAGTTTTCTCAAATTCATGCCCATTGAGTCAGTGATACCATCCAACCATCTCATCCTCTGTCATCCCCTTCTCCTCCCTCCCTCAATCTTTCCCAGCATTATTGTCTTTTCCAGTGAGTCAGTTCTTCTCATCAGGTGGCCAAACTATTGGAGTTTCAGTTTTAGCATCAGTCCTTCCACTGGATATTCAGGACTGATTTCCTTTAGGATTGATGGTTGGATCTCCTTGAAGTCCAAGGGACTCTCAAGAGTCTTCTCCAACACCACAGTTCAAAAGCATTAATTCTTCGGCACTCAGCTTTCTTTGTAGTCCGACTCTCACATCCATACATGACTACTGGAAAAACCATAGCTTTGACATAGCTATGTAATAGCAAAGTAATGTCTCTGCTTTTTAAATTGGTCATAACTTTCCTTCCAAGGAGTAAGGGTCTTTTAATTTCATGGCTGCAGTCACCATGTGCATTTTGGAGCTCCCCAAAATAAAATCTGTCATTGTTTCCCATGAAACACTTCCTATTTGCCATGAAGTGATGGGGCCAGATGTCATGATCTTAGTTTTCTGAAAGTTGAGTTTTAAGCTAACTTTTTTGCTCTCCTCTTTTACTTTCATCAGGAGGCTCTTTAGTTTTTTTTCCCTTTCTGCTATAAGGGTGGTATCATCTGCATATCTGAGGTTATTGATATTTCTGCTGCCAATCTTCATTCCAGCTTGTGCTTCATCCAGCCCAGCATTTCTCATAATGTACTCTGCATATAAGTTAAATAAGCATACTCTGCATATAAGTTAAATAAGCAGGGTGACAATATACAGCCTTGACGTACTTCTTTCCTGACTTGAAACCAGTATGTTACTCCATGTCCAGTTCTAACTGTTGCTTCCGGAACTGCATACAAATTTCTCAAGAGGCAAGTAAGGTGGTCTGGTATTCCGATCTCTTGAAGGATTTTGTCATCAATTTGTCATGACCCACATGGTCAAAGGCTTTGGCATAGTCAATAAATCAGAAATAGATGTCTTTCTGGAACTCTCTAGATTTTTTGATGATCCAGTGGATGTTGGCAATTTGATCTCTGGTTCCTCTGTCTTTTCTAAACCCAACTTGAACATCTGGAAGTTCATGGTTCATGTACTGTTGAAGCCTGGCTTGGAAAATTTTGAGCATTACTTTACTAGCATGTGAGATGAGTACAATTGTGCTGTAGTTTGAACTTTCTTTGGCATTGCCCTTCTTTGGGATTGGAATGAAAACTGATCTTTTCCAATCTTGTGTCCACTGCTGAGTTTTCCAAATTTGCTGGCATATTGAGTGCAACACTTTAACAGTATCATCTTTTAGGATTTAAAGTAGCTCAACTGGAATTCCATCACCTCCACTAGTTTTGTTTGTAGTGATGCTTCCTAAGGCCCACTTGACTTGCATTCCAGGATGTCTGGCTCTAGGTGGTACAATTTAGGAAATGATGAAAGCAAAGCACTACACTGTTATTCAAAGTTGCAGCTGTGACCAACAGAAGTAGAATGATAATTTTTTTTTTAAAGAGAGCTGAGAGGGAAGGGAGAGAGGGGATCACATAGTATGAGTGAGCTACATGAGATAAATAAAACATGAAATAAACAAATCAATAAGTTGCCTCTATTTTTTTAAGTCTAGTAATTATCCGGAGTTGTGAAGTTAAACAGATCTAAAGCAAAAATGATTAAAAGAGCTTCTCTTTGAGGAGTAACATCCCTAGTTAGAAAGGGGGTAGAGGTGAAACCATTGCTGTGTTAAACTCTTTAGTATCATATCATTGTACTTGTGCATATATATGAAGTGATGCTTCCCAGGTGCCACTAGTGGTAAAGAACCTGCCTGCCAATGCAAGAAATGTAGGAGATGTGAGTTCTATTCTCGGGTTGGGAAGGTCCCCTGGAGGAGGAAATGGCAACCCACTCCTGTACTCTTGCCTGGAGAATCCTATGGACTGAGGAGTCTGGTGGGGTCACAAAGAGTCAATCATGACTGAAGTGGCTTAACACACACAGCACACATGAAATGATGATGCACGTGAACTCTGGAGGCTGTAACGTGTGATTTTAGGCAACTTCACCTAATTTCTCCATGCCTCAGTGTCAGTGTATATAAAGGCAGGATTAATAATAATGTATACCCCATATTGTAGGAAGAATTTAATGGGATGATGTAATTAAAGCATTTAATGTAATGACCGAGTAACTTGTCAATAAAGATTGGTTATAATAATAATTATTATCATCATCACTTGTAACTTGCTTTTATCCACTTAGTACATCTTTAACAGCTCTACAAATTGAGACACATAGCTCTAAGTCACTGTTTGGTAGCTGCATTATAGTCCGTAGTTTGGGCTGCCATACTCCTTCTGCCTTTTAACTGCTAAGGTCCAAACATGCTCCTTTTTGAAACCAGGGTTTCTCAGTCTCAGCACTATTAGCATTTGGGGTCAGATCATTTTTTGTTGTGTGGGACTGTCCTGGGCATTATCACATGTTGAGCACCATCTCTGGCCTCTGCTCAGTAGATACACCACCTCCCCCAAATTCTAGCCACCAGAATGTCTCTACACGTCACCAAATGCCCTTGGTTGCAGTGGAGAAGAGGGAGAAAATAGCCCCATTTAAGAGTCACTGTACTAAACTAACATGGCTAAAATCCATCCCAGTGATTTCAGTGACTGCCCACCTAGAACCAAGTTTCTCTTCATAGGAAACCATCCTGGAGCTAGCTACAGGCAGATATAAAATGCTGCAATCCCCTTTGGGCAGTGGTCCTCAACAATTTTGGCACTAGGAACCGATTTTGTGGAAGACAATTTTTCCATGGACCCGGGGTGTGTATGCGATGGTGTCGGCGTGATTCTGGAGCATTGCATTTCTTATATCATTGTTGATCTGACAGGCGGCAGAGCTCACGTGCCAATGCAAGTGATAGGGAGTGGCTGTAAACACAGGTGAAACTTCACTCACCCACCTGCTGCTCACATCCTGCTGCGCAGCTTGGTTCCTAACAAGCTACAGACATGTAAGAGCCCATGGCCTGGGGGTTGGGGACCCCTGCTTTTGGGTATTACTCATCTGAAATTCAAGATTAGAGAGACAGCTGCATTGTGTCTTTAGTCTTAGTTGCACTTTATAAGACTTTGGAAAAGAAGCAAGGAGTATTATTCAAGGTCTAATATTAACCTCTTCAATCAAGCCAAACAATGGCAGACTATTAGAATGATATCATTCAGCCTCTTGGATCTTATGAACTCCATCATAAGTTTTATCACAGAAGAAACTGGGTACAAGTTTTGAAGAAGTAGTTAATAGCTAATTTAGCGTAAAGCAGTGTGTTTTTCCACAAATTTTCCTTCTAACCAAGGCTAATAGCCTTGCCATGGAATGCCAAGGGATCCAGCAACTCCATAAAGGCCCAGTTCAATGATTAGGTGAGGACAAAACATGAAATCCACATCCAAATAACACTAGCTCAGAGTTTACCTTCATAAATGCATGAGAACAAATAAATACAAGTAGAATCCCATGATTACATGCCATTTTAATTTAGGGTTGTGATTAGCAAAAGTACATCCATGTCTTTGGGGATAGTTTATCATAGCAGTACTTTGCTGATGTGGTTTCAGAAAATTATTTTAAATGAAAAATCCTGTAGAACATTGTGTTCACAAGTCCCTGTCCACATAGCAGTGGATCTGCTTAAGGAAAACATGGTTATGGCTCAGAATTAGTGCTTTCTACTGTATCAGTATTGTTATATTAGGGACCTAGAGGAGTAAAGGAGGCTGAAAAGAAATGAGAGTGAGGAAACTGTCAGAACTAGAGGTCAGGGAAAGAATATCTCCAAGGAAGGTACCTTAACATGGTGCAGAGGAAAGGCGATGAAAATGAAGAAAAAACGGAAAAACCAGGACATGAAAACAATGCCGGGTTTATTTAGATAAACCAAATTCAACCCAGTAGCACCACCTCTGTGCTCTAATATAATTTCATTTAAATATAATTGGAATGTAGCAATGCCACTTTCATCTCTCTCAAATTTATTGAAATGAGATTTTATAAGTATTCACAAGCTATTCCTTCTTCAAATCATCCTTGTACCAGGGGAGTCCTAAGACTACTTTGTTTTCAGAAGTCATTGATTGAAATTCTGTTTAGTTCCTCTACTGGTCAGCCAGCTTTGGAATAATTAATTGTTTATGCTTTGTCTCCAAAGCAAGCAAGAACAATCCCATTTGAGGATTTGCTGCAGAGAAGCTGTCTCTCTCTATAGCGCTATGGACTGATTCCTGCTCCCTCTAGAATTCATATGTTGAAGCCCTAATCCCCAGTGCGATGGTATTAGGAGGCGGGGACTTTGGAACTACTTAGGTCATGAGAATGGAGCCCCCATCATGGAATTAGTGCCCTTCTAAAGACGACGGGGCTTGCTTGCTTCTTCTCCTCTTTCCCTTTACTTCTCTTTCTCTTTCCCGCTCCCATTCTCTCTCCCCTCTCCCTATTTCTCTCTTCCTCTCTCTCCCTTTCTCCCCTCAACATGAGGACATAATAAGAATACATCTATTTACACTCTAGCAGGAAAGCCCTAATCAAGAACCAAACCAGTCAGCACCTTGATCGTGGACTTTACCAATTTCAGAACTATGAGAAATCAGTCTGTTGTTTAAACCATCCAGCTCCTGTTACTGTGTTATGGTAGCCTGAGCTAACACATACACGTGTGTAACACGTTTTTCTTTTTGTTTTGCTTGTGTTTACATGTAACGGAAGTCAGCCAGCAAGATCCTTGTTGCTAGCGAGCTATACTTTCAGTCAACATGAAGCCCAAAGGCCATGTACACCCTATTCATCCTGAAACCACAAAGAAGGCAAATTTTATCTGATCAAAAATAAGAAAAATTTGAGGAAAGCCAGCAATTTAATTTTGGGTGATGGAAGAGGGGGCTGATAACAATAAAGGTAAACCTTGGAATGGATAACACTGGCAGTTTTAAATGACACAACAGAAAAAAACATCAAGTTATTCTTGAATGTTAGTTAACTCAAGCTAAGAACTATCAAAAGAGCTGAGATTTTAATCAAATAGCATGCCTTTTTCTTAAGAGGCCACCACACCCATTTCTAACTTTAGTAGTTGAGTTTCTTTTTCTTTTCTTTTTATTAATCACTTGGAATTATCTTTAATTAGGTACAAAGACTTTTCCAATCACATCACATAGAGATCATTTTATCCCCTGCTCTGTTTGGCTGCCAGTCTCTTGTCTCTCTCCTCAGCAATGGTAAGGCAAATACCCTTTCCACGGGGAAGAGAGATCCATGGTTTGTTGCCTTTGCCAATAAGGAAGACGTTTGAGAGCCATGTGGCAAAGCTGTTGCCATTCACATCTTTCACATGAACTACATTAAAGGAACCTGGATGTCTCTCCTGGTTGGTAATCATACCAATTCTTCCCAGGTTAGCACCTCCAGTCACCATGCATAGGTTACCAGTGTCAAATTTGACAAAATCAATGGTCTTGCCAGTCTCCAAGTCAATTTGGATGGTGTCATTCACCTTGAGGAGGGGATCAGGGTAACAGATGGTGTGAGCATCATGGATCACCAGATGAGGGACTCCTTTTGTCCCCACAAAGATCTTTCTTACTGTACAGTTTACACTTGGCCTCCTCGGGTGTAATACGATGAACAGCAAAGCGACCCTTGGTGTCGTAGATCAAACGAAAATTCTCTCCAGTCTTATCAATGCTGATGACATCCATAAAACCAGCAGGGTAGGTTATATCGGTGCAGACTTTGCCATCCATCTTAATGAAACACTGCATGCAATCTTCTCTACTTCATCTCCTGTTAGGGCATACTTAAGTCTGTTCCTTAAGAAAATGGTTAGGGGGAAACATTCCCTCAGCCTGTGGGGCCAGGTAGATGGACGAGGGGCAAACACACCAGTCACTCTGTCCAGCATCCAATGTTTTCGAGCTGCTACACACTTCTTGGGACCGTGAGTCATGGCTGCACTAGGCAAGAAAAGAGTGACTTTCTTTTAAAACATAGAAAGTTTAGACCAAAACTGGGAAAATACTTCTCATTAAAAGGAAGGTAAAACAAACATTTTCATAAAATCTATCTCCATTTTTTTTGCATGCATGTTCAGTCGAGTCTGACTCTCTGAACCCATAGAGTGTAGCCTGCCAGGCTGCTCTGTCCATGGGATTTTCCAGGCAAGAATACTGGAGTGGATTGCCATTTCCTCCTCCAGGAAAATCTATCCCCTAAGATATTTCTAAAGTGATACGACTCTGTATTTTCTTAGAAACTACCTGCAATAGAAGTTATACTGTTAGTTGCTTTTGAAATTATTGAAAAAAAAAAAGCAACTGTCTTATTTTGATTTGCTGATGCAGGTAGCAATAGAGTTCCTTTAGATTCAGCTTGATTTGTCTTTTTCATTGGCTTTATTAAAAGATATTAATATATGTATTTTTTATAGTTTGCAATACACATACATTATTGTCCTTAATCTTTTCAATGATCCTGTGAATTTAGTAATATTATCATCACTATTTTTTTCAGAGAAGCAATTGGCTGCTAGAGAGGGAAAGGAATTTGCCAGATGTTAATCAGTACAAAAGTGGTACAGCTAGAATCTTGCAGAATCCACAGGCTTTTATAGGGTACTTCTTGTTCTCCCCACACAAATGAAGTGTGGTTCTTTCTCAACAAACACACACATACACATAAAACATAACTTGCTTTAGAGACTGATTACAATTGGCCACCTATATGAGAAAACTTTCACAGACTTGGAGTCCTTCATGACGAATTTTCTCCTTACAGGCTACAATCCTCATTTTGATTAGTGACTTGGAGATTATATGGAAAGTAAAACACTCTGCTGGGTGGAGGCCTATTGAGTTCCCAAAGGACAATCAGACTCACCATGTCCCCAGTGGACCCACCCAATCAAATAAAGCTTTCTTTCTTCACCCTCATTTTAAAAAAACTTTTCGGAAGCCTTCCTGGGATGATCAATTTGCCTGCTAAAATTATGTCACTCAAGAATTTTGAAAAATGTGTGTTGACTTATATTGAAGATTGCTCAGCATTTTTCTGTCCCTCTGATTCCAGACACCCCCTTGAAGACAGGTTCTAAATGAGAACACCCTGCTAAACTGTCTAGACCTTGTGGAGAACACTCAAGCAGAAACAGTACAGTGGGCTTCCCTGGGTGTGTAAGTGAGAAACCAGCCTTGTAGTTAAGTGTGCCATGCTCGAATGAGGTCACTTGGATTTGCATCTAGGCCCTGCTATTTTCACTAAAACTGAGGATTTGGCTAAATTATTTAATAGTGTTGAATATTTAACTCATTGCTGTATCATGAGAACTAAATGAGTAAATAGAGGAAAGTACTTCAAAAGCATCAGGCACATAGAAACCACTATTAAAGTATTAGCTATTATCATTACTATCAGAGGATGAGATGGTGGATGATGTCACTGACTCAATGGATGTGAGTTTGAGCAAACTCTGGGAGATGGTGATGGACAGGGAAGGCTATGTGCTGCAGTCCAAGGGGTTACAAAGAATCAGACATCAATGAATGATTGAACAACACCAATTGCTATCATCGCCATATAAAAATTCTTCCTCTCGAAATTTTAGGGAAGAACAATAATTTTTAAAACAGTTTTATGGTCAAAACCGACTAATTTCCCCCTGTTTTTGTTTCCAAGTCAGAGCTCTGCAAACCACAGCACAAGGAGCAAATCCAGCCCACTATTGTTTTTGTACAACCAGCAAGCTAAGAAAGGCCTTGCCATCTTAAATGGTTGAAAAAATATCGAAAGAGGAAGCCGTTTCATGACACATGATTGAGAAGAGAAATATGAGACTTTGGGTGAAACATGAAACTCAAAGCCCAACTTTTCCCAAAGAAATCTCTCCAAGTTTCAGGCTCTTCTGCCCATACCGTGATCTTGGTCTCTTTCCCAGCCTGGAGCAGGCGGCCAGCTGAGAGTCACAAAACAGGGTTTTGACTCTCCTTTACAAGTCCCGACTAGGGGGTCCAGTTGCTCACTTTGGAATGTGGGAACGTTTGAGACTTTTTACCTGGGGATCTCAACCAAAAACGAGACAAGAAAGAGTCCTAATAAAAGAGAAATTATTTGCCCCATACATACAAGTTACCTTTGCATTTTATTTCAGGATGAATACCAAAAAAGAAAAAGAGAGAAAATTGGTTTTCTCATAATGTCTTTAGTTTAACGGCATTTAAAATCCTTACTCTGACAAGTAAATTATACAGTAACCCATTTAAGCATGTTCTTAAAACAAGCCAACAGAACAAACACTTTTGAGGTGTGGCTGAAATCTGGAGCTGTGATGAAATCTTAATCTCGTTTTCTTTCCAGTCTCTAGGCTTCTGTCCTTTACTTTGATCCACCCTGTATAAAGCTACTGGCAAATGTTTCACTGAATTTGATGTTATAAGTTGTACATAAATTCACACACCCTCACATTTGCCTTGTAACAGAAATGGCAACTTGTAAATGATGACATAGCAATGACTCAGCAGTTTGAAGCCCTCCCAACAACTACCTCACCCCTTTATATGGAGCTTTATCCACACTTCTTCCCTGGGAAGCTTCCTTGATTACCAAGGGGATCAGTAGACAGACAGGCATCTGCCTTCCATATGTACTGGCAGACATCACCTGTGGAGAATCCCAAAGATGAGGGGAAAGGAAAATAAATAAGAAATAAATATGGGGCACAGTCCAGCAAAACTTGGTATCTGAATAAGCATAAAACAAAGGTTGACTACCAGATCATGGTGGGCAATATCCTATGTGTCTGATCCACCACCTGATCATCTTGAAATGTGGAGAGATAAGGAAAATAATCCCTAAAATTCTGGGATCCTAACTAGGGTTGGCTTCTCAGGTAGCTCAGTGGTGAAGAATCAGCCTGCAATGCAGGAGATGCAGGTTTGATCGCTGGATTGGGAAGATCCTCCTGGAGAAAAAAAAGGCAACCCACTCCAGTATTCTTCCCTGGAGAAGCATATGGACAGAGGGGCTTGGTTGGCTAGAGTCCATGAGGTCACATAGAGTTGGACATTACTTAGTGACAAAATCAACAACAAGAACAACAGCTAGGGTTGAGGCAATTATGTCCCCCTTATGTTTATTTTCATTGAGTACCAATTCTGACTAGGTTAGATTCGTATACATATAAGAGACATCCCATAAGTGTTCCCTACAAAAGGGACAGAAAAACTGTGGCCCACCAGCCAAATCTGACTATGGCCTGTTTTTGTACAACCTGTGAGCTAAGCATGATTTTTGTTTTCAGATGACTGAAAAGAATTAAAAGAAAGCTACTATTTCATGACCTGTGAAAACTGTATAAAATTCCAGCTTCAGTTTCTATAAGCACAGGTGAATGGAACCCTGCCACACTCATTTGTGTTGTCTACGGCTGCTTTCACACTACATGGCAGGGCAGAGTAGGTTGGGTAGAGACGAAAGAGAGCACAACACCTAGAATGTTTATTCTGACCCTTTGCAGAAAAAGTTTTCCAACATTGCTCTATGGTCATTAAGAAGAGCAGGGATAAGGAGGCTGCCTCAGTATGAAGGAGTAGGCTGCGTCCCAATTCCCTTCCTAAAACCATGATGTTTTGCTTAGTTGCTCAGTCATGTGATATCTTCAAATTGGCACTGGCATCTGTCTTCTGCTCAAAATGAAAACATTCCCGGGAGGTCTCTTTCGTACTCCAGAAGAATACAATAAGGTGGGGAGGGGAGATGGAAGAAGAAGGAAAAAGTGATCAAGGGAGTTGTCTTGTCGTTTCTCACATACTAACGATCCAGAGCTTGAACAGTAGCCTTCTGGTAAACTTAAGGGTTGAGCCAGATAATCTGTGCTTCATTCTAGGTCTAAACTGCTCTGATATTCTCTCTGTTTTTATTCTCTTTCAGGCCTCAAGAGTTTCAAAATCTTACCCTTATCTTATTAAGTATAACTATGAAAACAGAAGTTGGCCTTAAAATATTAGGTTAGGGGTATCAGAGACTTTTGTATAGGGACTGAAACCTTTAAAGGATATGACCTTTCCATATTCAAATGCTTACTTCCAAAGATTTGTCAGGAACACACATACGCCAACAAGGAGTTTATACTTGTGGCTGACTACCAACACACAATTATCATTAGTGTATAAGCTTCCCAATGAATCTGGGACTTCCTGTCATTAAATAGATAATTCCTCAAAGGCAGAATGCACATCAGCTTCTGCTGTCCTCAAAGGGCCTTGTATTTAGTAGGATGACACCATAAACAGTGGTTGAGTAAATATTTTATTTATTCAGACAAGTTTACATTTTCATTTCATGTTGCATTTGTATGTTAACTCATAACATAATTTTGGATATTTTGATACATTTTAATATGGTAATATTAAGTAAGCATTTGCATGCACACATCACTATTAAAAAGCTGGCTTAAAACTTAACATTCAAAACACTAATATCATGGCACACAGGCCCATCACTTCATGGCAAATGGATGGGGAAAAAATGGAAACAGTGACAGACAGTTTTCTTGGGCTCCAAAATCACTGCAGATGGTGACTGTAGCCATGAAATTAAAAGACGCTTGCTCCTTGGAAGAAAAGCTATGACTAACCTAGACAGCATATTAAAAAGTAGAGACATTACTTTGCCAACAAAGGTCAGTTCAGTTCAGTTCAGTCACTCAGTCATGTCTGACTCTTTGGGACACCATGGACTGCAGCATGCCAAGATTCCCAAAATGAGTAAGTTTTTTGAATCAGGTGAAGCTTGATCGAATCAAGTATTGCAGCTTCAGCTTCAGCATCAGTCCTTCCAATGAATATTCAGAACTGATTTCCTTTGGAATTGAATGGTTTGATGTCCTTGCAGTCCAAGGGACTCTCAAGAGTCTTCTCCAACACCACAGTTCAAAAGCATCAGTTCTTCGATGCTCAGCTTTCTTTATGGTCTAACTCTCACATCCATACATGACTACTGGAAAAACCATAGCTTTTGCTAGATGGGCCTGTGTCAGAAAAGTCTCTGCTTTTTAATATGCTGTCTAGGTTTTTCATAGCTTTTCTTCCAAGGAGCAAGCAGTCATGGCTGCAGTCACCATCTGCAGTGATTTTAGAGCCCAAGAAAATAAAGTCTGACACTGTTTCCACTGTTTCCCCATCTATTTGCCATGAAGTGATGGGGCCAGATGCCATGATCTTAGTGTTTTGAATGTTGAGTTTTAAGCCCACTTTTTCACTCTCCTCTTTCACTTTCATCAAGAGGCTCTTCAGTTCCTCTTTGCTTTCTGCCATAAGGGTGGTATCATCTGCATATCTGAGGTTATTGATATTTCTGCCACCAATCTTGATCCCAGCTTGTGCTTCATCCAGCCTGGTATTTCATAGGATGTACTCTGCATAGAAGTTAAATAAGCAGGGTGACAATATACAGCCTTAATGTACTCCTTTCCCAATTTGGAACCAGTCTGTTGTTCCATGTCTGGTTCTAACTGTTGCTTCTTGACCTGCATAAAGATTTCAAGAATTCCCATCTCTTGAAGAGCTTTCCACAGTTTTTTGTGATCCACACAGTCAAAGGCTTTGGCTAAGTCTATAAAGCAGAAGAAGATGTTTTCCTGGAACTCTCTTGCTTTTTCGATGACCCAACAGACGTTGGCAATTTGATTTCTGGTTCCTCTGCCTTTTCTAAATCCAGGTTGAACATCTGGAAGTTCTCTCTTCAGGTACTGTTGAAGCCTGGCTTGGAGAATTTTGAGCATTACTTTGCTAGCGTATGAGATGAGTATAATTATGCAGTAGTTTGAACATTCTTTGGCATTGCCTTTCTTTGGGATTGGACTGAAAACGGAAATTTCCAGTCCTGAGGTCACTGCTGAGTTTTCCAAATTTGCTGGAATCAAACAGTGGTCTCCTACATTGCAGGCAGATTCTTTACCTGCAATATAGGTAAAGGGAAACCCCACCAAGAAAAGTCTATAGTCAAAGCTATGCTTTTTCTAGTAGTCATGTATGGATGTAAGCATTGGCCCATAAAGAAGGCTGAGCACTAAAGATGTGATGTTTTTGAACTAATGTTGGAGAAGACTCTTGAGAGTCCCTTGGACTGCAAAGAGATCAAGCTAGGCAATCCTAAGGGAAATCAACCCTGACTATTCATTGGAAGGATTGATGCTGAAGTTGAAACTCCAATTCTTTGGCCACTTGATGGGAAGGGCTGACTCATTGGAAAAGATCCTGATGCTGGGAAAGATTGAAGGTGGGAGAAGGGGATGACAGAGGATGAGATGGTTGGATGGCATCACCGACTCGATGGACATGAGTTTGAACAAGCTATAGGAGTTGGTGATGGGTGGGGAGGCCTGGCGTGCTGCAGTCCATGGCTTCAAAAAGAGTTGGACATGACTAAGTGACTGAATAACAACAATCACTATGTAATACATAAAAGTTTCAGCATGCACAAATGAAATAGAATAGACACACTCAGTTCAGTTCAGTTCCGTCACTCAGTTGTGTCCAACTCTTTGTGACCCCATGAATCGCAGCACGCCAGGCCTCCTTGTCCATCACCAACTCCCGGAGTTCACTCAAACTCACGTCCATCGAGTCGGTGATGCCATCCAGCCATCTCATCCTCTGTCGTCCCCTTTTCCTCCTGCCCCCAATCCCTCCCAGCATCAGAGTCTTTTCCAATGAGTCAACTCTTCGCATGAGGTGGCCAACACACTGCTGCTGCTCCTGCTAAGTTGCTTCAGTCGTGTCTGACTCTGTGTGATCCCATAGATGGCAGCCCACCAGGCTCCCTTGTCCCTGGGATTCTCCAGGCAAGAATACTGGAGTGGGTTGCCATTTCCTTCTCCAATGCATGAAAGTGAAAAGTGAAAGTGAAGTCACACAGTCGTGTCCGACTCCTAGCGACCCCATGGCCTGCAGCCCACCAGGTTCCTCCATCCATGGGATTCTCCAGGCAAGAGTACTGAATCCCTAAAAACCATTCCAGACTTTTGGGTCACATAGACCAAAATAACATTCATTCATGAAGTGAGAAACTTGTCATACGAAGTGAGCACTATGAAAATAAATCCCCAAAATGACAAATAAATATATTCCATTTGTAAATATACAAGTAAGAAATTTGTAGGGAAGCAACACAGATGTTTTTTAACTATTGAATTTGGTAAACATTTGGGGACAAGACAAATAAAAAATACATCTCCTAAGTAATTATGAAGACACACTTTGGATAACTCTCTTCTATAAGCTATTATTTTCTTTCCTAAAGTCAAGAATATTTATAAAATTTTTCTCATCAGAGCATGAATTCATAGGCAATTGCAGCAGGGTTATCTACAAAAGTCATCATCAGAGCCCATTGCAGTAAGAATTCACAGGAAGCTTGTACCATCAACATTTGTATGGAATGTACAATTAGCCACTAAGAGCACAAAATATTAGAATAATAGAAATACAGTGACTAAATGTCTCTGTGCTTCAGGGACTTAACTGAAAATATAAATGTTCACTGACACAAAGACTCACTCCCAAATTCAAAGAAAACTTTCTTTTATTGTTAAGAAGAGATATTGGGACAAATAGATTCTACTAACCTTTGTCATCAATGTCCTGGGTCCCAGAATGATGGCACTATTCAGGGTTCTCGGTTCCATATAGTGGAAACCAACTCTGATTACTTCAAAGCAAAAAGCAATTTTTCCTAAGGATGGGGAGTGATTTGCAGGATTCGGGCAGAGCTAATCAACCAGGCACAAAAGTGGGCAAAATGAAGGGAGGCCAGAACCACAGCCAAAATCATTACAATGGAACTCTATGTAGGACCTGATTGTGGCCACGTTATTCCAGCATCACTGCTAACCCTACCACCAGTAGACAGTGGAAATCACTGCAGCCACTACAAGATGAGTTCGAGAATGCCCCTCTACTTTATATCACTGCCCCAGAGTCAAAGCCCTAGGGAGGAGCACAGTAGACTTTGCTGTCCTTATTCAGTTGCTAAGTTGTATCCGGCCCAGCAACCCACTCTGTCCATTCGGATTTCTCAGGCAAGAATCCTGGAGTGGGTTGCCATTTCCTTCTCCAGGGACAGTAGGCTTTGCTTTGGTCAGATATTTATTCCCTACCTTGCATCAGGGGAATGGGATAAGAACATCCTTTTTTTTTTTTAGAAATCTTTTTTTAAGATCTTGAAATAAATTTCATTAATGAGAATCAAGGTCCTGCTCACTCTGATCTTTTTTCCCTTATATTTTAAATAATTATTTATTTATATTATTATTTATTAATTAATAATATTTATTTAATTATTATTTAAATAAATATATATTTACTATTTATTTATTTAAATGATATTTATTTGTATGGGATCTTAGTTGTAGCATCTTTCATTGCTACATGCAGGCTGAGTTGCTCTGCAGCATGTGGGATCTTAGGTCCCTGACTGGGTATTGAACCACATCCTCTGCATTGGAAGGCAGATCCTTAACCTCTGGACCACCACGCTTCCTCTTATCTTAAGCTTTCTTCAAAATAAGGATGGTTTTCAGATGTGAGATGAATGTCATTTTGGTTGCCCTCCCCTTTTGCAAGAAGTGCAAAATAAACACAGATATCACTATTACACATGAGAGGGAATAAATGACAACACATGATGAAATATTATAATTCTAGAAACATACAACTGTTCCATGGTCAATCCTAATGGGGGAAATAGCACTTTACTTCACTTCTGCGTGTTGCTCTAGTTCTTCTAGAATTGAAACCAATGAGAAAGATCCCGAAGATAGTTCCTCACATCCTTCTGCAGCCACCTGCTGTGGGCACCCCAGTTCCACTGGGCTGTGGCCTTTGGGTAAGTTTGGCAGGACAGTAGAGGATGGCAAGTGGATCCTGTCTCAGGGAAAGGAGGAAAGATTGCAATGTCCACATTCACGCAACAATGAAGTGTGTGAATAGAGTTGTGTGGGGCCTTTATCTTCAACTAGGGACAGGGAGATTCATAATGGGAGCATCCCTAACTAATGAGACAATTACAGATGGCCAGAACCGCAGTATTGTCCATCAGTTCCTAACCAGTCCAGGTATGGAAGGCTAATCAATGACACCATTATGGGAGGCCAACACTCTGACTTTGACTTTGAACTAGGAGGCCCCAGACTCCACGAGGGACCCTCACAGTGCCAGGGTCCATCAAAATCTAGAGCCATCCAGCTTCTTCTCCTTTTAAAATTTTATTTATTTATTTTTTATTGAATCTTGAATTGCTTTACAGGATTTTGTTGTTTTCTGTCAAACTTCAACACAAATCAGGCATAAGTATACAGATATCCCCTCCCTTTCGAACCTCTCTCCCATCCCCCACCCCCATCTCACCCCTCTAGATTGATACAGAGCCCCTGTTAGACTTTCCTGAGCCATACAGCAAATTCCCATTGGTTATCTATTTTACATATGGTAATAGAAGGTCCCATGTTACTCTTTCCATACATCTTACCCTCTCCTCCCTTCTCTCTATGTCCATAAGTCTATTCTCTATGCCTGTTTCTCCACTGTTGACCTGTAAATAAATTCTTCAGTACCATTTTTCTAGATTCTGTATATATGCCTTAGAATATGATATTTATCTTTCTCTTTCTGACTTACTTCACTCTGTATAATAGGTTCTAGGTTCATCTACCTCATTAGAACTGACTCAAATGCATTCCTTTTTATGACCGAGTAGTATTCCATTGTGTATATGTACCACAACTTCTTTATCCATTCATCTGTCTATGGACATCTGGGTTGCTTTCATGTTCTAGCTATTGTAAATTGTGTTGCAATGAACAGTGGGATACATGTGTCTTTTTCAATTTTGGTTTCCTAAGGGTATATGACTCTTGAGAGTCCCTTGGACTGCAAGGAGATCCAACCAGTCCATTCTGAAGGAGATCAGCCCTGGGATTTCTTTGGAAGGAATGATGCTAAAGCTGAAACTCCAGTACTTTGGCCACCTCATGAGAAGAGTTGACTCATTGGGAAAGACTCTGATGCTGGGAGGGATTGTGGGCAGGAGGAGAAGGGGATGACAGAGGATGAGATGGCTGGATGGCATCACTGACTTGATGGACGTGGGTTTGAGTGAACTCTGGGTGTTGCTGATGGACAGGGAGACCTGGCGTGCTGTGATTCATGGGGTTGCAAAGAGTCAGACACAATTGAGTGACTGAACTGAACTGAAGGGTATATGCCTAGGAGTGGGATTGATGGGTCATATGGTGGTTTTATTCCTAGTTTTTTAAGGAACCTCCATACTGTCTTCCATAATGGCTGTATCAATTTACTTTCCCAGCAACAGTGCAAGAGCATTCCCTTTCCTCCACACCTTCTCCAGCATTTATTGTTTGTAGACTTTTTAATGATGGCCATTCTGACTGGTGTGAGGTGTAGTTCTGTAGTTTTGATTTGCATTTCTCTAATAATGAGTGATGTTGGGCATGTTTTCATGTATTTGTTAGCCATCTGTATGTCTTCTTTGGAGAAATGTCTGTTTAGGTCTTTCCCCCACTTTTTGATTTGTTTTTCTGGCATTGAGTTGTATGAGCTGTTTGTATATTTTGGAAATTAATCCTTTGTCAGTTGTTTCATTTGCTATTATTTTCTCCCATTCTGAGGGTTGTCTTTTCCCCGTGCTTATATTTTCCTTTGCTGTGCAAAAGCTTTTAAGTTTAATCAGGTCCGACTTATTTACTTTTGTTTTTATTTCCCTTACTCTAGGAGGTGGGTCACAGAAGATCTTGCTTTGATTTATGTCATCAAGTATCCTGCCTATGTTTTCTCTAAGAGTTTTATAGTGTCTGGTCTTACATTTAGGTCTTTAATCCATTTTGAGTTTATCTTTGTGTGTGGTGTTAGGAAGTGTTCTGATTTCATTCTTTTACATGTAGCTGTCCAGTGTTTCCAAAACCATTTATTGAAGAGGGTGCCTTTGTCCCATTGTATATTCTTGCCTCCTTTGTCAAAAATAAGATACCCATAGGTGGATGGGTTTATTTCTGGGCTTTCTAACTTGTTGCATTGGTATATATTTCTGTTTTTGTGCCAGTACCATACTGCCTTGATGACTGTAGCTTTGTAGTATAATCTGAAATCAGGAAGGTTGATTCCTCCAGCTCCATTCTTCTTTCTCAAAACTGCTTTGGCTATTCAGGTTTTTTTTTGTTTGTTTGTTTGTTTCCATATGAGTTGTGAAATTTTTTGTTCTAGTTCTGAGCCATTCAGCTTCTAATTGCTTCTCTTTCATAACTGAAAAGAACTAACTGTATATCTAAACTTCTTTAGAATGCTTTGAAAACTTTAGGGAATATTTTGCTCACTCAGTGGCTCAGCTGGATTGTGAAGTCCTGACCATTCATGCCAATAGATAATAAGATAAGAAGCATGGTTCTTGTTTAGAAAAAAATGGCACTGTTTTAAAAAAGATACATATTTACTGGCACAATGTACATTACAGTATGATAAACACCTCCACTATCTTATTAAAAATACCTTTAAACTATTCATATGCTTTTGATAGAATTATTTCCTAGTGACTGAAATGAGAAATGTTTGTCAGATTCAAGGGGAGGAGGTGGTCTTTGCTGCTGAGAAAAGCAATAAGTACTCAATCCTTATAGCAGAAATGGTAACCTGGAAAAAAAAGGCCGAATACAGTCCTGGATCAGGACAGGATTTACTTGGTTTGCTTCTTATTCTCAGGGCATAGGGGTATCCGTGATGAACTGACACCAATGAGTCCATGTGCATTCAGCCCAGTAGGGGAAGGGACTGGACCCGCCACCCCAGAAGCCAATCCTTTTAAGGCTTGGCCAAAGCATACTGTAATTAGGCATTAACATCTAAAAAATAATAAGGGAATACAATTATAAAGCATGGGCTTATCAGGTAGCATGGAGGTAAAGAATCCACCTGTCAGTGCGAAAGATATGGCTTTGATCCCTGGGTGGGGAAGATACCCTAGAGGAGGAAACTGCAACCCACTCCAGTATTCTTGTCTGGAGAAGCTCATGGACAGAGGAGCCTGGTGGGCTTATGGTCCACGGGGTTGCAAAGAGTTGAACACGACTGAGCATGCGCCATGACTATAAAGCACTTTGCAAAATGAGAAGACTACACGAGTATCCATCATTCATAATAACGATGCTCTAGGTAATTGCAACATTCAGGAAGCAGTTTAGTCCTAGGCAGCCTTGGCAGGGAGACCACTAATGTTCAAAGGGCTGAGCACTAAATGCTTCAATTCCTTCCCTGGCTGGAAGACTGCCCAGAAAAGAGGGCAAGCCTACAGAGCTCTTGAGATGCAGACATTGCCAAGGAAATATCATTACATCTCCTTAACAGATATTTGGAGCAGCAGCCTCATTTTCAGATTTACAAAATAGGTCCCCTTCAGAGTCCTTAGAAGAAGAAACTGAGAAAACACATAAATAAATCAAGAACTCAGCCACCTTTGCAACCACCTTCAAAATCATGATTAATTCAAGGAGGAGGTTAAAGGGCATATGCTGTCCTTTAGGACAATTTCAAAAAAATTTCAATTCCTTTATATTCTGGTTATTTGAATGAATTATTTTCCTTAAGCAATCATGACATTTTGCAAAGATGTGAATTTTTATTTTATATTTTATTTCTAATTATACAAACATTTTCTTTGTAGCCTTTATCCAAATCTGGCAGTCTTTGTTCATTTGTTCATTCTTCGAATGTCTACAGCACTGAGAGTTGAGAGTGGTAGACGTCACTGTGCAGAGAGTATTTTTTGTTTCATTACAGTCTCTAATTTTTATGTGCATTTAGATTCTTCATCTCCATGATAAACCCCTAGAGACCAATGACAATATGCTGGGTGCTGATCTGGCTTCCCTCTGGACTGACAGCAATGCTCCCTAGTGGATCAGTTTGTTGTTGTTCAGTCGCTCAGTCATGTCTGACTCTTTGTGACCCCATGGACTGCAGCACACCAGGCCTCCCTGTCCATCACTATCTCCTGGAGTTTGCTCAAACTCATGTCCATTGTGTCGGTGATGCCATCCAACCATCTCATCCTCTGTCGTCCCCTTCTCCTCCTGCCCTCAATCTTTCCCAGCATCAGGGTCTTTCCCAGTGGGTTGGCTGTTCACATCAGGTGGCCAAAGTATTGGAGTTTCTTCTCCAACATCAGTCCTTCCAGTGAACACCCAGGACTGATCTCTTTTAGGATGGACTGGTTGGATTTCCTTTCTGTCCAAGGGACTCTCAAGTGTCTTCTCCAGTACCACAGTTTGAAAGCATCAGTCCAATGAAAAGATCCCTCATTAGAGCAATTTCATCAGGTAACTGATCCACTTTTTATACTGTAGATTGGTTACATGATAAAATTGCTCTAATAAGGGCTCTTTTGATTGTACATTTCTATTCTTAACATTTAAAACACCTCAAGCAACTTTTTAGATGTAATTTAGGCAGCAGTGAGGTTCATCTTTGCTCGAAAGTCCCTCCTTCTTAATAGGTTGATTAATCATCTCAACAGCATTGCAGGGAAGAGCATTCAGTACCTGTGGACAAATCAAGTGCACTCAAGAACCTCCCAAGTTCTCATCTGTCTGACAGTTGACAGGTCACCCTGGCTCACTTAAAGGGGAGAAAAAGACCGGTAGTTTTTTCTAACAAAAATTTTTGGAACACTTTGAGGCCTTCCTTTTTGAGTGCTTTTCATAAGAAATATCTACCTGAATTTTCCATTTATCTACAAATGCAATACAGAGTCAGTGCCCCCAAGCAACCAACACAGACACATTAAAGGAAAAAAACTGAAGAAAAGAACTCATTCTTGTGTATTCCTAGATATCCGGTGCCAACAGTTTGAAATATTCTTTCAAGGTTTTTTCTGATGCTCAAAAAAATCAAAACATGTTTATTCACATATAGTTTTGCTTCTTGTTTTGTTTTCAAAATTGAGATCATATGACACATATTCCTTTGTAAACTTGCTCCTTTTGTACTCAGCAATGCATAAGGGATGTTCCTTTGAATCAGTGAAATATTAATTCTTCTTCTTTCTAGTAATTGTGTTATATTCCCTTGTATGAGGCTTCCCAGGTGGCTCACTGGTAAAGAATCCGCCTGCAAAGCAGGAGATGCTGCTTTGATCCCTAGGTCAGGTATATCCCTTGGAGAAGGAAATGGCAACCCATTTCAGTATTTTTGCCTGGGAAATCTCATGGACAGAGAAACCTGGTGGGCAACAGTCCGTGGCATCACAAAAGGGTCAGACACAATTTAACTACTGAGCACACACATAGTTGCAGATGACAGCACCCTTATGGCAGAAAGTGAAGAAGAACCAAAGAACCTCTTGATGAAAGTGAAAGAGGAGAGTGAAAAAGTTGGCTTAAAGCTCAACATTCAGAAAACTAAGATCATAGCATCCAGTCCCATCACTTCATGGCAAATAGATGGGGAAACAATGGAAACAGTGGGTGACATTATTTCTTTGGGCTCCCAAATCACTGCAGATGGTGATTGCAGCCGTGAAATTAAAAGACGCTTACTCCTTGGAAAGAAAGTTATGACCAACCTAGATAGTATATTGAAAAGCAGAGACATTACTTTGCCAACAAATGTCCGTCTAGTCAAGGCTATGGTTTTTCCTGTGGTCATGTATGGATGTGAGAGTTGGACTGTGAAGAAAGTTGAGCGCCGAAGAAATGATGCTTTTGAACTGTGGTGTTGGAGAAGACTCTTGAGAGTCCCTTGGACTGCAAGGAGGTCCAACCAGTCCATTCTGAAGGAGATCAGCCCTGGGTGTTCTTTGGAAGGACTGATGTTGAAGCTGAAACTCCACTACTTTGGCCACCTGATGCGAGGAGCTGACTCATTGGAAAAGACTCTGATGCTGGGAAGGATTGAAGGTGGGAAGAGAAGGGGACGACAGAGGGTGAGATGGCTGGATGGATCACCGACTCAATGGATATGAGTCTGAGTGAACTCCGGGAGTTGGTGATGGACAGGGAGGCCTGGCGTGCTGCAGTCCATGGAATCACAAACAGTTGGACATTACTGAGCGACTGAACTGATGCACATAGCTATGCTGTCCCCCCGCCCCACCAATGTTTCCTTTCGTTGAACATTCAGACTTTTGCCAGTTACTCAGGTGACGTCTTTTCCCTGACCCTTAGTTTGCACTGTAAGTTTTTCTTCATCTCTAAAATTTGGAATTTACTTGACATGAAGTCCAGTTCTTTAAAAATTTTTCCCCTAAAGTTATAAATATTTACTTAATTCAGTTTCTTGAAACTACTTTGAATTTGAGCTTTAAAACACTGTGATAGTCCTGAGGCACATGAGAATATTCTACAATCATCCTTGATACTAGGGAATGTTGACACTGCTGAAATTCCTTTCAGTTCAGTTCAGTTCAGTTCAGTTGCTCAGTCGTGTCTGACTCTTTGCGACGCCATGAATCGCAGCATGCCAGGCCTCCCTGTCCACCACTAACTCCCGGAGTTCACTCAGACTCAATAATTAAAATAAGGAGTTGAAAGTTCTGGCACAATTCTATTACTATGACCCAGAAATAAATATATTTCTATACAAACATTTTCTACCAGCTGTTTTGGGTAACACTGTCCAGGGAAAAGCTAACAGTGATTAAACATGTTTAGGAAAATGCTATTTTAAACTAAATATGCAATTTTTTAAATTCTGATTTTTTGGGGTGTGTGTGTGTGAAGGTGATTATTTCCTTATCTCTTTTCCTAGTTTCTCCTTAGGCAGTGAAGGTAACTCTTCAGACTGATCATGGCAAGACAGAGAACCTCACTCTGCAGTCTCTCTATACCATATATGTAGAGTTCCTGGGAAGATGCCTGTAGCATCTCCAGCATCCTGCCCACCCCTCCCCCAGCTCCTCTTTATCCCATGCACATGTCCTTGCTGAAACAGTAAGCAATCAAACAAGACAGAACTAAAAAGTCATCCTTCTCACTTAGTCTGTGCCCTCAATCTTTTTTTATTCTTTAAATCGAAATGAAAGTGACATTTGGATTCACCTGTTAATCATTCATGAGAAACCATCTGCAAGTACAGGACAAAATGGCTTAGTTTGAGCTTAGAAATCAGAATGCACCTTAAACACAGGCATTTGACAAATCGGTTCTCACCCCAAGCAACAGAGTAAAATGAGGCCTGGCCTTCATGTCTGCACATCAGGGAAACTCAAGGCCCACCCTGGGAATTCAAAGCGGCCTCGGGCCATTTCACAAAGCCCAGGCTGAGCCCTCCCGGCCAGCCACCCACCCCTACTCACTATTCAGTACTTACCTTACTTGCACAGCACATCAGAGGAATTCGTAGGAATTAATAAGTCACAGGAATTATCTTTTTCTAACCAGGTGATATCCAACATATTTGAGTATTCTTCCCCATGGGGATAACTGTGCTAGAGACTGAGAAAAAAAAGAAACTTTTTCTCAAAGATTAACTATCTAGAACAATAGACCAATTCCCCAGAGAGAAGGGCCACAGGATGCTAAGTGGCAAAGGCCAAGAAGGGTCATCATTATTATCCTCAGAAATGACAGCTCCTGCACTTTCCAGAACAAAACCTCTCGGGCAGACAAGAGGACCAACTCAGTAAGAATTACCCTGGGCTTGGTCTTTTTTTTTTTTTTTTAAAGGACTGGCCTGGTCCAGACTTGCCTCATTGGATCATAAACATGTGTGTTCTGAAATCTCCCCCTTTTGCAAGCATCCTAGAAGATTCTGATGGATACAACAACTTTTAAAACCATAGGATTTCCCAGGCAAGAGTACTGGAGTGGGTTGCCATTTCCTTCTCCAGGGAATCTTCCCAACCCAGGGATCAAACCTGAGTCTCCAGCATCTCCTGCATTTGCAGGCATGTTCTTTATCACTGGTACCACCTAGGAAGCTCAGTAGAAATCATAGTGGTACTCTAGCTGTGGTCCATAAACCAGCAGCATCCAGAGCACATGGATCTTATTACATATAGGATGGATGAACAAGTTGCTACTGCATAGCGCAAGGAACTCTATCCAATTTCCTGGGATTCACCATAATGGAAAACATTTTAAATAAAAAGAATGCGTGTAACGGAGTCACTTTGTTGTACAGCAGAAATTAACACAGCATTGTGAATCAACTATATTTCAATAATAATAATGATAAAGAACCAAAGCACCTGGGTCTTGTTAGAGATATACATTCTGTACCACTACAGACGCGCTGATTCAGAAATTCTGGTCAAGGCTCAGCAATCTCTGCTTAAGAAGCCTTCCAGGTGATCCTCATGTGTGGCAAAATTTGAGAAGCACTGCCATAGCACACTTCTGTGGGACTCAGTTTGGAAAATATTGGAATGGCCAGTGAGAACACAGGAGTTTAAAGACGGAAGCCATTTGAAACTGTGATAACATGCATTAGTGGCTCCTTAAGAGAGGAGCTCACCTTTAGGGCAGAGATTTAAATTATGGATGATTTAGTGGAAAGAAGGAGAAAGGGCACTTGAGACAAAGGGACGAATGGGAGAAAACTGTAACAGGCAGAAATACGGGTCTGTCCAGGTCTATAATCAGCTCAGCAAGGATGAAAGTTTCACGTCATTTTTGAGTTGTGGGAATTACAGTTGGAGAGGTGTGCTCAACTTGGGATCTGGGAGAGCTTAAAAGGAACAGTAAAGAGTGTGGACCTTCTTGTTCAGGCACTGGGGACACACCATAGGATGATGAGGTGAGGAATAAATACCAAGCTACAAGACTGTGATTAGGAAATATGATTATGCATTGGCGAACAATGGGAAGCACACTGGGGAGGTTGAAAGTGAGTAATGAAAAATCTTGCAAACCTCCCTGGTGGTCCAGGGGTTGAGAAACTGCTTGCCAGTGCAGGGGACATGGGTTTGGTCCCTGGTTGAGGAGCCTTCCACATGCCGCTGGGCAACTAAGCCACAGTCCTGAAGCCTGTGCACTCTATAGCTCATGCTCTGCAACACGGGAAGCCACCACAGTGAGGAGTCCCTATGCTGCAACTGAAGAGTAGAGAAGCCACAGCTAGAGAAAACCCTCTCACAGCAACGAAGGCCAGTGCAGCCCCCCCCCCCCCCGCCCCCCAAAAAGTCTTGCAGTAGTCCAGAAATAAAGTGATGAGGGTTTGGGTTAGGGTGATGTCTGTAAGAAGCAAAGTAATCAAATAGATGTGAGTCTTCAAGAAGTAAAGATAGGCTGTCCTTGGTGTTTGGATGGGGTAGGGAGAGAGTGAAGAAGAGAAGGAGAAGAAAGAGAGGAGGGAAAAAATTAAGTGACCAAGGTTGACACCCCAGCTTCAAGACTAATAAACCAGAAGCATTAATGAACATGGGAAGTTCTGAAGGGGGTGCAGGTTGGGGGAAACAGAGATTGGGTCTTTTGATTGTTTCTCAATCATCTCTACTCTTCACATCACTAGCAGTTCTCAGAGCAAATCAATCTGCTGTGAAGAAAAAGACAATCATTCTATGAGACCTGTAGCAACTGAATATCAGTCCTTTCCAGCTGACAAAGTTTAAAGTTACAAAGAAGTTTTTGTTTCTTCATATAACAGCTGAAGTACAACTGTGATGGTCATCCTCAACTCTTCAAGGAAATTCCTCTGGGAAGCTGGGATTCTGGCTTTCATTCTGGCCAGCTAAACATGCCCTGGTTAATTGGATATATGCCTGACCCAGATTACCTGGAATTTCGAATTTGCCAACAGAAAGCTTGTCTTTATTTCCTTTGCTTTCTCTCGAGAATATTTCAGTGAAACAGGCCAACTTTGAAGAATTCTGGAAGCATGCTCTTGTTTCTGCCTCCTCTTATTAATGCTATGCAAGGATATGTATAAAACATAGGATAAAACGTGTAAAATCTATCCATGGAGTTCTCCAGGCAAGAATACTAGAATGGGTAGTATTCCCTTCTCCAAGGGATCTTCCCGAACCAGGGATCCAACCCAGGTCTTCTGCATTTCAGGCCAATTCTTTACCCTCTGAGCCATCAGGGAAACCCCCCTAACTGGGGAGGGGCATAGGAAAACCTGCACAGTACCAGCCTTCTGACTTAGTTTTCTTCTCCTTGGCAAGCTTTCTGGATTGTAAGCAATGCTAACATTCTTGGGTGTACTGATGGGTGCCTGAATAGTTAAAGAGCAGTAAAACATTAAAGGTCATTTTTTTGGTTTAGGATTTGGAGATGGCTTGGCCCTGTGCAGAAGTGACTCAGAGACTCTGCTGAGCAGGGTGAGGCCCTGCACCTCGGAGAGGGTTCTCAAAGAACCAGCAACACACGCCAGGGTGGGAGGTATGGACGCCTGGGGAAAACTGCTGCCGCCGACTAAGAGAGTCCCCAGGGACCAGAGCCATAAACTAAATACTTTAGAGCTGGGTCATAGAAATAAGCTCATAGATAAAAATTATATATGGGTTACAGGAGGCCCCCATCTTGGAGAACTTTCAAAGATGTGAACGTGTCCCTGTGTGCCAGCTGTTGGATTGTACTACTGTAATTTTCAGGGTACTGTACCATAAGATTAAAAATGCTTTTTTTTTGTATTTGTTTTTAATGTATTATTTGTGTGATAAGTATTATAGACCTATTATTATTCAGTATTATGTAGCCTATTGTGTTGGTTGGGTACCTAGACTAACTTTGTTGGACTTACAAACAAATTGGATTTATGAACATGCCCTCAGAAAGGAACTCACTTGAATGCAGGGGACTTAACTATATATACAAAAGTCCATACTTAAAAAAAAAACGAACGAGTCTCCATAGCCCATACTGACTGTATCGGTTTCCTATGGCTGCTATAACAAACTAGGGGCCTTAATAGGAAGTCTACAGTCTAAAGGCTAACGGTCTGGCATCAAGGTGTCAGCAGGGTGATGCTCTGTGATGGGATCTATTGGAGAACCCACTCCTTGTCTTTTAAGCTCCTGGTGGCTCCACGCGGCTCTTGACCTGTGGCTGCAACATTCCAGTCACTGCCTTCATCTTCACGTGGTCCCATCCTCTGTGTCTTCTCTTCTTTCTCTTGTAAGAACATTTATCCTTGGGTTTAGGACTCACCCCGGTAACCCAGGATGATCTCATCTCAAGATCCTTATTTAATTACATCTGCAAAGACCCTTTCCCCAAATAATGTTGCACTCACAGGGTGTAAGGGCTACGATGTGGATGTAACTTTTGTGGCACTGTCATTCAATCCACTATGTGTCTGCATCCTAAGTCGCTTCAGTCAGGTTCCAACTCTTTGTGACCCTATGGACCATAGCTCGCCAGGCTCCTTCGTCCACGGAGATGCTCCAGGCAAGAATGCTGGGGTGGGTTGCCATGCCCTCCTCCAGCTGATCTTCCTAATCCAGAAATCAAACCCAAGTTCCTTGTCTCCTGCAATGGCAGGTGGGTTCTTTACCACTAGTACCACCTGGGAAGTCCATTCAATCCACTACACCAATATAAATACATGATTGAATATGTAGGTAAATAAGTGGGTTGTTGTTGGTGGTGGTTTAATCACTACATTGTGTCTGACTCTTGAGATCCCCATGGACTGTGGCCCGTCAGGTTTCTCTGTCCATGGGATTTCCCAGGCAAGAATAATGGAGTGGGTAGCCATTTCCTACTTCCAGGGATCTTTCCGACCCAGGGATCAAACTGTGTCTACTGCATTGCAGGTGGATTCTTTATCATCTGAGCCACCAGGGATTCCCAAGTAAGTAGGAGGGAATAGGTAAATTTCCAGCACTTAAAATTCCAAGTAATATATGTAAATACTCCTCCTGCAAGGAGATGGAGCGCTAGTCCCCTCTCCTTAAATGTGGGCTGCACACAGTGAATTCTATCCAAGAGTCCAGTACTGGCTTCTACTCACTAGATGTCAGTAGAACCTGTTCCCTTCTCTACCTCACTGTGAACAACCAAATATGTATCCTTCTGATATTGCCAAATATTAGTTGCTATTATTGTAATTTACTATGATCTTTATTTTATAATAATTTCTTATCATTATTAAGTCTATTCTTCACCCTAAGAAAGATGAATAACATCCTACCAGTAAAGGACTCAGTTCAGTTCAGTTCAGTTACTCAGTCATGTCTGACTCTTTGCAACCCCATGGACTGCAGCACACCAGGCCTCCCTGTCCATAACCAACGCCTGGAGCTTGTGCAAACTCATGTTCATTGAGTTGGTGATGCCATCCAATCACCTCATCCTCTGTCGTCCCTTCTCCTCCCACCTTCAATCTTTCCCAGTATCAGAGTCTTTCCCAATGAGTCAGTTCTTCACATCAGGTGGCCAAAGTATTGGAGTTTCAGCTTCAGCATCAGTCCTTCCAATGAACACCCAGGACTGATTTCCTTTAGGATAGACTGGTTGGATCTCCTTGCAGTCCAAGAGACTCTCTAGAGTCTTCTCCAACAGCACAGTTCAAAAGCATCAGTTCTTTGATGCTCAGCTTTCTTTATAGTCCAACTCTCACATCCATACATGACCACTGGAAAAACCATAGCCTTGACTAGACGGACCTTTGTTGGCAAAGGACTGTCTCTACTTTTTAATATGCTGTCTAGGCTGGTCATAACTTTCCTTCCAAGGAGCAAGCATCTTTTAATTTCATGACTGCAGTCACCATCTGCCCAGCCCCCTACATCCTGAACAGTGGATGCTGCCCAGGAGAGCAGTGCGTTGCATGTTGACACCTCAAACTGAGTGTCATCTGTGACCTAAGCTGTTGTTGTTTAGTTGCTCAGTCATGTCCAGCTCTTTGCGACCCCATGGACTGTAGCCCACCAGGCTCCTCTGTCTGTGGAATTCTCCAGGCAAGAATACTGGATTGGGTTGTCATTTCCTTCTTCAGGGGATCTTCCCAACCCGGGGATTGAACCTGTGTCTCCTGCATTGGCGGGCAGATTCTTTTTTCTTTTTACCACTGAGTCACCTGGGAAGCTTGTGACCTAAGCTGAGTAATCAGCTTTTTGAACAGCCAACTTTGTTGAGCTTCAATCAGGAGCAGGCTTTATTTTTCTCCAGTCACTTACTCCCAACATGCCCCATCTGAGTTCTGTTCTCACTCCCTGAGGGCATCTCAGACAGAAAAAGGAGCTTTTAAGTCAGTGTCAGTAGTTAGAAGAGCCTCCTTGTATTATGACCCCAGCAGACCTAACTCACTAATTTAATGTAAGCTTCAACCTCAGGTCCGTTTCAGAACACAAGCCTGGCCTTCGAGTGGTGCTGTCCACACTCCTCCTCTTCTTCCTTTAGCTAATGCAGCCTCTAGCCAGGGAGGCAGCCTCCCTTCTGGGGATCATAGTCAGACTCTCGAGAGGTTACCCTGGAAGCCGACTCCTCACTTGGCCTCCTGTTGTTTTTGTTCAGTTGCTCAGTCATGCCCAACTCTTTGCAACCCCGTGGACTGCAGCCCTCCAAGCCTCCCTGCCCCTCTCTCTGAATCGGGGGTCCTAGATTCACTCAATTCCAAGAGACCATCAACTGTGAGACACAACCCCCTAAATGGGGCAAAATAAAGACATATCAAAACCTTAAACATCTGTATTAACAGTGAAGTGCTTCCTGCTTCTAGAATCATTAAAGTGGGCGGGAAAACCAGGAAATCAGCCATTAAACGGCACCTGTGTGTGCGCGCGCTCAGTCCTGTCTGACACTTTGCTACCCCAGGGACTGTAGCCCTCCAGGTTCCTCTGTTCATAGAATTTTCCAGGCAAGAATACTGGAGTGGGTTGCTGTTTTCTCTTCCAGGGGATCTTTCCAACCCAGGGATTGAACCCGCATCTCTGTGTCTCCCGCACTGACAGGCAGATTCCTTACCACTATCGCCACCTGCTGCTACTGCTGCTGCTGCTAAGTCGCTTCAGTCGTGTCCGACTCTGTGGGACCCCATAGACAGCAGCCCACCAGGCTCCCCCGTCCCTGGGATTCTCCAGGCAAGAACACTGGAGTGGGTTGCCATTTCCTTCTCCAACTCATGAAAGTGAAAAGTGAAAGTGAAGTCGCTCAGTCGTGCCTGACTCTTAGCGACCCCATGGACTGTAGACTACCAGGCTCTTCCGTCCATGGGATTTTCCAGGAAACAGTACTGGAGTGGGTTGCCATTGCCCACTGGGAAGCCAAAATTAGAAAAAAAGACTTTGGAAAGTCCTTTTAGCTGACCACATGCATTCAGTTTGGCCGCTATACTCCTGCTTAAATCAAAGGAAGTCTGGCTAATTTTAAAGATTGGACTTTTTTTTTTTTTTTTCATTTTCAATGGCATTCCCTCAGTGGGAGTGAAATATAATTTGCCACTGGTACAAATAAGAGAAAGGAAAAGTGCATGTAATCTGCATACTAAAAACTGGAATACTAATGAAGACAAATCACTCTTCTTGGTGGAATGGTCTACCAAGATCCTCCCTTTCACTCTAACTTGGCTTAGAAAAAAATCGAAACAAACAAAAAAGAGAGGAAACAGGGATTTCATTTGGAAAGTGCCTTAGAATTGTGAGTTTTAGGCCTAACTTGCAGGATCTGCCTCTATCTTTTTACATATATGGTGCATTCATACCAAGTTTCTTATGCTTGAAACCAGATCTTACAAGAATTAGAAATTAGTATATGCCCAATTACAGAGAATAGTCTAATTTGGGATTTAATACATCGTATACTGAAAACTCTGAATTGTACGAGACACTGTGAGGAAATGAAACCCAGTCTTTGGAGTCAGCAAAAGTAGGTTGGAATTGAACTCTGTGTCTTGCTTGGGTATGCCTCTCCTCCTCTTGTGTTTCTGTTTTTGATTTATAAAATGGTACAGATAGTTCCTAGATACTAAATACAGGACTAAATCAAATAAAGTGTGTTAAACAATGTATCCAGTACCAAGCATTCAGTAGGTTTTTTAATCTATTCTATTCTCATGGCCCCTTAAAAAAAATGACAGAGTTTCAAAGTAAATTTTTATTTTAAAGTGAATGAATTAATTAAGCTGCTTTAGATTTCAACGTTCATGGGAAATTAGAGAGAATGTTGTATTTTAAAAAAGTTTTATTGGTTTATTTTTGGCTGTGCTGGATGTTCCTCGCTGTGTGGGGGCTTTCTCTAGTTGGCAGCAAGCATGGGCTACTCTCTATTGGCGTGCCCGAGCTTCTCGTTGCAGTGGCTTCTCTTGCTCAGAGCATGGGCTTTAGGTGCGTAGTTGTGGCACCCGGGCTCAGTAGTTGTGGTGCGTGGGCTTAGCTGCTCTGAGTTGTGGGATCTTCCCAGACCAGGGATTGAACCTGTGGTGCATGGGCTTAGCTGCTCTGAGTCGTGGGATCTTCCCGGACCAGTGATTGAACCTGTGTCACCTGCATTGGCAGATTCTTACCCCCTGGACCGCCAGGGAAGTCCCAGAACTTGGTTTTTATATACCAGTTTAATAAGCAAATGGTATCTACCTAATGCCAGACACACTACAAGGGGAAACTGAATATGGCAGGTGCCCTCAGAGACTGACTGCCTAGGAGGCTCCATGGAGATGGGGGGACTGGAGCTCTGTGAGTCGTTGGGGAGGCAGGGGTGGAGTCAAGGAGACTCAATTCTGCCATATTCTGCAGAATGGAAACAATCTATCATCATCACACCCATCAGTAAGGGACCCAGGGAGTAGACTATGAATTCCATCTGCTTGACTACTGGAGAATCAAAAGGTCCAGAAATGTGTGGGATCCTTTGAGTTCATTCATCAAGGAACCTCCTTCAAGGTTTTCCTGCAGTTCTTGTGCTTTTCATTGTGTTTGATGACTGTCCCTTATATCAAGTCTGATTCCTGATGCCTCTTCCCAAGACCATGCTCCCTGGAAAAGCCCTGGCAACGCCCATGGACTCTAAGTTTACAAAAGCAATGTCTTTACAGGAGCATCCTTGGAGGCTCACTCTAAACCAGGGGCTTACCTTCTGGGACTTGGTGTTTCTAGAGTTGCAATGACCTTGTGATATCATTGCAAAGAAAGCATCTAGGATAAAATTTCAGGTTCAAGTAGAAGGAAGGGGAAAGGCCTGGGACGTGAAGCTGCTAAGTCACAGTGGAAGAGAGTGAACCTTGATATACGGGCAAGATGAAGCCACTGGCCTTGGAAAGAAGGGCAGGAACTCGACAGATTCACACAGCATCTCTTGACCTCTGAGTGTGGAAGCTGATGGATGCATTGTACACCTGATCTCAAGCACAGTTGAGGTTCCCTGGAGTTCTGGCTCGAGGAAGGCTGCTAGGGATCAAAATAAAGAGGACCTGCTACCTGGGGCAGGCTCCTGAAGCTGGAAAGAAAATAGAATGTTTGGGAAAATTTAAAATTTGGGAAATTTCTTCACACAGAAACAACAAAATCACAACTAATGGCTGAACAACCGTAGACAGAAAAGACTGGAGACGACCAGAAAGGATATTCTACTTCCAAAGGCAAGGAAGAAGCCACAGTGAGATGGAGTGAGAAGGAATGGCAGCCCACTCCAGTGTTCTTGCCTGGGAAATCCCACGGACAGGGGACCCTGGTGGGTTACAGAATTCTGAACCCCATGTCAGGCTTCCCAGTCTGCAGGTCTGGCACTGGGAAAAAAAAATCTGTAAAATATGGAGATGTATATATTTGTTGTGTTGTAGACTCAGTCGTGCCCCTCTTTGTGACCTCATGGACTGTAGCCCGCCAGGCGAGAACACTGGAGTGGGTTGCCCTTTCCTTCTTCAGGGGATCTTCCCAACCCAGGGATCGAGCTTGTGTTTCTCATGTCTCCTGCATTGGCCACTGCACCACCTAGGAAAACTCTATACACACACCTGAATTAGTTTTCTGTACACCTGAAACTAACACAACATTGTAAATCAGCTATAACACAAAATAAAAAATTAAAAAGAAATCAAGGCACTTTTGTGCATTCAAGTTACTTAGTGCACAGTTGGACATGTGGCTCTAGAGGTTTTGGATTGAAAAATTAAAAAAACAAAATTAAAAAATGTGTTATTCTTTTACCACAGTAACAAATATCTAAAAAATAAAGAGATTCTGCCCCACCCCCACCCCCTGCCCCCACCCAATAACACTGAAAAGAACATTTGAAAGAGGAGGCTTCAGAAGATTTAGGAAGGCCTGACTTCCCTCTGAGCCACCATGCTTCTGTTCTGACATTTCTCTGCCTGCTTTGATTTTTCTTTTCAAGCTGCAGATTCACACTTGGCTCAGCAATGAGCAGACTCCGAGACCTGGCCCACTGCCCCTCAGATAGTCGCCCCTAACCGAGGCTGATTTATGCGTAGATTGTTTCTGTGTAACAGGCGACACCTCGTGAATTGGCTGCCCTTCGTTGTCAACGAGAGTCCCCAGTAAGACCGGAAACCTTGCTTTCTCGCCCTCCTGGTGACTCTGCACCTGTGATTCATGGTGCCTCCTTGCTCACCCCTTGACTTGCTGGCAGAGACTCAGGCTGCTCATGGTAAGCGCTCCCCTCTCTGCAGCTGCCCTCTCAGAATTCATCTCCAAGAGGCAGAGGGCAGAGGCGTAGACACGGGCACCTCCATCATCACATCTGACGAAAATAGTCACCAGGAGTTGGATCAGACTGGGCCCTTGCTGGGGACTTCTGTTGAACCATCCCAAGCTGTTGACACCTCTGCATCTCATTTGGCAAGTTATCATCTCTTATCCTAGGACTGAATGACTTTGGAATAAACTCTCGTCCAAGGTTGGGTCAGTAGCTCTGACTGGATGCTTCTGAAAGAGATAGAGAGAGGAGTTTTCAAGGCTAAGACCTTCCAGGAAAATAATTTGAGACTAATTAAAAATAATTTAACTTTAAATACAGGTGAGGTTCCCAGGGCAACAGACCTCCCTTCTGACAGCAAGATTTAAAAAATTACATTCCAAAAAACCAATGCTATCAAGCCCAGTTTGCAAGCACTTGGCTTTCATCTGCATTTTTGCAAGAAATATAAATTGCAACACATTACACAGAACCTCACCCAGAGGCACAAGCCCAAGTGCTTACCCGGCACAATCTTGATGTTCTCAGCCTGCCCTCAATAACTGATACATTCTCACGACCATGAATAATCTGCTATCCAAGTGTGTGCATGATTAAAAGTTTTTCCCAGGAGTCTAAAAATAATACTGTGAGATTCTCTTATGAGTTGACTCAGATACTCTTTGGTTCTTAGAACACAAGAGAAAAAGTGGATGTAAAATGAGTGTATTCCTGTAATTTTCCTATTCTAACCTAATTATTTTATTTCGTCATCTGTAGCCTACTAATTGCAAGTGTCGGAAATAATGTGTTAATAAACATTGGATTCCCTCGTAGCTCAGACGGTAAAGAGTCTGCCTGCAATGAGGGAGACCCGGGTTCAATCCCTGGGTCAGGAAGATCCTCTGGAGAAGGAAATGGCAACCCACTCCAGTATTCTTGCCTAGAAAATCCCATGGACAGAGGAGCCTGGCAGGCTACATACCATGGGGTTGCAAAGACTCAATAAACATGAATATGCCATTAATGTTTTAAATGCTTTGATGAACCCATTTATTGCCCAAAACTATCATAGAATATTCATTATGATGAATATCCTTTTAAAAATGGATGAAACAAGGGCACAGAGATGTTAAGTGGTTTAGCCAAGATCACACAGTTTATCTAATAAGAGGCTGAGCCTGGATTCTCACCCAGATGTTTTAGGTTTAATGTCTGTACTCTTACCTAGTATACCATTAGGTCATGTGAGTAAAAAAGTGAAACTTTTTCACGACAGTTGGAAAAGTGGTTTTATTTGTTTTGTTACTAGTAATGGCGGCGGTGGTGGGGTAGGTTCAGAGAGTCTCCAAGCAACATTTGATAATTATATGGTTACTTGTGTTGAAAAGAACCTTAGAGACCATCTCATTTATTCCCTTCCTATTTTTAACAAGGAAATTGAGGCTCAACAAAGAGATTTCCTTGAGCTAGGATTTGGGTTTTTTCCCTCCCTATAATTGTGATGAGAAAACCAGGAAACAGGTGCCTGGATTCAGGTACCAAATACCATTAATTAACCTTGGGTTAATCCCAAACAATTCTCTTGGTTCTAAAATGAAAGACTTAAAATAGATGTGTTCCTGGGTTTCTGTAGGCTCTACTCTCTGTGATTTTAAATTGAGTGATGTGCCCAGGGTCAAATAGTTTTGTAAACAAGAGCAACAGAGGAAAGCTGGGAAAGTCAAGTCTAGTTTCTAAGAGTCTGATAAAGTAGAGTGATGCCATCGCTTGAGTGGAAACAGAGCCCTGCGTGTTCTCCTCTAGGGACTGGTTTGAGGGGCAAGAAAGGAGGACATCAGAACATTAACACCTTCACCTGATTTTGACGTGAGTTAGAGCAGGACCTAGAGGGGATCACCCACTGCCGAAGGAAGCCCAGTAATGAATCCCAAGGGAGGGAGGCTGGGAGCTAAACTGGACCTGGAATTCTAAATAGGTATGCACAACTGAGCACAGAGGAATTGGCTTCACTGGGGAGCCTGAAGGTTGAGGGCTTATAAAACTGCAGAAGAGAATTGTGGAAAAGAAAGAGGATGGCCAAGCAACATGTAGGGATGACTAAAGAAATGAAATAGTCTGTCTTCTGTTCTTTAGTGCCTATGAAAAGTAACAGCTTCCCATGAAATATATCGCCCCTCCAAAATGAAAAATTCAGCAAACTGTTACACTGATGCCTTATTTGGGGAGGATTTTGCAAAAGTAAAAAGACAGTGAAAGTGCTGCATTCAATATGCCAACTAATTTGTAAAACTCAGCAGTGGCCACAGGACTGGAAAAAGTCAGTTTTCATTCCAATCCCCAAAAAAGGCAATGCCAAAGAATGCTGAAACTACTGCACAATTGCACTCATCTCACACGCTAGTAAAGCTCAAAGTTCTCCAAGCCAGGCTTCAACAGTTTGTGAACTGTGAACTTCCAAATGTTCAAGCTGGATTTAGGAAAGGCAGAGGAACCAGATATCAAATTGCCAACATCCACTGGATCACTGAAAAAGCAAAAGAATTCCAGAAAAACATCTACTTCTGCTTTATTGACTATGCCAAAGCCTTTGAGTGTGTGGACCATAACGAACTCTGGAAAACTCTTAAAGAGATGGGGATACCAGACCACCTGACCTGCCTTTTGAGAAATCTGTATAGTTAGACTGGACCTGGAACAACAGACTGGTTCCAAATCAGGAAAGGAGTACTTCAAGGCTGTATATTGTCACCCTGCTTATTTAACTTCTATGCAGAGTACATCATGAGAAATGCTGGGCTGGATGAAGCACAAGTTAGAATCAAGATTTCTGGGAGAAATATCAATAACCTTAGATATTCAGATGACACCACCTTTATGGCAAAAAGCGAGGAAGGACTAAAGAGCCTCTTGATGAGAGTGAAAGAGGAGAGTGGAAAAATTGGCTTAAAACTCAACATTCAAAAAACCTAAGATCATGGCATCTGGTCCCATCATGTCATGGCAAACAGATGGGGAAACAGTGGAAACAGTAACAGACTCTTTGGCGGGGGGGCTCCAAAATCACTGCAGGTGGTGATTGCAGCCATGAAAAAGATGCTTGCTCCTTGGGAGAAAAGTTATGACCAACCTAGACAGCATATTAAAAAGCAGACACATTACATTGCCAACAAAGGTCCTTCTAGTCAAAGCTTTGGTTTTTCCAGTAGTCATGTATGGATGTGAGAGTTGGACTATAAAGAAAGCTGAGTGCCGAAGAATTGATGCTTTTGAACTGTGGTGTTGGAGAAGACTCTCGAGAGTCCCTTGGGCAGGAAGGAGATCCAACCGGTCCATCCTAAAGGAAATCAGTCCTGAATATTCATTGGAAGGACTGTTGCTGAAGCTGAAACTCCAACACTTTAGCCCTCTGATATGAAGAGCTGATTCATTTGAAAAGACCCTCATGCTGGGAAAGATTGAAGGCGGGGGGGAGAAGGGGATGACAGAGGATGAGATGGTTGAATGACATCACCAACTCAATGAACATGAGTTTGAGCAAGCTCCAGGAGTTGGTGATTGGCTGGGAGGCCTGGTGTGCTGCAGTCCATGGGGTTGCAGAGTCAGACATGACTGAGCAACTGAACTGAAATGAACTGAACTGAACTGAAAAAGACGGGGAGGTCAAGTTGGACATCTGGTTTGAAAGTGAACAGAGAGAATAACAGTAGGAAGATGGAATTAAAATATGTGAATTTCCCAGGAGCAGAAGGCCAAGTCTGAGTGACCTTAAGAACATGAACTTCTAGACACTGGCAAAAATTTTGGTGAGGCTATTGGACCTCCTTCAGAGTTTTGTTTGATCCCAGTATACTGTTACCTTCTTTCCAAGAATAGCATGAGTCTGGGGTGACATCTGAATTATAGCTGTCACAGTTAGTTAAATAGCAGAATGAAGGCTCCTCAGTCTAGACCCTTGGCGGAAAAATGAATGAATTCAATGTTGGCATCACTGACATTCTGAGGAGGAAACTCTGTTATGGGGTGGCTGTCATGTACATGTTAAGAGAGTAAGCAGCGTCTCTGGCCACTACCCATTGGACACCTTGCCCAAGTTGTTTTCAACAAAAATGTTTTCAACTATTCCCAAGTATTCCCTGGGGGCAATGGTGTTTCCAGCTGAGAACCACTGAAGAGTGAAATGATCTTACCCCAGAGGTGAGATGTTGAAGCATAAACAAAACAAAACCCCCAAATAACAAAATCCCCCAATAGTCAAAACCAACCTCTCATGGATCACCTTAAGGTACTTTACTCATGTTGTTGCTCAGTTGCTCAGTCATGTCCCACTTTTTCCACCAGGCTTCCCTATCTTCCCAGGCTTCACTATCTCCCAGAGTTTGCTCAAACTCACGTCCATTGAGTCGATGATGCCATCCAACCATCTCATCTTCTGTCGTCCCCTTCTCCTTTTGCCTTCCATTTTTTCAGCATCAGAGTCTTTTCCAATGACTTAGCTCTTCGCATCAGGTGGCCAACGTATTGGAGTTTCAGCTTTAGCATCAGTCCTTCCAATGAATATTCAGGGTTGATTTTTTTTTTTTTTAGGATTGACTGGTTTGATTTCCTTGCAGTCCAAAGGACTCCCAAGGGTCTTCTCCAATCCAGTTGGAAAGAATTGTCCTCAGCCTTCTTTCTGGTCCAGCTCTCACATCCATACATGACTACTGGAAAAACCATAGCTTTGACATTTGTCAGCAAGGTGATAGCTCTGCTTCTTAATATGCTGTCTATGTTTGTCATAGCTTTCCTTCCAAGGAGCAAGCATTTATTGATTTCATGGCTGCAGTCACTGTCTGCAGTGATCTTGGAGCCCAAGAAATTAAAATCTGCCACTGCTTCCACTTTCCCCCCATCTATTTGCCATGAAGTGATGGGACCTGATTCTAGGATCTTAGTTTTTTGAATGTTGAGTTTTAAGCCAGCTTTTTCACTCTCCTCTTTCACCTTCATGTTAAGCTAAATAAAATTGGCAAGGGACTTCCCTGGCAGTCTGCTGGTTAAGACTCCATGGTTCTAATGCAGGAGGCATGGGTTCAATCCCTGATCTGGGAAATAAGATCCCACATGACACAGAGTGCCACCAAAAAAAAAGGGTAATGATTATATTCAAAGCTTTATCATGAATGCTTTGAATATAATCATAGAAAAATAAATACAATTATTCTAACAAGTATCCTTCAGATGCCCATTGTTTCTTCAAATTTTTTATTTCAAATACCCATCATTTTTCCCTCTTAGGGTTGTCAGCTTTCTTCCCCAGTTAAAATTTAGCAAAAGAGTTATTATTTCATTTTTCCCCTTTATGCTTGTCAAAGTTTAATCAGGCTGATTACTGGATTGAAAATGAATGGCTGTAAAATGCTAGTTTCTAAAAAGAGATCAATCAACACAATTGTGCACACCTGATAAAGGGTTCCCACAGCAGGTCCCCCGTTCCAGGAAATGTGGACTTCAGGACAGTTTCATCGCATAATAGGTCAACCCTCCTGTTATCAGAAAAGCCTGTTAACTAATTTCCCCCTCCCTGAGGGAATTATAATAGCTAATTAAGTGAAGTGCAGCATCAAAAATTTTTAACTTTCATTGATGAGGTGCTGAAGGTTAGGGGTGGAGGGCCTGAAAAATCTCAAGTTAATAGAAGTGTTACAGGTTGAACTAAGTGCACCCCAACTTCATATATTAATGTCCAAACCCCCAGTACTCCAGATTGTGACCTGATTTGGTAGTAGGGTCACAGTAGATGTAATTAGTTAGGACAAGGTCATACTGGAGTAGAAAGAGATTGTTGGCCACCCAGTCGTGTCTGACTCTTTGTGACCCATGGACTGTAGCCCACCAGACTGCTCTCTCCATGGACTTCCCCAGGCAAGAATACTGGAGTGGATAGCCATTCCCTACTCCAAGGGACCTTCCCGACCCAGAGATTGAACCTGGGTCCCCTGCATTGCAGGCAGATTCTTTTCTGTCTGAGCCACCAGGGAAGCCCCATGCTGGAGTAGGATGAGCCCCCAGTCTGACATGACTGAAGCCCTTTAGAAAAGGGGGAAATTAGCACACAGACCTGCACACAGGGAGAAGGCCATGTGAAGATGGAGACAGAGATTTGGGGCGTCTACATGCCAAAGAACAGCACAGATGATCAGAAAACCACCAGAGTCTGAAGCGAGGCCTGGAACAGAGTCTTCCTCACAGGCTTTCAAAAGAACTGACCTTGCTAACACCTGATCTCGGACTTCTAGCCTCCAGAACTGTAAGACAATGCATTTCTCTGGTCAGAGCAGTCTTAGTAAACTTATTAGATATAACCTGTTCTGACTTACCTTTGCCCTGCCATAGTCAGGGCATGTAGAAAAATAATCTTCCATCAAACCAGACATGACTGCAATGATATCTCCTAGTAGGCTCAAACAAATAGGATCAGTGTAGATAACCTTAAAAAGTGAGTACAATTTCAAGACTCACTCATCTACACAGTCAGTTGCATGAAAACCCAGAAGCCCTAGGAACTCTGACACTTCCCTGATGACTTCTGGGTTTCAACCATGATTTTTTACATGGTTAAGCTCAAAGCCATTGGACTTCACAGCTCTAAAACTGTTTCCTTTACTAATACCTGGATTATCAAGGCTTTCCAGAGGAGTAGAACCAATGGGTTCCTTTGTATGACTACATAAGAACATATAACTTTATATATAAATTTAGATGTGAGGAAGGGCAGGGAGGAACATAGGCTGAAACCGCCCGACCTTGTCAGGCCCCATAGTAACAACTTGCATGAGTTATCTTGAACATGAGGTCCTAATAAAGAACATGGAACAAGCTACCACCAACAGGAAGAGTTTGGGGAAAGTCAAAAGGAGAAAGAAGATGTTACTAGTGCATGTGTCCTGCCAGCTTTCCAGAATCCATCTTGGCCTAGTGATGCATGCGCTACCAGGAAGGGCCCTGAGTCAGAATCCTTCAACAGAAACAATCTGGAAACTCACCCCATCACTGTAAAACCTATAGACTTCGAGCCATGGGGTGGGGTAGAGTAATCCTCCTGGTTTCCTTTGCCCTCCTGCTCTCTGCCCAGGCGCCCCTTCCCAAAAAAGTCTCTTTCTTTGTCAGCATGTGTGTCTTAGACAATTCATTTCTGCATGTTAGACAAAAGCCCTAGAAGGGGTCCCCCTTCCTGCAACAGAGAGAGGATTTACTATAAGGAAGTGGCTCACATGACTATAGAGGCTGAGAGATCCCATCATCTGCCATTCGCAACCTGGAGACCCAGGAAGGCAAATTTGGACATGAGAAGCAGGGAAGCTTATGGTATACATCCTCATCTGAGGACAGGAAAAGATGAGATGAGATGCCCCAACTCAAGCAGTGAGTCAGGAGAAAAGGGGCAAATTTCTCTTTCTTCCGTCTTTTGTTCTATTTAGACCCTCAATGGATTGCACGGTTCATTCTGTCTGTGAGCTTGCTCAGTCGTGTCCAACTCTGTGAGACTCCATGGATTGCAACCCACCAGGCTCCTCTGTCCATGGAGTTCTCCAGGCAAGAATACTGAAATGTGTTGCCATTTCCTTCTCCAGGGGATTTTCCCGATCCAGGGATCGAACCTACATTGCCTGCATTGGCAGGCAGATTCTTTACCGCAGAGCCACTGGGAAAGCCCATATCACGTACAGAGCTGCAGCTGAAGGAAGACACAGTGTTCTCAAATGCCTTATGTAAGTGGTTATAAGGAAAGTGACTTCAGAAAATGCACAATGTTTCCCAAAGGGGTTCAATTCTCTTTCCCAAATCTTTAACTTTCTGATTTAACAAGTTTAGCAAAGATAATCCACACCTATCACGTGGACAATGTTTTGAATCAAATTTATAAACTGACTGTGTTGTGAGGCATTTTCCCAGGGTAAAAATATGAATGAAACTCATATTTTGGTTTTCCTGAGTCTCCAGCTTGCGAATAGCAGATGATGGGATGTCTCAGCCTCCATAATCACATGAGCCACTTCCTTATAATCAACCCTCTGTCTGTTGCAGAAAGGGTGACCCTTTCTGGGGCCTGAGAGTGGGCTCTTGTCTAACATTCAGGTCCAAAAAAAACTTGGTTAATCAATAATGTCACTGAACTACCATTCCCAAAAGAGTAGGCTGAGTGTGAGGCTCTAGAAACACGAGTTCAGGTATTACAAAAGGCAAAAATAAACAAAGTTTTAGTCCTCATTTTTGCGTTTTGTGTCAGGCAGAAGTGAATGTTTTCACAGGTTATTAAAATGGGGCTTCTATCTCAGTATTGATTTGTGTTCAGACACTCAGTCAAGTCCTGAAAATGGGGTTCTCCAGCAGGAATACTGGAGCGGGTTGCCATTTCCTCCTCCAGGGGGTCTTCCTGACCCAGGGATCGAGCCAGCATCTGCATTCGCAGGTGGGCGCTTTACCACTGAGCCACCAGGGAAGCCCCTCGTTGGCACGTTGGCGGCTGCTTTCTTGCTGTGTCCTTGCATGGCCCTTCCTCAGTGTGAGCATCTCAGGAGTCTTTCTCTCTTCATAAGGATTAAGGCCCTACCCACTGATCTCCTGAAACTTTAATTACCTCCTTAAAGGCCGCATCTCCAAATACAGTCACCTAAGAGGTTAGGGCTTCAATGTTTGAATTTGAGGAAATGCAGGTTATTCCATAACAGGAGTAAAGCTCATACAAGTGCCCCACAGTTCATCCCTGACCAATAAAGATCACTGTGACAAACAAGTTTGTATATCTCTCCATCTTCATCCTCCCCCTTCTTCATCTGCTCGGTTTATCTTTAAATAGATTTCTCCCAAAGAATATCTAAAGCCCCCCTCCCCCTACCATTTTCTTAAATGAATATTTTAAGATACAGTTGAAGAGAGCAACAGCTTTTGGACAAAAAACCTAAAGGTTTTCTCACTGTGACATTGAACTTGCTATTTTTTTTAAAAACAGTTTCTTTTCCTGTTTACATTTTGCTTTGATTCCCTTGGGATTTCATTTTGATGTGTGAGTTCTAGTGTGTGTTCCCTCTGTGACAGGGAGGGAGCGGATGGAGGACAGAATTGTAAATCTGATGGCTTTCTATAACACATTTGTAAGAGTGTGTTGTGATATGTCTGTGCTAGAATCTATCTCGATCCTTTGCCAGCTGTGTCTCCTCTCCTGGGTGCCCAAGCAGATCAAATATTTTGTCAGGAAGTACAAGAACCACAAAAGTATTGACTGCCTTGAAGTAGAGATTTTTCTTTCTCCTTTCCCTGTGACAGCATGAATGTGTACTGTCAGATCATATATTTTGTTCCTAAGAATGTGTTCCTTTCCTTTTCTATTTCCATAGCAATCTGTTGACTTAACTCACATGTCTCTAGGAAATGATTGTTCAGAAATCTGGCCCGTTCCATCCAATATCTGTAATCAGTTCACTTTTGGCACAATGTCTGGTTCAGTAAATCTACTCTTATTGATAATATTTCTCCCCAAAAGGATGATTGTCAGAGTACCTAAAATTGTATTTGTAATCAACAGACAAATGTTTGAAAGCCTTGCTACGTACGATCTATATTTGAATGCCCTTCAAAGAAAATATAGCCACTCAGAAAGTGCTTTCTTAAGTATTCACAATTGTTTTCTCTAAGGAAGAGACAGACTAGAATTTTTAAGTACAGCAATTATGTGCAGACTGGGAAAATACATTGTTAAATAATGTCTCCTAATTGTCATATTTCATCACGCAAGCTTTTAGATTTTATTAAAGCTACAGATAAAATCAGAAAAATTTTCTTGTGGCACCCATATATATGTGCCTACCTATAAATGTTATGAATGTTTATATCATATTTTAAACTGTATTTCTAATTTTTTTTGTTCCCTTGGAAGCATTTTGTTCCCATTCCAGTGGAAGCATTGGAGGCATTCCCATCTGAGCCTTTGTTTCTTAATCTGCAAAAATTGGAGAGTTGGGCTAACAGTTTGGAAGCACTATAGCATTTTTATTCTTTTTTATTGACCTACATGCTTATCATCTTGTGATCTAGGTGTTGCTGTTCGTGGTATCATATCGTATCTCTTCACCTAGAATGTGAGTTCCCAAGAGCAGAAGTCATATCTGCTTTATATCCGCTATAGCCATGCTACTCAAAACACTAGTCCTCAAACTATTCATTGCTGATCCCTGATGAGGTCAACAGCTGGCACCAGAATGTAACTCAACCACGTGGTAAAGCAACTATGTCACTAGGCACAGCATTTAGTCCAATCACGATTTTTTTCTTAGCAGAACTTTCTTAATGAAGAAGCTTTGTGTTGATTCACCCTCTGGTACAACCTCCTTATCTTATCATAACAAATGGTTCTGGGAAGAGGACTGAAATGGAGCAGACCCTATGGTCCTTGTCCCCAGTGTCCTCTGCCTGCCTTTCATCTGCGGAAAAACTTCGGTCAAAGAAGAAGTTCAATCAGGGAAGTGAGAAAATTCAAAACCGAAGGAAAACAGTCAAAGGAGACCAAACAATAATAATAATGTATTCATTAAGCATATTCAAGGACCTTTAGTTCCTCTGCAAGGGCTACAGATAATATTCTGAGCCATGTCCTGAGAGCTGTCTTATAAATACTGAAATACCAAAACTCCCACCAGGTGGAGAATTTAACTACCTGATGACCAGGCTGTAGCCACGACATAAGATGCCACAATTCTGAAAACTGGCCTCAAGAAATGGGAACAAACTGATGCTGGAACTAAAGAGTAATTGTACTTAAATCAAGAGGATGCTGGTCAGAGCTCTGATGACCAGCTACAAGATGACTTTTAGAGCTGACTGTGCTGTTTCTGCATGTGGCCCCTTGCTCTGTCTAGAAAAGCTCTTGCCCACTGATTTCGGGCTTTGGAACAGGTGTCTGCCCTCTGTCTCTCTCCTTGCCATTGTTGCCACCGTCCAGATTAGAGCAAACTTTCCTTTCCACCACTCTCGCCTCTTTATTGGCTTTTTGAGTGACTGTCAGCAGACCCCATTCTCAGTTACAGTATCAGTCTGCAGGCTGTGCTCAAAGCAGCACTGACCTATAGAACCTTACAGATGATTTTCAACACTCATTTATTGTTTGACAAATGACTCATCTATTCAGTTAAGAAACATTGATTGAGCATCCATGATGGAAAAAAGCACTCAGAGGTACTATAGTGTGGACACACACACCTGCAGGTGCCCACAGTATATCAAACAAGATGACATCTTTTAAAATAGTCAGGTAGAAAATAGAATGATAAGTTTATAAGCAAGGCACAAATAAGACTTCATGGGAGTACAATGGAGGGAAAGAATCCATCCAACAAGCCACTGGGAAGGGGAAACCTGGGAACTTCTTCCTTGAAAGAGGGGCAAAATGTTCAATGATGGAGTACAGTGTTGAGGCCGATCTCCAGGAGCAGAAGCAAGGACACAGGAAGCCCCAGGGCATGTTTAAGAGACTGCCCAAGTCTGAATGTTACCTTTCTCATTATTTGACAGAGAATGCGGTTTTAACCCCTGTGCATGCCCTTTTCTTTTTTTATTCCTTATTATTCTGTCAAAAAGAGAATAATAAAAAAAGTATTCATCTCATAAGGTGAAGATCAGTTCAGTTCAGTTCAGTCGCTCAGTTGTGTCTGACTCTTTGCGACCCCATGGACTGCAGCACACCAGGCCTCCCTGTCCATCACCAACTCTCAGAGTTCACTCAAACTCATGTCCATCAAGTCAGTGATGCATTCCAACCATCTCATACTCTGTCATCCCCTTCTCCTCCTGCCTTCAATCTTTCCAAGCATCAGGGTCTTTTCCAAGGAGTCAGCTCTTCACATCAGGTGGCCAGAGTATTGGAGTTTCAACTTCAACATCAGTCCATCCAGTGAACACTCAGGACTGATTTCCTTTAGGATGCACCGGTTGGATCTCCTTGCTGTCCAAGGGACTCTCAAGAGTCTTCTCCAACACCACAGTTCAAAAGCATCAATTCTTCAGCATTCAGCTTTCTTTGTAGTCCAGCTCTCACATCCATACATGACCACTGGAAAAACCACAGCCTTGACTAGATGGACCTTTGTTGACAAAGTAATGTCTCTGCTTTTTAATATGCTGTTTAGGTTGGTCATAACTTTCCTGCCAAGGAGTAAGCATCTTTAAATTTCATGGCTGTGATCACCATGAAGATGAAGAATGAAGATGAAGATCACGTGGCTTAATGCAAGTAATGTGCTTAGAGTAGTGGTCAGTGCTCAGAAATTTTCAACTCTAGCTGTTATTATCATTCATCACATTGTTATTATGGGATATTAACTTCACATTAGCTTTTTGCAGCTTTTACTGCTTTTGGTTTTATGCTGTGGGAAATAAAATGCTGCAGAAGGCTTCAAATTATTGTAAGAGAGAGAGTAGGAAAAAAGGTGATTGAGGTCAGAAATGTGATAATTACTTATAATTAAGAAGCATGTGGTGCAAGGAAAAATCAGCAAAGGAGACAGGAGACATACCTAGGAGGTAGGAAGAGAACCAGGTAAGAAAAGCAGCACATGGGTCTGAGCTAGGAAAAAAGATTCTGATTAACAGAGTCAACGATTGCTATTTAAACAGAAAGAAAGGAAGGTGGTTACTAAAAAAAAAAGAGACAGAAGAAGAAAAAAAGGCAGCTGAATTTGAGAATGATGAGGTCATTCACAGGTACCTGTGAAAGAATTTCTTTAAATGATCAAAGCAGGAGCTGAACTGTAAGAGACTGAGGAGAGTAAATGGGAAGAAAGTGGAAGCAGTAAGAATAAAACACGCCTATTCTTTTGTGTCAAAGCCATGGTTTTTCCAGTAGTCATGTATCAATGTAAGAGTTGGACCATAAAGAAGGCTGAACGCTGACAAATTGATGCTTTCGAACTGTGGTGTTGGAGAAAACTTTTGAGAGTTCCTTGGACTGCAAGGAAATCACACCAGTCCATCCTAAAGGAAATCAGCCCTGAATATTCATTGGAAAGACTGATGCTGAAGCTGAAACTCCAATACTTTGGCCAGCTGATGTGAAGAGGCAACTCACAGGAAAAGACCCTGATGCTTGGAAAGATTGAAGGCAGGAGGAGAAGGGGATGACAGAGGATGAGATGGTTGGATGGCATCATCCACTCAATGGACATGAATTTGAGCAAACTCCAGGAGTTTGTGAAGGGCAGGGAAGCCTGGTGTGCAGAAGTCCATGGGGTCAAAAGAGTAAGACCCGAGTGAGCAACTGAAAACTACAAATTCCTTTGTGAGTATTTCCTTTCTGTGACTGAGTGCGCAAGCTTATAGGCCACTGAAATAACAGCCAACCTGCCTTAAAGATAGGTTATGGACATCTATTGTTTTGTCTGTTCCATTTCACTCCCTGCCTTTTCTGCTAACTATTTCTACCTACACTGCAAACCTTAGAACTGACATGCAGAATGCATGGATTTTTGAGTGTGATATCAGAAAGAAGGCATGAGTCAGTCTTCTCCCCACTGGAGAAATTTTAATATGAAAAACTTTGATGCTGTCAGCAGTTGTATTTCTCCTCTGTTGGAATAAGCCAGCTAGTCTGCCAAGAAAAAAAAAAAAAAGATAATGACTCCAGTTTTCAGAGAGTAGATTGAAGAAATGGAGAGAAAGAATCCTAAGAGTGATGTGACTCTAGTTCCAATTATTTCTGAGGCACAGTTATGTTAATGTCTCGCCAATGTTTTACCGATTCCACATTTCCTTGGATTCTATCAGTCAACCCATCCACCTTCTTGTCTTAGGTACTCCGAGTTAGACTCTGCTCCTTGAGACTTAAAATTACCTAACACAAGAAGAGATATATGTGTTGCAAAGGCTTGATAAATGTTGGAAAATACGAAAACAGTGGTTGAGAATGACAACATGATATTCTTGGAATCAGGGCTCCCCTGGTGGTTCCATGGTAAAGAATCTGCCTGCCAGTGTAGAAGACACGGGTTTGATCCTTGGGTTGGGAAGATCCCCTGGAGAAGGAAATGGCAACCCACTCCACTATTCTTGCCTGGGAAATTCCATGGACAGAGGAGCCTGGCGGGCTACAGTCCATGGGGGTCACAACGAGTCAGACACAACTTTGCAACTAAACAACAAATTATTAGAGTGAAGACAGAACAGAAGGCAATAGAACACTTTGTCTTGTTAATGTGAGAGGAAGAAGATGGTTGAAGACATAGATAAGGTAGGTTTGAATTTCAGATTTTAAGTTGATTAAGCAATAAATAGAAATTGTCTTTGTCTGTAACTCAGCCTAGTTTGTATTAATATTATACATCCTCATCCTGCTGAATTGGTGAAGACTTTCTCCCAGGTTATCCTGCCTACCCACTTTTCCATTCCCAGAGCTCCATCGTGGTTCCAAGTTACTTACAGAGTGCTAGCATGTGGTTGGGGAGGTGGAAGAGTACCCCCTGGGCTTTGGTCCACATAGATTTCCACTGAGAAGTGCCCATTTTTGCACATGACACCTTCAGGTCTGGTGGCTCTTCCTGCTGTTTCCGTGTTATGTCAGTGGCAGGGGACTCTTACTGCTGTCTTTGTGCTCTGTGTGGTCACCTCTGGTTCATTAAGGACTCGTCTGCTCAATCACTGTGATTCCATTTTCTCTCTGCAATTCTGTTGAGCAAGAAGGCAATTGATCTCCAACTCTCCAGGGTTCACAGCCTCTGATCTCACCACCATCTCTGAGGGATCTTCTAAGCTGAGGAAGGATTTGGATGGGATGAGGGGTGGACGAGAATCCTTCCCCTTTTGGTTTCATCCAGACATTGTGCTAATTCTCAATGCTCCTCCTTCTCCTAAGAGCTCAGGTTCTTTGAAACCAAAGCCAGTAAGATCCACCCTGTCCTTACCCCTCTGTTGAGACCATGAGGATGAAGCCAGTTCATTGCTTCTCTGCATGAAAAAAAAAAAAAGAAAAGGAAAGAATGATGGAAGAAAAAAGTTGATATAAGTTAATACCTCAAAAATATCAGAGATCTTTAAAAAAGAGAAGGGTTCATTTTAGATAGACTTGGTCACCTGAAGAAGATAGTAGTGGAGGTTTTCTGGGAGAAGAGGAGAGTTGAGGACTGACAGCTGATGCAGAGGGTTGATGAGCAGCAGTGGAAGCTGGGCATCCAGAAAACTTGAAGTTATCTGCAATCCTTCAGCACTTTTCAGCTCCCTCCATTAGTTCTTGGCACCTGGGAATGGCATGGGAATGGGTTTCTATCTAGATATGGATGTGACTGGTGGGAATGGTGAAAGTCCAAAGAGGATGAAGGAGGCAAAGATACCAGTGAAGAACTTGTGCAAACTGGGCCATGGGGTCTGGGTTGGGTAGAGAAGCAGGGGAGAAAGAAAGGAGCCAAAACCTCTGATGATGATGGAAAACTCCAGGAACATGTGTTCCAAGGAGCAGGAGGAGTCCGTCCAGCAGGAATCAGAGTTCAACAGGGCTGTGGAGGAAGAAAGTCTGGAATTTCACATCTGATAAAGCTTTCGGAGGTGTTAATGACTATCACTTGAGCGCTCCCATGTCCTGACTCTGCTGAGAGCCAGACCGGGTGGATATTAAACCCAGTGGTACCCACTCTGTGCCAATATCCACCCAACCTGAATTATATGAGCTCCTATGGACTCTCTAAAAACAAGTAGGTTCCCAAATCCCTTAAGAAGCCTGAAAATGCCCCCTTCAAATATTGGCTTATTTCAGGGTTTCCCAAATCTTATGAAAAACACAACTAAGAATGCTCACTTTCTGGTTAGGCAAATACTGTGTGTGTTAGTTGCTTAGTTGTGTCTGGCTCTTTGCGACCCCATGGACTCCATGAGGCTCCTCCGTCCACGGGTTTTTCCAGGCGGGAATACTGGAGTGAATTGCCAGTTCCTTCTCTAGGGGAATCTTCCCGACCCAAGGCTCGAACCCGGGTCTCCCACATTGCAGGCAGATTCTTTACCATCTGAGTCACCAGAGAAGCCAATTTGAAGAGTGGTATGAGGATTAAGAACTCCACACAGCCTAAGATCTATTGTGTGGAGATGGGACTATTTCCAGAAAGAGGGCATGAAGTTTTCAATCATCATTTGCAAATAGTTTTTTCTCCTTCTCGGGCAAGGTCAGTTTCATCCCTGGTTTTTGTGGTTTTAGTTTTCCTATTTATTGAGAATTACACCTTCCACTGAGAGGCATTGTTCCAGAGATTAAAGTTCATAATGTATTTTTAAAACTTGTGCACTGGCAATCAAAATTATTTTACCATCTCCATTGAAGAACACTGTTTGGTGTTTCCATAGAAGTCGGAAGCTTCTGAGGATTTCAGTGTCATCAACTGGCTGGCGTGAGCAATCTCTCATGCAATGAGATGGCTTATTGTTTATTTCAAATAATAAGTGGGAACAACAAGCGTGTTCTCAACAGAGCTGGGATTTGAACATATAAGTTCCCATCTTCCTGCTTTTTATTCAGGTAGCTCTGTTTTTAATCCTGCTTTATAAACCCATGCATCACTTTTGCTTCCCTGTTGACGGTATATTCCAGTTGTGTCTGCTTGCTGAGGTCCTCAGGACATAAATATAATCATCTCTCTACATCTAGTTTATATTTGCTTCTTGAGAACGGCAATAATCTTATAAAGTCTCACCAGCCTCTGTGAAAAAGCTACGAAAAACAGAGAACTGGCCCAGCTGATGATGAATTGTCTTAATCAAGAAATAGCCATAATCTGTATAGCACCAGGAACTCTACTTAACACTCTGTAATCACCTGTGTGCATGCTAAGTTGCTTCAGTTGTGTCCAACTCTTTGCAACCCTATGGACATAGCCCACCAGACTCCTCTGTTCATAGGGATTCTCCAAGCAAGAATACTAGAGTGGGTTGCCATGCCCTCCTCCATAGGTTTTTACCACTAGTGCCACCTGGAAAACACTAACCATTTATATGGGGAAATAATCTGAAAAAGAATGGATGTATAACTGATTTACTTTGCAGTAGAGCAGAAACTAACGTAACATTGTAAATCACCTATACTCTGTTAAAAATTAATTTAAAAAAAGGGATCACAGTGGTCCTTCTCTAACACATCCCTGCACATGTTCCCATTATATGGCTTTTTCATCAGTCCAGGGTTTGCTCAGGGAAGGGATTGGTTAGAACAAGGCTTAAATTCCGCGACAACGCATTGGCATTGTAATGGGTACATAGGGCATCTGCTCTCGTTCTTTAAGGCCTGCACTAGAGGTAATTTAGAACTGGAGAAAGGTTTGGAAACTTATCCAGAAGTCAGGAGTGGGAAGTGGGGATAGGAGTTGCCTTTTCTTTCTTTTTCTTTTTTTTGTACATGTGGTTTTCTCTAGGTATTTTTACACAAGATAGCCAGAGGAAAGAAAAAGTTTTCATATATTTGAAATGCAATCTGCCTGTTAGAGAGTGGTTTTAAGGCATTACATTTCTCTTTTTATTTCAAAGGGCAGATAAAAATGGAAAACTGTTAGCTATTCTAACCATCGTATAGTCATAATTACCAATTTGAATTCCTATTGCGAATACTTGCAAGCACAGTGAAGTGATTTATCATCAAATACATCTCAGGGTTTTAATTGTGTGCACTTGAATATATTTGCATATTCTCAGCACACTTCATCATTTTTGTTCCTGATAAAGCACTTCAAAAGAAACTAGGCTCTGTCAGTTAAAAAATGTTATTGTTCTTGCATATCTCTAAAAGTGATGGGTAATTGCTATCATATTCTGAATATGTTCAGGATTAAAGGTAACCTGGATTTTATAAAATGGTGCCATGAAAGTAAGATTTCAAAACTGCTGGGCTAGGTGTTCAACGTTTAATGTCAGTAACATCCACACTTTGTATAATGTTATTTAATGCTTTCTTGTGTGGCAGTTGAAACTAGGGCAGCAGTATTTTCCTTTAAAGTGAAACTTTCTGAGAGCTCATCTCCTTCCTGCCTCCTTAAGGAGCCAATCCTATAAAGGAGAAGAAAGATGCAGATAGGACACTCTAGACTAATAAGACATTAAGCAAATGGGACCTTTTCTGTGGCTCCTTCCCTCATCTTCCTCCCATCACCGACTCAGGGCCCCCAGCAGCATGTTTTTCTTCTTGAAGGACAAAAAGATCGCGTCATGAACAAGAGAATGCACCACATATGAAAAGAAATAATATTAAATGGATTTAGTAAATTCAACAAGAAGAGTACAAATTCAACTTTCTCATCACTGCCAAAAAACCCCCAAACTAATAATTTGTCCCAAACCCTGCTGGTGTTATTTACGCATTCCACTCACCTAATGCTTTCTTTTATTTGTATACCGAAAGTGCATATTGATATAAATTCCTAGACAGTGGAAAGATTCTTGGCAGAGCTGAAGATTGTTCACTGAAAATTAACTCCAGTCTAGCCAAATGTATTAACTTAATTCCCCTAGGCAACAGTGTCAAAAGAAGGTGTTAGATGCAACAAGAAAATAAATAACATAGGTTTAAAATAGTTAAAGCCAAAAACAAACAGATATATAGGAAAAATACAGTTAGAGTACAATATTTAATATACTTTTCCTGAGAATAGAACAAACACAAACTAAATTGGTAAGGACATAGATTTGAGCAACACACAAAATAATGTCTAATATACATTATCTAATACACTGTCCTCAGAATATATATTCTTTTCAGGTATATGAAAAATATTTATAAAATCAGAACAAAGAGTAGAGTTAAGTAAGTTATACAAGTAGTCAAAGAACCGGTATCATATATATCATTAACTACAAAGCAATTATATAATTATTATGTAATAGCTAAAATATAAGTGAAAATACCCATACATTTAGAAATTTAAAAGCACACATTTAAACAACTCAGGTAAAAGAAGAAATCATGAGAGAAATGGTAAAATATTTAGAATTGAGATAATAACAAAAATAGTAATCCCATAAACCTTGTGGAAAAAGGCAAAATAGTATTTATGGTAAAATTATGGTAAAATTATGATTATTTATGATACAATAATAATGTGAGATAAACTATAACATGAGATACCAAGGAAACATTTCACACAAAGATGGGCTCAATAAAGGACAGAAATAGTATGGACCTAACAGAAGCAGAAATAATTAAGCAGAAATAGATGTTTTTTCTGGAACTCTCTTGCTTTTTCCATGATCCAGCAGATGTTGGCAATTTGATCTCTGGTTCCTCTGCCTTTTCTAAAACCAGCTTGAGCATCAGGGAATTCACGGTTCACGTATTGCTGAAGCCTGGCTTGGAGAATTTTGAGCATTACTTTACTAGTGTGTGAGATGAGTGCAATTGTGCGGTAGTTTGAGCATTCTTGGGCATTGCCTTTTTTTGGGATTGGAATGAAAACTGGCATTTTCCAGTCCTGTGGCTACTGCTGAGTTTTCCAAATTGCTGGCATATTGAGTGCAGCACTTTCACAGCATCATCTTTCAGCATTTGAAATAGCTCAACTGGAATTCCATCACCTCCACTATCATAGTGATGCTTTCTAAGGCCCACTTGACTTCACATTCCAGGATGTCTGGCTCTAGATGAATGATCACACCATCATGATTATCTGGGTCATGAAGATCTTTTTTGTACAGTTCTTCTGTGTATTCTTGCCACCTCTTCTTAATATCTTCTGCTTCTGTTAGGTCCAGACCATTTCTGTCCTTTATTGAGCCCATCTTTGCATGAAGTATTCCCTTGGTATTTCTAATTTTCTTGAAGAGATCTCTAGTCTTTCCCATTCTGTTGTTTTCGTCTATTTCTTTGCATTGATCGCTGAAGAAGGCTTTCTTATCTCTTCTTGCTCTTCTTTGGAACTCTGCATTCTGATGCTTATATCTTTCCTTTTCTCCTTTGCTTTTTGCTTCTCTTCTTTTCACAGCTATTTGTAAGGCCTCCCCAGACAGCCATTTTGCTTTTTTGCCTTTCTTTTCCATGGGGATGGTCTTGATCCCTGTCTCCTGTACATAGTACTTTGACTATGCCAAAGCCTTTGACTGTGTGGATCACAATAAACTGTGGAAATTCTGAAAGAGATGGGCATACCAGACGACCTGAGCTGCCTCTTGAGAAATTTGTATGCAGGTCAGGAAGCAACAGTTAGAATTGGACATGAAACAACAGACTGGTTCCAAATAGGAAAAGGAGTAGGTCAAGGCTGTATATTGTCACCCTGCTTATTTAACTTATATGCAGAGTACATCATGAGAAATGCTGGGCTGGGAGAAGCACAAGCTGGAATCAAGATTGCTAGGAGAAATATCAATAACCTCAGATATGCAGATGACACCACCCTTATGGCAGAAAGTGAAAGGGAACTAAAAAGCCTCTTGATGAAAGTGAAAGAGGAGAGTGAAAAAGTTGGCTTAAAGCTCAACATTCAGAAAACGAAGATCATGGCATCCGGTCCCATCACTTCATTGGAAATAGATGGGGAAACAGTGGAAACAGTGTCAGACTTTATTTTTTTGGGCTCCAAAATCACTGCAGATAGTGACTGCAGCCAGGAAATTAAAAGACGCTTACTCTTGGAAGAAAAGTTATGACCAACCTAGATAGCATGTTAAAAAGCAGAGACATTACTTTGCTGACTAAGGTAAGTCTAGTCAAGGCTATGGTTTTTCCTGGGGTCATGTATGGATGTGAGAGTTGGACTGTGAAGAAGGCTGAGCACTGAAGAATTGATGTTTTTGTACTGTGGTGTTGGAGAAGACTCTTGAGAGTCCCTTGGACTGCAAGGAGATCCAACCAGTCCATTCTGAAGATCAGCCCTGGGATTTCTTTGGAGGGAATGATGCTGAAGCGGAAACTCCAGTACTTTGGCCACCTCATGTGAAGGGTTGACTCATTGGAAAAGACTCTGATGCTGGGAGGGATTGTGGGCAGGAGGAGAAGGGGATGACAGAGGATGAGATGGCTGGACGGCATCACTGACTCGATGGACGTGAATCTGAGTGATCTCCGGGAGTTGGTGATGGACAGGGAGGTCTGGCGTGCTGTGATTCATGGTGTTGCAAAGAGTCAGACACGACTGAGTGATTGAACAGTTGGATCATCAAAAAAGCAAGAGAAATCCAGAAAAACATCTATTACTGCTTTATTGACTATGCCAAAGCCTTTGACTGTGTGGATTACAAAAAACTGGAGAATTCTGAAAGAGATGGGAATACCAGACCACCTGACCTGCCTCTTGAGAAACCTATATGCATGTCAGGGAGTAATAGCTAGAACTGGACATGGAACAACAGACTGGTTCCAAACAGGGAAAGGAGTAGGTCAAGGCTGTAAATTGTCACCCTGCTTATTTAACTTATATGCAGAGTACATCATGAGAAATGCTGGGCTGGAAGAAGCACAAGCTGGAATCAAGATTGCTGGGAGAAATATGAATAACCTCAGATATGCAGATGACACCACCCTTATGGCAGAAAGTGAAGAACTAAAAAGCCTCTTGATGAAAGTGAAAGAGGAGAGTGAAAAAGTTGGCTTAAAGCTCAACACTCAGAAAACGAAGATTATGGCATCTGGTCCCATTACTTCATGGGAAATAGATGGGGAAACAGTGGAAAAAGTGGCTGACTTTATTTTTCTGGGCTCCAAAATCACTGCAGATGGTGATTGCAGCCATGAAGTTAAAAGACGCTTACTCTTTGGAATGAAAGTTATTACCATCCTAGACAGCATATTAAAAGGCAGAGACATTACTTTGCCAACAAAGTTCCACCTAGTCACGGCTATGGTTTTTCCTGTGGTCATGTATGGATATGAAAATTGGACTATAAGAAAGCTGAGCACCAAAGAATTAATGCTTTGGAACTGTGGTGTTGGAGAAGACTCTTGAGAGTCCCTTGGACTTCAAGGAGATCCAACCAGTCCTTCATAAAGGAGATCAGTCCTGGGTGTTCATTGGAAAGACTGATGTTGAAGCTGAAACTCCAATACTTTGGCCACCTGATGTGAAGAGTTGACTGATTGGAAAAGACCCTGATGCTGGGGAAGACTGAGGGCAGGAGGAGAAGGGGATGATAGAGGATGAGATGGTTGGATGGCTTAATCAACTCAATGGACATGGGTTTGGTTGGACTCTGGGTGTTGGTGATGGACAGGGAGGCCTTGCATGCTGAGGTTCATGGGGTTGCAAAGAGTCGGACATGACTGTGCAACTGAACTGAACCTAATAAGGAGGAGAGGAAGTAGAAAATTAGATCTGATCTAGTCTTCTCAAAAGAGGATATTCAATAATTAGTCATAACACATTTTTGTGTTGGTAGGGATAACTTTAACAAAATATATTAAGACTTTTACAAACATATTTATTATTAAAAGAAGGGATGCAAAATATACCATGTTGGTGAACTGGAAGAAGCAATATCAAAACAAATCAGTTCTCTGCAAATTGATCTATTGAGTAGATGCATTATCAACTAATTGCAATAAATTTGTGTGTATATGTACATGCAACTTGTCAAAAGAAATTTTAAAATATATATGGAAGATCATAGGGCTAGAAATAAACAAGATATTCTAAAAGAATAAAAAGCTATTGAAGCTTGCTTATAGATATAAGCCTTTGGATGAGGGTGAAAAGGGAAAGTGAAAAAAATTGCCTTGAAACTCAAGGTTAAAAAAACTAAGATCAGGGCATCTGGTTCCATCACTTCACTGCAAATAGATGGGAAAACAGTGGAAGCAGTGACAGATTTTATTTCCTTGGGTTCCAAAATCACTACAGACTGTGACTATAGCCATGGTATTAAGAGATGCTTGTTTCCTAGAAGGGACGCTATGACAGCCTAGAAAGGATATTAAAAAGCAGAGATGTCACTTTGTCGACAAAGGTCTGTCATAGTCAAAGTTACGGTTTTTCCAGTAGTCATGTCTGGATGTGAGAGTTGGACCATAAAGAAGGTTGAGTACCGAAGAAATGATATTTTCAAATTGTGGCACTGGAGAAGACTTGAGAATTTCTTGAACTGCAAGGAGATCAAACCAATCAATCATAAAGGAAATCAAGCCTGAATATTCATTGGAAGGACTGGTGCTAAAGCTGAAGCTCCAGTACTCTGGCCACCTGATGCAAAGAACTGACTCATTGGAAAAGATCCTGTTGCTGGGAAAGATTGAGGGCAGGAGGAGAAGGGGACAACAGAGGATGAGATGGATAGACAGCACTGACTCAATGGACATGAATTTGAACAAACTCCAAGAGACAGTGGAGGACAGAGGAGGCTGGCAGGCTACAGTTCATGGAGTGGCAGAGTTGGACATGTCATAGCGACTGGACAGCAACGTAGATATAAAGAACTCTTATAAAGCTTTGACAAGAGTTCTTAGAAAGTTATGACCCTACCATATTATCATCAAGAAAGATAAATAGATGAATGAAACAAAGAATTCAAAGCAGATTGAAATGTAATTTATGTCAGAGTAAGCATTACATATCAGTGGGAAAAGAATAGACTTTTAATACCCATGACTGGAGCAGTTGTTACTGGTGTGGAAAAAATGAAATCAAAGTCCCACTTTAGCTAATGCACAAAACCAATTGTAGGTGAACTAAAGGTTTAAATATGAAGGACAAAGCTATAAGTTTTTAGGTATAACACAGAACAACATCTTTGTGACATTAGGGATAAGGAAAAATTTCCTAAGCAGGATGCAAAAACTGTAAATAATAAAATAGGAATATATATACATGGCCACCTGATATGAAGAGCCAACTCATTAGAAAAGACCATAATGCTGGGAAAGATTGAAGGCAGGAGGAGAAGGGGTTGACAGAGGATGAGATGGTTGGCATCACTGACTTGATGGACATGAGTTTGAGCAAGCTCCAGGAGATGGTGAAGGACAGAGAAACTTGGTGTGCTGCAGTCCATGGGGTCACAAAGAGTCAGACACCACTGAGCAAGTAACACACACACACACAGGTAAATTAGCTAAAGTAAAAGTAAGAACTTTCATTCACAAAATGTATGAAAAAGAAAGTAAAAATACAAACCAGAGACTGGTAGAACATGTTTGCCATATGTGTAATTAACGAGCAAATAGTATCTAGAATATATAAAGACCTCCAGAAAAAATGAAAACAGTGGACAAAAAATGAAAACAAAAGATCACATCTTCAGAGAAGAATAAATCCAAACGTTCAAACAAATACAAGCAAGATTCTCAGCCTTGTTAGTCATCAAGAAAATGAGAATTTAAACACCAATGAGATACTAAGTTACAACTACCATACTGGCAAAAAAATTAAGAATCCTGGCAAAATCTAAGGTTGGCAAGGATGTGGAGTTATTTTCATGACAAATCTGAAAACTGCATCACCCAGCAAGTACTTCTAGAATGAAAGTGCATATCCATTCCAGCACTTTTTTGTAATAGGAAGAAAAAGAGGAACAATTCAAAGGTTCATTGACCTCAGAAAAGATAAATGACCTGCATGATAGTCATACAATGAAACTGATATTCTTGTGAAGAGTAATGAATTACATAGATATGTAAAAACATGGATAAAACTCACAAACATAATGTTGAACTGAAAAAGCAAGTAGATTAGGACCAGGGCTTCCCAGGTGGTGCTAGTGGTAAAGAACTCACCTGCCAATATAGGAGATGTAAGAGACGTGGGTTTGATCCCTGGTCAGGAAGATCCCCTGGAGGAGGGCACAGCAACCCACTCCAGTGTTCTTGCTAGAGCCTGGCGGGCTGTGGTTCATAGGGCTGCAAAATGTTGGACATGACTGAAGTGACTTAGCACAGTGTAAGACAGATGCTCTATTTTTTTGTCAATATTAAGTTCAAAACCATGCCACACTGGACAATATATTACTTAGGGAATTACCATCTAGGAAAACTAAAAGAGAGAGTGAGAGGAATGATAAACATAACTTTTAACAGAATGGTTTCCTCTGAGTAGAGTGGGAAGGGGATGGGACGGGAGCTTCAAAGATAACAGTTATGTTTGGTAGTGGTCACTGGGTCATGAGTATGTGCTAAGTCTCTTCAGTCGTGTCTGACTCTTTGCAGCCCTATGGATCATAGCCCATCAGGCTCTAGCAAGAACACTGGAGTGGGTTGCCATGTCCTCCTCCAGGGGATCTTCCTGACCCAGGGATTGGACCCATGTCTCTTATATCTCCTGCATTGGCAGGTGGGTTCTTTATCACTAGAACCACCTGGGAAGCCCAGTAATGGGGTAGAATATTTAAAAAGTCTCGTGTTATCCATTTTTATGTTTTGTGTGTATTGTGTGAGTATTTTAATCTCAATATTTAATACACATTTTTAAATTTTCTTTTTTATTAGGGTATAGTTGATTTACAATGTTGTGTTAGTTCAGGTGTACAGCAAAGTGATTCAGCTATCCATATACACACATTCATTCCTTTTCAGATTGTTTTCCATATAGGTTAGTACACAATATTGAGTAGAGTTTCCTGTACTATACAGTAGGCTCTTATTGATTATCCATTTTATAGATAGTAGTATGTATACATTAGACCCAAATTTCTGATTTATCCCCTCCCCACGTTTCCCCTTTGGTAACCATTGGGTTGTTTGCTATGTCTGTGAGTCTGTTTCTGCTTCATAAATAAGTTCATTTGTATCACTTTTTAGATTCCACATATGAAATCATATATTTGTCTTTGTCTGACTTATTTCAGTTAGTATAACAATCCATAGGTCCATCCCTGTTGCTTCAAATGGTATTATTCCATTCTTTTATTTTTAAGGAATAATCTTTAAGAATTAGTTCACCAATGTTGGTAGGACAGTGGAATGTGTACTTTGTGGCTGAAATATGTCAGGACAATCAGAAGAATCAACTGCAGAACCTCTGTCTTGAAAGTAGTGGTACAAAAGATAGAAAACCAGGAGAGAGGCTCAGATGTGTGAAAATGGGCCTGGGATCCAGTCAGTAGAATGAAGTTATGGAAAAGAGTTAGATCACTAAAAACTAAGCCAGAACCAAACCAGGGTTCACAACTCCAAGTGACATAGCATCAAAACTGAGACATGTGATTTACTGTTCTGGGTTCCCCCTTGCAAGGAAAAGGATAAGTTATAAAGTTAGTAGGGCTTCCCAGTTGGCGCTGGGAATGTGGTAAAGAACCCGCCTACCAATGCAAGAGACGTGAGAGATGTGGGTCCAATCCCCGGATCAGGAAGATCCCCTGGAGGAAGGCATGGCAACCCACTCCAGTATCCTTACCTGGAGAATCTCATGGACAGGGGAGCCTGGTGGGCTACAGTCCATAGGGTGGTAAAGAGTTGGACATGACTGAAGTAGCTCAGCAGGCCTGCACAGAGCTAGTATTCAGGGTTGAATATGAGGGATAAATGTTAGAGAATCCAGAGATTCTCTTGAGTGTGAGAATCAGAGTGCTGCCAAGATGGGAGGTTAAACAGGTCTTTATAAAATCTTCTAGAAAAAAAGAATTTTCTTATTTTCTTCTCGTCTCATAGGTCGAGACTCTGAAAGAAGTTACAGTGACTTCTCTCAAGTCATTTTATCATCAATTTGGAACCAGAAATAGAATCTGCCGGTCCTAACTGTGTTTGTTGATGCCACCACTAACCTCTGCTCCTTCATTCATAAGAGACTCAGTGGCTGTACACGGGCTACGGAGGAGACCAGCCACGATTCACAGGCCAGGTGTCTCAGGCAAGCTTTTATTTCCTTGTTTTCAGGATTCCCATCTTTTTTAGCCTCTGAAAACAGCAGCTGTGCCAGACAGCAGTCAACAGAAAAAGAAAGGAACTCATTTATGAAGCAGAGGACAAAACAATTTGCCCAGCACTTATACTGCACTCTTTAGGGCTCAGGGTCAAAGAGTTTGGTTTGAGTTTTCTTTAGTTACCCAAACTTAGTTGCTTTCTTTTTCTGCATCAAAATGATTTTCAATGTCTATTCATGTAACAATGGATATGAGGTTCTAGCAAATGCCAACCAGTTGGATCACCACTGAAATGGAAATGGCATGGTTTAAACAAAATCAAAAGCATATAATTGAGGTCACTAAAAGACATTTTGCTGGCAAAATCCAAAAGGCTATGATAATGAAATATGTCTAAAAATGAGAGTAGAAAAACAAACTATAAAACATTTCCCTATGTAAATGTCACAGCTGTGTTAGTTGTTCAGTCATGCCTGACTCTTTGTGACCCCCATGGACTATAGCCCACCAGGCTCCTCTGTCCATGGAATTCTCTAAGCAGGAATCCTGGAGCAGCTAGCCATTCCCTTCTCCAACTTGGGTCTCCTGCATTGCAGGTGGATTTTTAACCATCTGATTCACCAGGGAAGTCACAACTGTATCAGATATTAAATCTACCTTTAGAGGGAATTTTGCCCCAAAGAGTAAGATTTAGAAATTATGCTTCCTAAAGGAAAAAAAAATTAATATATAAAAATATGGTTTAAACAACCCAGATCTATCTCTAGTTTCCTATGTGACATTATGCAAGTCTCCTAACTTCTGAACTTCTGTGCTGGCAAAGGGCTCAGAGACACCTGCCACTCCTGGCTCCCTAAAGAGAAATATGCATGAAAGCATCTCACTGAATATAAAAAACCTCTCAAAGTATGTATTTAAAATGCAGCTAGAAAATGGCTTCCATGAAATTTTCTCAGGATAATTTTAGGAGAATAGGGAGAAATTTTGGTGGAACATAGGACAGCTCTTTTTTTTTTTTTTCCCCATGTTAGTCTTTTTTTTTTTTTGTATTGAAATATATGGACTTCCCAGGTGGGGCTCAATAGTAAAGAATCTGCCTGCTAGTGCAGGAAACACAGGAGACAGGGGTTCGATCCCTGGATTGGGAAGATCCCCTGGTGTAGAGCATGGCAACACACTCCAGTATTCTTGCCTGGAAAACCCCACAAATAGAGAAGCCTGGCGGGTTCCTTGGGGTTGCAAAGAGTTGGACGTGATAGCGTGCACACTCATATGGAGGTAATTTGCTATTGTTGTGCTGGTTTCCGGTGTACACAAAGTGTTTCAGATATACATAATCTTTTTCAGATTTCCATTATAGGCTACTGCAAGATATTGATACAGTTCCCTGTGCCACACAGTAGGACCTTGTTTATCTATTTTTACATATAGTAGTATGTATCTCGGAGAAGGCAATGGCACCCCACTCCAGTACTCTTGCCTGGAAAATCCCATGGATGGAGGAGCCTGGTAGGCAGCAGTCCATGGGGTCGCGAAGAGTCGGACACGACTAAGCAACTTCCCTTTCACTTTTCACTTGCATGCATTGGAGAAGGAAATGGCAACCCACTCCAGTGTTCTTGCCTGGAGAATCCCAGGGACGGGGGAGCCTGGTGGGCTGCCATCTGTGGGGTCACACAGAGTCGGACATGACTGAAGTGACTTAGCAGCAGTATGTATCTATTAATCACAAATTCCTAATTTATCCCTCCCTCACTCCACCTTTCCCCTTTGGCAGCCATACGTTTGTTTTCTTTATCCGTGAGTCTATTTCTGTTTTGCAAATATGTTTATTTGTATCATTTTTTGAAGAATCCACACATAAAGTAATATCATATGATATTGATGTTTTTCTCTGACTTACTTTGTTGAGTAGGATAATCTCTAAGCCTATCCATGTTGCTAGAAATGACATTATTTTCTTTTTTAATGGCTGACGTATTCCATTGCATGTATATGGAAGATGCGTATACCACATTTTCTTTATCTGTTCATCTAGGGCTGCTATTTTGATTCACAATGGACTGATCAGATTGCTCAAAGAAGGCAGACTGATGGAGTTTATTTTAAAACCTTAGAGGATACATTAGTTTTCTATTACTGTAGAGCAAGTTACTCCAGGTCTAGCAGCTTAAACAACACATTTTATTATCTCACAATTCTGTAGGTCAGAACTTCAGTGAGCCTGACCGGGTTCTTTACTTAGGATTTCAAAAGACCAAAGTCAGCCAGGCTGAGCTGTTATCCGGAGGATCTAGAGGTGAGTCTGAATCCAAGCTCATTCAGGCTGTAGGTCTGAGACGCCCATCTCCTTTCTGGCTGTTGGCTAGGAGCTGCTCTCTGCTCCCAGAGGGTGTCCATGTTGCTTTCTTTGCATGCGGTTCCTTTCATTTTCAAAGCCAGCAACCGGGTATTGAATTTCCCTCATGCTTTGACATCTAAGACTGCCTCTTCTGCTACCAGTCTGAAAGCTGTCTGCATCCAAGAGTCATATGACTAGTCAAGCCCACCCAAATAAGGTCAACGATGTCATAATATAACACAATCATGGGAGTGATATTTCCTCCAATTCCCAGCTTCCATGCACTCAGAGAAGAACATTTTTTGTGGAGGCCATTGTTGAAATTCTGCCTGTCACAGAGAAAGTAGTGGATAAAAGTTAGGAAAATGGGTTTTGGTGAAGTTGACTTGGTTTCGAATTTCAGTTCTGTAATTTGACTGGATCTGTGTTCAAAGTCTGTTAAGTTGTTAAACCTTGCTATGCTTTACTTTCTTTAGATTGCCATTTAGGACTTCCCTTGTGGCTCAGACGGTAAAGCATCTGCCTACAATGCAGAAGACCCGGGTTCAATCCCTGAGTCGGGAAGGTCCTCTGGAGAAGGAAATGGCAACCCACTCCAGTACTCTTGCCTGGAAAATCCCATGGATGGAGGAGCGACGTAGGCTACAGTCCGTGGGGTCACAAAGAGTTGGCTGCGACTGAGCGACTTCTTGGTCTTGGACTTGGACTTGGTCTTGGTCTTGTGTTCAAAATCTGTTAAGTTGTTAAACCTTGCTATGCTTTACTTTCTTTAGATTGCCATATACTTAGGAGTAGGAAGTTCTAATCACCACTCCCCATATGTTTTGCATGGTGTCCAGTATTATTTGAAATGATGAATGATGAACTGAACGAATGGTAACTAACATTGAAATTCATCTCTAACACATACCATAAAGCTATTGTTTGTTATTTCAGTCACTAAGACCACAAAGCTACATTTGGCCCCATTTTGCCAAGTTTTTTTTTTCCATTAACTTGGGTCAATGAATTGACTCAAATTGACTCAGGTCAATGAATAAGGACATACAGGAAATGGATACTGGGACTTCACTGGTAGCCCAGTGGCTGAGACTCCTTGCTTCTAATACAGGGAGCTGGGGTTCAATCCCTGGTCAGGGAACTTGATCCTGCACCCTTCAATTAAGACCCAGTGCAGCCAAATAAATAAACAAATAAATAAAAAATGCACATTAAAGAAGGGTAACAAATCTGGGCCAGGCTTTGGATGAGAGCACCCAAGTTTTCTCCATCACATGTACATTTGGGTTACACCAACAAATTAGTTTTAAAATCGAGCAAAGTGTCCCTGAGATGTACAAAGCAATCCCGTTCTGGTTGTAGGACAGTAGCCACGGCAGAGACCACCGAGTTACCCCTTCCTGGGCACACAGAGACAAATGACTGACCGCTCACCAATGGGAAAGAAAACAGAACGAATACGTTACATCCCATCCCAAGCAGTTAAAAGCAGGTCTGACTTTTCCATGTTTCCTCCTCTCCCTTCAGCATGGATAGAACAAAAAGATACAATGGAATCAGCCCTGGTCCCTAAGTCACTGCAGGAGAGCCCCCAGGAGAGCTGCCTGACCTTTTAATGCTGAGATAAAACTCAGAAATAAACCTTTCTGGATTAAGCCACCCAGAGTTGAGGGTATATTTGTTACTGGAGCATAGTCTAGCTATCCTGACTAATACAGGAACACTGTTTCAAGTCATAAGTACAAATAGTCCTTGATCTAAAGTTAACTGGGATTTATTGGTCTTACTACAAATTAGACATGGTAGAAGAGCTAGCAAAAACATACTTCTTTATTTACAGGTATTTATCATTTATAGAGATAAGAAAATTACTAATAAGTCAGGGGCATTCACAAAAAATTCAGTTTCCTTTTTGAAAACTACTTCTAAGCACCTTTCAGATAGCAAGTCAATCAACATTTAGTGGAAAATACTAATTCTCAAGCAATGCTGGAAAGTTATTCTTGATGGTGGTCTGAAACTTATTACAGCCCAGATGATCCATGCTAGTTTGAGTCTGAGCATGAAAGGGTGGTCTTACAGTCTCAGACTTGGCATCTTCGGTTGTGGCATGGAATGCTACCCCTTCCTGGAGCTTCAGAATGATCTTTGAAGCCTTGTTTTCCAGTATGACATGAGCTTGGCATACTATTTAGCTGGTGAGTTGGAAATAAATGTACAGTTTTTTTTTCCTCCCCAAGCCTTGAAAGTTTAATCCATCTTATGTGAGATAAATCTCAGCAAACATTCAGGGAAAGTTGAATTTAGTGAGAGGCTCATGTGTGGTATATTTTTTCTGTCAAGGAGAAGATACTAGTCAGTAGTGGGGTCATAAAAGCAACTACCTAGAAAGATTTTTGCTGATCTCATGTTCAACAGCCCCCTGAGTAACTCCTGGTTATCAAGTCATTGTTTTTCCATATACATTTTGCCCAGACATTTTCAATAGTATGAGAAAGGCTTGATACCCACATCAATTTTGTTAAAGCTCTGATCAGCTATCTCAAACCCAGCATGCACACTACTGAAATACTGAAGGCTTTATTTGAAAATTATTAGTACTGTTACCTAACTAAAATAGCTTTCAGTAACACCAAGAAAATTACTATTATATCCTTACTTTCCCAAGCATCTTTAATAGAGAAAATAAATTACTCTTAAAGTTAATTCAGAGTGGCAAACACCATTTTCTTCAATATATTTATGTCTTCCACATCAGGATAACAATTTTTCTTAGACAATATCAAAGAATAATTTTTTTGTTTTTCAGTCACTAAGTTGTGTCTGACTTTTCAACCTCATGGACTGCAGCATGCCAGGTGCCTGCTCCTCTGTCTTCCACTATCTCTTGAAGTTTGCTCAAATTCATGTCCATTAAGGTAATGCAGTCTCTGCCGCTGCCTTCCCCCTTTTGCCTTCAATCTTTCCCAGTAACAGGGTCTTTGCCAATGAGTCAGTTCTTGGCATCAGGTGATCAAAGCACTGGAGCTTCAGTTTCAGCACTAATGAATATTCAGGATTGATTTTCTTTAGGATTGGCTGGTTTCATCTCCTTGCAGTTCAAGGGACTCTCAAAAGTCTTCTTCAGCACCAAAATTCAAAAGCATCATTTAACCTACTACATAATTTTCAAACATCATTCTAGAACAACTTTTAGGCATCAAAATTCTTGAAGTTCTATTAATGGTTTTTCTAGAAATTTTCTTTCTTTTTCCTTTTTTTGGCTATGCTGCTAAGCTTGTGGGGTCTTAGTTCCCTAACTAGGGATTGAACACAGGCCCTCTGCAGTGGGCATGTGGCATCATAGCCACATGGACCAGGGACTGCCAGGGAATTCCACATAGAATTTTCTTCTACATTTTTTTCTCAGTTAACAATACCCATCCCTTACTTATCCCCCCCAGCAGGATACTACTGCATGGCTTTATATAGCAATTATTAGTATAATCAGTATTCATTCAGCAGAATCTTTTTGTGATACAAACTAAAAAAAAGAATCAATAGGTAAGCAGGTTTCTTAACTGAGAAGGTTCTTAATGCTTCACTTCATTCTTTTTGTGGCTATTATTTAACTTCTTGTCTTATTCCTTTAGTTATGATTAGTTCTGCGACTAAAGAAAAGATACTAATAATGTGTAGAGACTCTAAAATTGGAGCATGGGTAATCAGGAAAAACTTCCCTAATTCTCTCCTACATTTTAGATCAGGAACTCACCACCCTTTCACATGCCCCTCTCTCCCACCTATGCCCCTACTACAGATGGCTAGATTTTGCATGTCTTGACACTAAAAGCAATGTGTTATTCATTTAAAACTCCCATATATTCTAGTCTGTAAGGATATAGAGTATGGACTTCCCTGGTGACTAAGTGGTAAGGAATCTGCCTGCCAATGCCGGAGATGAGGGTTTGATCCCTGGAGGAGATGCAACTCCCTCCAGTATTCTTGCCTAAGAAATCCCAGAACAGAGGAGCCTGGCAAGCTACAGTCCATCAGGTCACAAAGAGACATGACTGGTCAATTGAACAAAATAACAAAGGCTGCAGAGTAGGTACACAAAGAGTCTGGTAAATAATTTGAACTGTCTATTCTTGGCTGACTCATTTTAAATTATGTAGTGTTATCAATTTTAATTGTCTTAAATTGCAATATAATAGACATGCACAAAATACACACAAGTGTCAGCTCAGTGACTTATCACAAAGAGAGCATTTGAAAACCCCATGGATCAAAAAATAAAATATTTACAGCAGAAGCCCCCAATCAGACCCTCTCTCAAAGACCACATACTCAAAGGTGACCACTATCCTGACTGCTAACCCTGTGTTCTAGGTTTTTCTCTCTAGGACTGTAAGTAGATAGGCTCATACTGTTATGAGTAAATAGGCATGTTCTGTTATGCTGGAGTTCTCTCACCCAGCATTGTGACTGTGAGATCTGTCCAGATGGCATGTGTAGCTCCAGTGTATGTAGCAAGTTCTAGATGTTTCTCTAGATTGGTGGTTGGCACTGCTGCGTACTATTCCATTATAAGAATATACTACAGTTTCTTTCTCTGTTTTACTGTTGATTGACATTTGGATTGTTTTCCGTGTGCCCAGGAGCACAAATTTGCCAGTTGTATATGTTGCAAATATCTTTTCCTACACCTGGAGTAACAGGCAAATTTGGCCTTGGAATGTGGAATGAAGCAGGGCAAAGACTAATAGAGTTTTGCCAAGAATATGCACTGGTCATATCAGACATCCTCTTCCAACAACACAAGAGAAGACTCTACACACAGACATCACCAGATGGTCAACACCGAAATCAGATTGATTATATTCTTTGCAGCCAAAGATGGAGAAGCTCTATACAGTCAACAAAAATAAGACCAGGAGCTGACTGTGGCTCAAATCATGAACTCCTTATTACCAAATTCAGACTTAAATTGAAGAAAGTAGGGAAAACCGCTAGACCATTCAGGTATGACCTAAATTAAATCCCTTATGATTATACAGTGGAAGTGAGAAATAGATTTAAGGGCCTAGATCTGATAGATAGAGTGCCTGATGAACTATGGAATGAGGTTCGTGACATTGTACAGGAGACAGGGATCAAGATCATCCCCATGGAAAAGAAATGCAAAAAAGCAAAATGGCTGTCTGGGGAGGCCTTTCAAATAGCCATGAAAAGAAGAGAAGCGAAAAGCAAAGGACAAAAGGAAAGATATAAGCATCTGCATGCAGAGTTCCAAAGAATAGCAAGAAGAGATAAGAAAGCCTTCTTCAGCAATCAGTGCAAAGAAATAGAGGAAAACAACAGAATGGGAAAGACTAGAGATCTCTTCAAGAAAATTAGAAATACCAAGGGAACATTTCATGCAAAGATGGGCTCGATCAAGGACAGAAATGGTATGGAGCTAACAGAAGCAGAAGATATTAAGAAGAGCTGGCAAGAATACACAGAAGAACTGTACAAAAAAGATCTTCATGACCAAGATAATCACGCTGGTGGGATCACTCATCTAGAGCCAGACATCCTGGAATGTGAAGTCAAGTGGGTCTTAGAAAGCATCACTATGAACAAAGCTAGTGGAGATGATGGAATTCCAGTTGAGCTTTTTGAAATCTTGAAAGATGATGCAGTGAAAGTGCTGCACTCAATATGCCAGCAATTTGGAAAACTCAGCAGTGGCCACAGGACTGGAAAAGGTCAGTTTTCATTCCAATCCCAAAGAAAGGCAATGCCAAAGAATGCTCAAACTACTGCACAATTGCACTCATCTCACATGCTAGTAAAGTAATGCTCAAAATTCTCCAAGCCAGGCTTCAGCAATACATGAACCATGAACTCCCTGATGTTCAAGCTGGCTTTAGAAAAAGCAGAGGAACCAGAGATCAAATTGCCAACATCCACTGGATCATTGAAAAAGCAAGCGAGTTCCAGGAAAACATCTGTTTCTGCTTGATTGACTATGCCAAAGCCTTTGACTGTGTGGATCACAATAAACTGTGGAAAATTCTGAAAGAGATGGGAATACCAGACCACCTGACCTGCCTCTTGAGAAATCTGTATGCAGGTCAAGAAGCAACAGTTAGAACTGGACATGGAACAACAGACTGGTTTCAAATAGGAAAAGGAGTACATCAAGGCTGTATATTATCACTCTGCTTATTTAACTTCTGTGCAGAGTACATCATGAGAAATGCTGGACTAAGAGAAACGCTGGACTGGAAGAACACAAGCTGGAATCAAGATTGCTGGGAGAAATATCAATAACCTCAGATATGCAGATGACACCACCCTTATGGCAGAGAGTGAAGAGGAACTAAAAGCCTCTTGATGAAAGTGAAAGAGGAGAGTGACAAAGTTGGCTTAAAGCTCAACATTCAGAAAACGAAGATCATGGCATCGGGTCCCATCACTTCATGGGAAATAGATGGGGAAACAGTGGAAACAGTGTCAGACTTTATTTTTCTGGGCTCCAAAATCACTGCAGATGGTGACTGCAGCCATGCAATTAAAAGACGCTTACTCCTTGGAAGGAAAGTTATGACCAACCTAGATAGCATATTCAAAAGCAGAGACATTGCTTTGCTGACTAAGATCCATCTAGTCAAGGCTATGGTTTTCCCAGTGGTCATGTATGGATGTGAGAGTTGGACTGTGAAGAAGGCTGAGCACCGAAGAATTGATGCTTTTGAACTGTGGTGTTGGAGAAGACTCTTGAGAGTCCCTTGGACTGCAAGGAGATCCAACCAGTCCATTCTGAAGGAGATCAGCCCTGGGATTTCTTTGGAAGGAATGATGGTAAAGGTGAAGCTCCAGTACTTTGGCCACCTCATGTGAAGAGTTGACTCATTGGAAAAGACTGTGATGCTGGGAGGGATTGGGGGCAGGAGGAGAAGGGGACGACCAAGGATGAGATGGCTGGATGGCATCACGGACTCAATGGACGTGAGTCTGAATGAACTCCGGGAGTTGTTGATGGACAGGGAGGCCTGGCGTGCTGCGATTCATGGGGTCGCAAAGAGTTGGACACGACTGTGTGACTGAACTGAACTGAACCCCTTGTCTTGCCTTGACAGTAAACAAATTTTAATTTACATATTTTGACAAATTGCAAGTTATTTTGCCTGACTGTGTAAGGGGTACATACAGAGTGCAGGCTACTTAACTATGAAACTGTTGAAGTATTTTTAAACTCCTGGGACAAACAGAAATTATATCTAGTAGAAAGATGTTCAACTGTAATGTGTGAGCAAGAGAAATAAGGTGAGTGAACAGATCATGATTCCAAAATTAGGATGAGGTACCAAATAATTACTGGGCAAGTTAAAAATGGCTCTACATTATAGAAAACCATGAACAAATTTCTCATCTGCAAAATTCTTTCATTGCCTTATATATGCCAGGTATTATCATGGTTATAAAGCATAAAATGATTAATAAGCAAGCATGGTTGCTGTTCCCAAGGAGCTTAGATCTAGTTCCATAAAATAAATGAATTGAAATTAAGTTTGCTCTGATATTTAAAATATTTTTATTGAAATATGGGAGTTGGTAACATCTTTGTATATTAAAAGGGAAGAGAGAGATGAACAGCTTTAAAGTTGAGATTCTAGGTCCTTTCCCTTGCTGCTGTCCTTGCTTCTGGTGTTTGCTGCCAGGACCGACTCCTGATTTTGAAGAGCTCAATGTCATCCTCTTGCTCGTTTATATGGTTTACATAACACACACACACACACACACACGCACACACACACACACATTACATCTTTTCCCTAGGTATAAATTCTGTTTGTCTCAGGAGCTTAAAAATACCTCAACTGTTCCATCATTGAGTAGCGCTCTATATGTTCCACTTACAGAGCCAGGCAGAATAGCTTGCTGTGGACTACCACGGTGGGGATAAAGCAGAACTAAATCAGGAGGCTATGATGACTGCAGTGCTGAGATGAATGCGTTCACTCTTACAGTGGAAACTGGATGATCCAAATCCTCCACAGCACAATGGACAGCAACCACTGCATCCATAGCCTCTATGGCCAAAGTCACAGCCCAGACCCGTGGGAGCCGCGGTGCCCTCAGCCACAGCCATCACCACAGCCCAGGCAGGCTCCGTAGTAATCGCCCTAGTAGCTCATGGTGTTAGGAGTGGAAGAGTTGTTTGGACGTGAAGGACAAGTTTCCTAAGAATGACTGTCACCACCTTCCCTGGGATGACACAGGAAGGTGCCAGTGTATAAGCCTTCACCTTGCGGACTTTCAAAGATGTGAGCGTGCGTTCCATCGACGTCAGGTATGAGGGAAACTGCAGCTTGCCCCTCATCTTCTATTGCTGGCAGTCTTTCAGCCCTACCAGCTCCCCCCGCTCCAGTCGGTAGCTCTTCTTGCCTGTTCACTAGATGCCAGCTCCTGTATGCCAAGTGTTGTGCTGTACTACTATAGTTTTCAAGGTACTGTCCGGTAAGACTGAAGATGTTTGATTTATTTTGTGTTTGTTGTGTATTATTTGTGTGAAATCTGTTACAGTGCAGTACTATGTTGCCAATTATGTCGGCTGGCTGGGGCTTCCCCAGGGTCTCAGGGGTAAAGAGTTCACCTGCAATGAAGGAGATGCAGGAGGGTTGGGGAAGATGCCCTGGAGGAGGAAATGACAATCTCATTCCGTATTATTTCCAGGAAAATCCCATGGACAAAAATCCCATGGACAGAGGAGCCTGGTGGGGTACAGTCCATAGGGTCACAAAGAGTCGGACACGACTGAGTGACTGAGTACACGCACACAGGCAAGATAGTTGGGTACCTAGGCTAACTCCACTGGACTTATGAACAAACTGGACTTAATGAACACGCTCTTGGAGTGAAACTGGTTCATATATAGGGGACTTACTGCATCCTTAGTGATGTGTGGGGCAAGCCACATGGACCAGTATGATTCTCATTGAATAGATTAAATTGCATGAAAAAAAAATCTCAACCATCTTAATTATGTAAAATTTTAGGATAATTCCTGATATTAATTAAGGATGTTTTCATTTGATTTCTGTGCAGTTTGGATTCCACAAGAATTATAATGCCGTCTTCAAAACCCTCTTTCTTTGACCTTCATATTTAAAGATCTGTAATCGGACATCACAACATCCAATTTCATCATCTGAAATTGTTCCTTCACTAAAGTTTTTTTCCCAGAATCTCTGACTTTTACTTGTTTACTCACTTTGCAAATTGTTAATGCCCATTTAACATATCCTGGGTACTATGCTTGTAGCTGCTAAGTTGCTTCAGTTGTGTCCGACTCTGTGCGACCCCATAGATGGCACCCCACCAGGCTCTGCCATCCCTGGGATTCTCCAAGCAAGAACACTGGAGTGGGTTGCCATTTCCTTCTCCAATGCATGAAAGTGAAAAGTGAAAGTGAAGTCACTGAGTTGTGTCCAACTCTCAGCGACCCCATGGACTGCAGCCTACCAGGCTCCTCCATCCATGGAATTTTCCAGGCAAGAGTACTGGAGTGGGGTGCCATTGCCTGAGAGAGATACAATTGTAAATAAGAGCTTCCCTTTTCATTCCCTTGAGTTTATCCCTTTCATCTTTATTGTTGAAGGTAATAGAAGAGTTTAACACTTACTGATAAATTCAACAAAACATAATTGAAGGCACCATAGGGCCAAATTATTTATTTTTTTCAGATCTGTAAGTTTATTGGCTCAATGTTGAGCAGCTACATAATGACTCACATTCATGATATCACTGAGGAAAACTGCTAAGAATGGTGTGGGTATGAAATAGTTCCTTAGAGAAACACGGAGTGGGGAAAATAATCACTGATTAGATCTTAAAAATAGTTCACTGCATAACTTGACAAAAAGCACAAAGGCTCACTCGGAGAACATATTCATTGATCTTGCACTGTAATAGTTATAATTTCACTACGACAAGCACCAGACCTTAAGATTAAACACATTGGTGTTTCTTTTACTCTCCTCTCCCCTTGGAAAACAAAATGTATAACTGCACTATAGCAGCATCCAAAACAGATCAATTTGTTACAATTACTATTCAGTAGAGCAAACCACCCACTTGAAGGAAAAATTAAATTAAAAAACTCGAAGACAATTTTTTCCCATAGGAATTCATAATACCTACAGTATAAATTAATAAATTTTAAGCCATATATATAAACATACAATGAGAGCATGCACAGTATTGTATCAACAGAGTAATGGAGGAGTAACCATTTCACTAGAGAGACTGTATCATAGGCAAGTGCATTTCTTTGAACAGAAAGAAAAGAAACCATTCAAGCTGCTTAAATATCAAGTCTCCCTCTTCATTTTTAGTCCTCAGATATGGCTTTACCTTGCATTATTCTAAAAAGCAGTAAATGCCAAAGCTGCAATTTAAAAGAAAAATAGATTTTGTAATTCCAGTGAATCATTTCCAAATTCCACAAGGAAGTACACAACACTGCACACTGGACATAAAGATAAAGTAAGGAAAGCCCCACCTACTTGCCCCCCACCCCCCAATCTGTTCCCATGTGTGGCGTTGACTTTAGAAGATGTAAAGCTCTCTTGTGTTAGTTCTTCTGGTAGGTTCGTGTGGTTGGGACTTTTGCTGCAGCACATTCAGGGGACCTTCTAAGGAAAGTCATGCTGGGTAAACTGCCACGTGACAGAGCATTGTCATACTCTATCTATCTTCACTGTCACCGGGGTCCTGGTCAACGTGTATATTTCACTTACTAATGTACTCGTGGTAAGATGTTGGGATCGCCCTACTTAGCCATTCATATCGAAACCAATTTCAAAAATACAAGCAATAGCAATATTTTATATAATATTGATAATAGTTTCAGATAGAATCTTACTATATAAAAACTGGTTTAAAACTCTCATTTCACAGATGAGGAAACCAAGACTTAGAGAACATTGGCCCAAATAGGCCAGCAAACAGCAAAGCCTAGGCTAGAACCTAAATCTTTCATCTCCAGCTCTCATTTCCCATTGCGTCAGTCTCTTTGTTACATTTTTATAGATGCTATATGAACATGGGTTAAAGCAAGAGATATTTCATTATCATAGTGGAAGAATGACAACCTCCCTTTGCTTTCTCTGCTGGTGAGCTTCCTAATTTTGTTTTTTGATCTCTATGCTGATTGGCATTTCCTTCTTCTTGGCTGGAATTCAAAAGGCTAAATTTAGTAAGTGAAAACTAGAAGCAACATCCACTTATTCTCAATGAGATTACAATCAGAATGCTTGTTGCATTGATTGTTTAAGTGATGTTAATTCCAAGAGCAAAGAGCAAAAATAAGTCCAGACGTTTTGGAGTGGAAAACTGAGAGACTTTAGAATATCAGGCTCCTGAATTTCTCTCCTCCCACAGACAGACAGCTACACAAGGAACAATTTCCCTCTGAGAGAAATCCAGAGACTAGAAGAGTGACTCTTGCACATCAGGGGAAGGAGAAAATATCCACTTCAAAATGGGTTGAAAAGGCAGAGACTTACTTGTGCCATAAACCCTGGCCCCAGCACAGCACCACACAATCAAGAGAGAACTCCCAACTCCCAGCGTCTCCCTGAGGAGTGAAGGTTTCAGACAGAGCATCTGTCACCCCAACTTTTATGGTTCCCACTTGAGGCAGGAAGGCCCCCAAATATCAAGCTCTGAAAGCCAACAGGGCTTGTGTTCACAAGTCCCAGGGGACTCTAGCAAAGAAGTTGTTCTTGAAGGGAGCATGATTACTTACTGTAGTGATTCCCTCAGGACTCAGTACAGAGGGAACAGAGAGAAACACTCATCTCCTGGTCTTTCCCATGTGAAATGAAATGTTTTCTGCTTTTTGCTCTACCAAACAGAGGATGAGATGGTTGGATGGCATCACTGACTCAACGGACATGAGTTTGAGGAAACTCTGGGAGATACTGAAGAACAGAGAAGCCTGCTGTGCTGCAGTCCATGGGGTTGCAAAGAGTCAACACAACTGAGGGACTGAACAAAAACAACTACCAGGAAACAAGTCTTTTCCAAATGCAAATTTCTGAGCCCAGGTGAAACAATGACAGCTATTTGGGAGCCCTCAGCTACTTCCTCTCAGATAGGCGCTGAGGAACTGGGGGGAGGTGAGAGGCAGCCATCCGCCACATTGGCCATCTCACAGTAAACAAGGAATTGGTATGTGAATAAACCTAGATAGCCTATTAAAAAGCAGAGACATCACTTTGCCGACAAAGATCTGTCTAGTCAAAGCTATGGGTTTTCCAGTAGTCAAGTACAGATGTGAGAGTTGGACTACAAAGAAAGCTGAGCACCAAAGAATTGATGCTTTTGAACTATGGTGCTGGAGAAAATTCTTGAGAGTCCCTTGGACAGCAAGGAGATCCAACCAGTCCATCCTAAAGGAAATCGGTCCTGAATATTCTTTGGAAGGACTGATGCTGAAGCTGAAACTCCAATACTTTGGCCACTTGATGCCAAGAGCCAGCTAATTTGAAAAGACCCTGATGCTGGGAAAGATTGAGAGCAGGAAGAGAAAGGGATGACAGAGAATGAGATGGTTGAATGGCATCATCGATTTAAGAGACATGAATTTGAGCAGACTCTGGGAGATAGTGAAGGACAGGGAAGCCTGGTGTGCCACAGTCCATGGGGTCGCAAAGAGTTGGACACGACTGAGCAACTGAACAACAACAATTTGCGAACAATAAAGAAAAAATTGGCCTCAGATAGATAGATGCATATGAAAGAAACAATTTCAGCAAGCCCAGAGGCTTGCATCTTCCCATATATAGAAGATCTAAATCTCTGCATGTGATAGACTTAGTTTTCTCTTAATTTACAGTAATCTTTTAATATTCAGATTACCTGGTCCTTGCTGCAGACTTGTATCTAGCCTGGTTGCTCTCCCTCCTCCTTGGAGTCAGTTCTCTAGGGGTCATGTCAGATACTGTCTCCTGGGCTCAAGTCCTAACATTCCCACCAAATAAAACCTAACTCTCAACTTTTAGACTGTAGTTTTAGTTGACACCCAGGAAAGGGTTTAACTGCATACTTTACAAGCTGCTGCCTAAGGATCCAGTTTCTAATGAGCACACACCCAGGTGCTCACTGCAATCATCTCCTAGAACCTGAAAGAACCAGTGGGCACTTTCCCCACCTTCTTGCTGACTCAGAAAAACGCACAATGTGAGAACTTTGAGTCAAGTTGTACTTGGGGCAAAATGGAAACTATAGCCTGGGAGACAGCATTTCAGATAGCACTGAGGAATTGCTCCAAAGAAGTAGGGGGGAAATTCAGTATATATGTAACTTTGGTGAAGGGAAGTACATGCAATCAAGCACATATTTCTTGCAGAAGTTTTCTGCTAGTCATCAGGAGCAGACATCACCATAATGGATTTTAGTGCTCTTCTAGGTATCAGGAGTACAAGAACTGGTCTCTTAAAATCAGCTCCTGAAAATATCTAACTACCTGAATGCCTGTTCTACCAGTTTTCCCCACTGTGTGCCTCATCTCTTCTCTCCACCCTGAACTCCTTTCAGTGTGGGTTGAAGATCAGCAGCTGCATCAGCACCTGAGTTAATCCTTAAACAGGCAGACAGCAAATGCCCATGGCAAATGCCAGTTTGTGGCTGACATCCTTCTCGCTAAGTCCAGTAATAAGACCAAGCCACCAGCATCCTTAGCAGGAGCTTGTCCACACAATTAGAGCCCCACCTATCACGGCTGCCACCTGAGGGTGAGGCACAAATCGCCTAGCTCTGATAGCTAATGGGGCTTGCAGTCATAAGTCCCACTGACTACCATAAACCAAGCAACTTAAAAAGTTGCTTCCCTTGCAGCTCAGTTGGTAAAGAATCTGCCTGCAAGACAGGAGACCAGGGTTTGATTCCCGGGTTGGGAAGATTCTCTGGAGGAAAAAAATGGCAACCCACTCTAGTATTTATTCTTGCCTGGAGAATCTCATGGATAGAGGAGCTTGACAGGCTACAGTCCATGGGGTCACAAGAGTCGGACATGACTTAGCGACTAAACCGCCACCACCACCAATTTTAAAAATTGAGGTATAATTGACATATAACATATTAATTTCACATGAACAATGTAATAATTTGATATTTGTATATGTTGTGAAATGATCATCATAAACCTAGTTAATATACATCACCACACATAGCTCCAAATATTTTTTCTTACAGTAAGAAATTTTAAGATTTTTCTCTTAGCAAGTTTCAAATATACAATCCAGTATTATTAACTATAGTCACCATGCTGTGTCCTATATCCCCATGACTTATTTATTTTAAAATTGGATGTTTATATCTTTTGACCACCCCCTGCCTCTGGCAATAACTAATCGTCTCTGTATCTATGAGGGAATTTCGCGCCCCCCCCTTACAGATTCAAAATATAATTGAGGCTATACAGTATTTGTCTTTCTCTGCTGACTTATTTCACTTAGTGTAATGGCCTCAAGTTTCATCCGTGTTGTGGCAAATGGCAAGATTTCTTTCTTTTTATAGCTGATCAATATTCTGTATTATATACATGTATATATATAATTTCTTTACATATTCATCCATCTATGGATGCTTAAATTGATTTCATGCCTTGGCTAATGTAAATAGTGCTGCAATGAACGGGAGTATGGGTATCTTTCTGAGTTAGCACTTTCATTTCTTTCAGATAAATACCCAGAAATGGGATTGCTAGATCACACGGCAGTGCTGTTTTTAGTTTTTGAGGAAATTCTAAAGTGAAGAGAAACTAAAAAGCCTCTTTTTGAAAGAGGAGAGTGAAAAAGTTGGCTTAAAGCTCAACATTCAGAAAACGAAGATCATGGCATCTGGTCCCATCACTTCATGGCAGATTGATGGGGAAACAGTGGAAACAGTGTCAGACTTTATTTTTGGGGGCTCCAAAATCACTGCAGATGGTGATTGCAGCCATGAAATTAAAAGAAGATGCTTACTCCTTGGAAGAAAAGTTATGACCAACCTAGATAGCATATTCAAAAGCCAACAAAGGTCCATCTAGTCAAGGCCATGGTTTTTCCAGTGGTCAGGTATGGATGTGAGAGTTGGACTCTGAAGAAAGCTGAGTGCTGAAGAATTGATGCTTTGGAACTGTGGTGTTGGTGAAGACTCTTGAGAGTCCCTTGGACTGCAAGGAGATCCAACCAGTCCATCCTAAAGGAAATCAGTCCTGAGTGTTCATTGGAAGGACTGATGCTGAAACTCCAATACTTTGGCCACCTCATGTGAAGAGTTGACTCATTGGAAAAGACCCTGATGCTGGGAGGGATTGGGGGCAGGAGGAGAAGGAGACAACAGAGGATGAGATGGCTAGGTGTCATCACTGACTTGATGGACATGAATTTGAGTGAACTCCGAGAGTTGTTGATGGACAGGGAGGCCTGGCGTGCTGTGATTAATGGGGTCACAAAGAGTCGGACACAACTGAGTGACTGAACTGATATTCTTTTCCATAGTGGCCACAACAGTTTACACACCTACCAACAGGAAGAAGTAAGTAAGTAAGTAAGTGTTAGTAGTCCAGTCGTGCCCGACTCTTTGTGACCCCATGGACTGCAGCCTACCAGGCTCTTCTGTCCATGAGATTTTCCAGGCAAGAATATTGGAGTGTGTTGCCATTTCCTTCTCGGGGATCTTCCAGACCCAGGGATCAAACCGGGATCTCCTCACTGCAGGCAGATTCTTTACTGACTGAGCTACAAGGGAAGCCAACAGGAAAAAGCGTTCACTTATCTCCACATCTTCACCAAAACTTATTTCATGTCTTTTTGATAATACCCATGATAACAAGTGTAAGGTGATATCTCATAGTGGTTTTGATTTGCATTTCCCTGATGATGAGTGATGTTGGGCACGTTTTCATGTACCTGTTATCTATTTGTGTCTTCTTTGGAAAAATGTCTATTCCAATTCTCTGCTCATTTTTGCATCAGACTGTTTTATGCTATTGAGTTGTGTGAATTTTTTATATATTGTAGATATTAACTCATTAGACATAATTTGCAAAGGCTGTCATTTCATTTTACTGATGAATTCCTTTAATGTGCAGAAGTTTTTAGTTTGATGTAGTCCCACTTGTTTATTTTTGCTTTTGTTGCCTTTTCTTTTGGTGTCAAATCCAAAAAAATCATCATAACGACTGATGTCAAGGAACTTATTGCCTGTGCTTTCTTCTAGAAATTTTATGGTTTCTACAAGTTTGAACATAAACTTGTTTAAGTCTTTATCCGTGTTAGGTTTAGTTTATGGTGTAAGATAGGCATCCAGTTTCATTCTTTCCCCTGTGGCTGTCCGCTTTTCCCAACGCCACATATTGAAGAGCTATGGAGTATATTTCCGTCCCCATTGCATATTCTTGGATACTTTGTCATTAATTAACTGATTTATACATACAAGTTTACTTGTGGGCCTTCTCTTTTGTTTGAATTGTCTGTGTGTCTGTTTTTATACCAATCCTGTACTGTTTTCAATACTACAGCTTTGTAATAGCGTTTGGAATCGGAGAGTGTGATACCTCCAGCTCAACATTGCCTAGGCTATTTGGAGTCTTTTGTGGTTTCATTCAGATTTTAGACTTGTTTGTTCTATTTACATGAAAAATGGAATTGGAATCTTAAAAAATTTCATTGGATCTATAGGTTGTTTTGGGTAGTATGGACATTTTAACAATACTAATTCTTCCAATATAGGAGAATGGAATATTCTTTCCATTTATTTGTATCATCCTCAATTTCTTCCATGAATGTCTTCAAGTTTTCAACATTAGGGTTAGGGTTAGGGTTTTTTCTTTTAACCCTAAACCTTTCACTTCCTTGGTTAAATTTACTCCTAGGTATTTTATTCTTTTAGATACAGTTGTAAATGGGATTGCTTTCTTAATTTCTCTTTCTGATAGCTGGTTATTAGTGTATAGAAACAGCTAATATTTGTATATTGATTTTGTATTCTGCAACTTTGCTGAATTTACTAGTTCGAACAGCTTTTGGGTGCACTTTTTAAGATTTTCTATAAATAACATCATGTCATCTGAAAGTTGACAATTTTATTTCTTCTTTTCTGATCCGGATTCCTTTTATTTCTTTTTCTTATCTAATGCTCTGGCTAGGACTGCCAATATCTTGTTAAAAAATTGCTGAGAATTTTTTATATCCTTATTCTGTTCCTGATCCTAGAGAAAACACTTTGAGCTTTTTGCCCTTAAGTATAATGTTAGTTGTGTGTTTGCCATATATAGCCTTTTTTATGATGTTTAACATTCCTTCTATACATAGCTTGTTGAGTTTTCATCATGAATGGATATTGAATTTTATTCTAAAACATGTTTCTTACACTAACATTTTTCAATAAGCTCTGTGAATTGTGCCTGAAAAGTTACTCCTGAGCTGCTTATATCAGGGGGTTGACCCAGTGTCACACAGAACATTCTCTGATTCTACAATGGGAGGGTGTGTCTTCAGCCCAGACACCAAGGAAGAAATGTTTCTTTCTCACTGGAAGGAATTCAAACACCCCTCCTATTGCCACAGCAAACAGAACTCCAGTCACAGCAGGAAAGACAAAAGCAGCTGGTATAAGAAGAACACAGGTTAATGACATCCATAGATGTGGTCTGGGGCCAATATTCTCTAAGGAAGCAGCAGGCTTTTGGCAGGTATTGGAGAGAAATAAATATTTCTTTAGAAATCAGTTAATGAAGATTGAATGGTTGACTAGAACTGCCTTAATGAGGTTCTTAAAGCAAGAAAAGAAGACGCCGATGCAAGAAACTTGCTGGGCACAAAAAGATAACCCACACTGGAAGGGAATTTTCATTGAGAAGATAGAGATAATCACTTACTGAAAATGATCATTGCCTTTACGGAGACCCATTATGACTTCCTCTGGAGAAACTGGGATTTGCAGATCCTTTATCATTGCTTCAGTCAGTTCAGTCACTCATTCATGACCGACTCTTTGTGACCCCATAGACTGCAGCATGCCAGGCTTCCCTGTTCATCACCAACTCCCAGAGCTTGCTCAAATTCATGTCCATCCAGTTGGTGATGCCATCCAGCCATCTCATCCTCTGTCATCCCCTTCTCCTCCTGCCTTCAATCTTTGCCAGCATCAGGGTCTTTTCAAATGAGTCAGTTCTTCACATCAGGTGGACAAAGTATTGGAGTTTCAGCTTCAGCATCAGTCCTTCCAATGAATATTCAGGACTGATTTCCTTTAGGATGGACTGGTTTGGTCTCCTTTAAGTCCAAGAGACTCTCAAGCATCTTCTCCAACAGCACAGTTCAAAAGCATCCATTCTTCGGTGCTCAGCTTTTTTTATAGTCCAAATCTCACATCTGTACATGACTCCTGGAAAAAACATAGCTTTGACTAGACAGATCTTTGTTGGCAAAGCAATGTCTCTGCTTTTCAATATGCTGTCTAGGTTGGTCATATCTTTTCTTCCAAGGAGCAAGCTTAGCTTGCTGCTGCTACTGCTAAGTCACTTCAGTCATGTCCGACTCTGTGCGACCCCATAGATGGCAGCCCACCAGGCTCTCCCATCCCTGGGATTCTCCAGGCAAGAACACTGGAGTGGGTTGCCTTTTCCTTCTCCAATGCATGAAAGTGAAAAGTGAAAGTGAAGTCGCTCAGTCGTGTCAGACTCTTAGCGACCCCTTGGACTGCAGCCTACCATTAGCCGGAGAATAATCTCAGGATATTGAATCAAGGAGCTTTCATTTTGGGGGATCTCTGCTTCCATATTAAAGTAGACTGAATTGTCTGGAATGCAGACTTGGGAAAGAGGTTCAGAGGCGATGTTTATTAAGGAGTGCCCTGTGGTATCGGCGCTGAGGTAGGGAGCAGCAGGAAGCAGAGATGAGAGGTCTGCAGCTGGGGTGGCACTCTAGCACTGTGCTGAGCAGGGCTCAGGCGGCAAGGCCTTTGTTGTTGTCATGTTCAGTTGTGTCCGACTCTTTGTGACCCAGGGACTCACCAGGTTCTCCTGTCCATGGAATTTTCCCAGCAAGAATAATGGAGCAAGTTGCCATTTCCTTCTCCAGGGGATCTTCCTAGTGCAGAGATCGAACCTACGTCTGCTGCATTGACAGGCAGATTCTTTACCACTGAGCTACCAGGGAAGCCCATGTGCCTGCCAATGCAGGAGATGCAGGTTCAGTCCCTGGGTGGGAAGATCCCCTGGAAGAGGAAATGGCACCCCACTACAGCATTCTTGCCTGGAGAATCCCATGGACAGAGGAGTCTGGTGGGCTACAGTCTATGGGGTCACAAAGAGTTAGACACGACTGAGTGACTGAGCAGGCACATGCAGACCCAGACACAGACACAGGGTCCTCCTGCTACTGGACTGGAGTGTGTTATGTCAGAGAGCTTCAACTGAGGAGGTCAATGAGAGAGCTGGACCAGCAATCTTAGTCCTTGTGGCAGCAAGCAAAGAATTGCAGACAACTGCAGGCTGAAGCACAAAGTAAATGCTTCCCTCATAGCTCAGTTGGTAAAGAATCCGCCTGCAATGCAGGAGATCCTGGTTCAATTCCTGGGTTGGAAAGATCTGCTGGAGAAGTGATAGGCTACCCACTCCAGTATTCTTGGGCTTGCCTTGTGGCTCAGCTGGTAAAGAATCTGCCTGCAATGCTAGAGACCTGGATTCGATCCCTGGGTTTGGAAAATCCCCTGGAGAAGGGAAAGGCCCCAGTATTCTGACCTGGAGAATTCTATGGACTGTATAGACTGTGGGGTTGCAAAGAGTTGGACACTGCTGAACGACTTTCACTTTTACTTTCAAAGCTTATTGAAGCATACATATACTTTCAGAGGGCAAGCTAGCTGTTTCTGGGAGGTGAAGCCAGCCCTCCCACACAGGTTTAGGGGTGTTTATAAAGGGTTGTTCTGAGGGAAGGTGTGACAGGATCTCTGTTTCCCTGTCCCAAGTTCTGTAACAAGTTTGTTACTGTGCATGCACTTACCCTTGATCTGCTAAGAAAAGCTCCCCCGGGGCAGGGCAAAACCACATGCAGATTTGATTGTAATGTTGATATCATGAGTTTCGGTTTACTAGAGTCATATGCCCGTCTATTTTGGACATGCACAGTCCTGCCTGGGAAGCTCTCTCGTGTTTCTGTGCCCTCTCTTTATCAGGATAAGTTGTGTACCACCTGATCATGGTTTCAGGTGAGGTCAGGGGAGGGTCTCCAGATGGCTGGAGCCTAACTGGACTGTTCTCCCCTTGTCTTTAGCCATTGACACCTCTTTGCTGCTAAAGTCAGGGCAGGTCCCCAGATGGTTGGGGCTTGGCTTGATTATTCCGCCCCCCCTTTTTTTTTTTGCCTCTGTCGCCTCTTGGCTGCTAAAAATATCTAATTACCTACCTAACACTCCCATGTGTGTGCATGGGCATCTCCTAGCTAAGATGGATTCTACAAAGGAGGCTTATGGGTAGATTGACATCACTTACTGTGGGGTGGCGCGCCTTCCCTTTTGACCTCCGAGCTGACTTTCTGTGCATGTGTAGTCATGAAGGTCTCCATAACTTTAAGAAGGAGAAATCTGTGGTCTTTTATCTCTTTAGCTCAACTCCTTTCTAGCTTCTGCTTTGTGGAGTATCTGTCTGCAAGGGACAAACTCCTGCTGCTTAGCTGGGGGCCCATCTATCTCCTGCTTCAAGTAGATTAAGAGTCTGAGCCTCTAAGAATGTCTTGTAAGGATTAAATGAATCATCCAAGGAAATATGAAGAACTGAGTGTCTGGCATGTAATAAGAACTCAATAAGTAAGAATTACTGTTTCCACATTATCATCATCACCATTATTCCTATATTCTTCCTCCATTACAAATACTCTCTCAGTCAAGTTTTCCTGGCTCTAATAAGGCTAAAATGCTAAAATGATTCCTCTGTATATGGCCTTTTAATTCAAAGCTACCCCAAAGTGTCTTTCTTAAAATAGTGTCTCCCAGAGTTGTGAGAGGGGTTTGAGAGTCTCCTTGCTGCTGCTAAGTCACTTCAGTCGTGTCCAACTCTGTGCGACCCTATAGACGGCAGCCCACCAGGCTCCCCTGTCCCTGGGATTCTCCAGGCAAGAACACTGGAGTGGGGTGCCATTCCCTTCCTTCTCCAAGAGTCTCCTTAGCTTGAGAGAAAAACAAAGATCACTCTTCAGTCAGAAACCAGATTCAAATCTTCTCATCAGCTTCTCCCTGCCTTCCACGGCTCTTTCCTGTTTCCTGTTTTCAAACACCTCCTAACTACAACTAAACTCAAGGGCATCCATTTGCAAGTGTATTGTATTTAAAGTTGTACTTGTGGTGACAAAGATACTGCAAGAAGCAATGAGACCACAGCAGGTAACCTATGTTCTGTTGTGGTCGGTCATCAACAACTCAACACTTCATGCTTGACAGCATGGTTTCATTTCTCTGTTTTCACACTGTTGTCTTCATTTGTGGACCCAGGCTGATGGAGAGCCACCATCTAGAACATGCCGGACACAGACAGAAAAAGAGAATGTAGTATAGTGTACATTGACTTTTAAAGCGTCTATCCACTCACTTCTGATCACATTCCATTTGTCAAAAACTTAATACTGCCAGCTATTAGTTGCTTAGTCATGTCCGACTCTTCATGATCCCATGGATTGCAGCCTGCCTGCCTTATCTGTCCATGGAACGCTTCAGGCAAGAATACTGAAGTGGGTAGCCCTTCCCTTCTCCAGGGGATCTTCTTGACCCAGGGATCGAACCCAGGTCTCCTGCACTGCAGGCAGATCCTTTACCATCTGAGCCAAATGTGTGCACAGGCACAGTTTACCAAGTGGCCAGAAGTAGAGAGCCAGGATAATTACGAACAAATCTAATGACTACCAAAGGGATATTCAACCTAAGAATCAGGATACCTTTGAGAGACTAGAAGACAAACGCAATTCGGAAGGTACATATACGAGTTCCTGAGGTATATGTCGTTATTCTCTTGGCTGGTTGGTGAGTTTACGTTTATGAGTATTCTTTAAACTGTACATATGTATTTTCTTGTACTTCATATTCGTATGCTCTGTTTCATAATAAAAGGTAAAATATGGAAGAAGAATCTTGACAATGCATACATTGTCAACTTAAATAGTCACAACCTAAAAGCTGAGAGCTCAGTTTTATTAGGTGGGAATTTTTAGCACTTCAAGTCTGGGAGGCAGCACCTCAGGTAAACCTGAAAGAATTGCTCTGAGGAGACAGAGGGGAACCAGAATTTTGCAGCAAAGGGCAGGTAGTCTGAACGTCAAAACATTACTGTTAATTATAGAAAACCAGATGCCCCAAGTTAAGGAATTTAGTGCTTTTCTCTATGTGGGACGATGCAAGAGTCTGGGCTCACTGAAACCATTCTTTTGACATGCGCCTCAGCTGTCTGGGGCCGGTACCCTGTCTTGTTGCATCCTGAGTTTCCTCAGGGCTCACGATAGGCCATGGCTTTATTCTGGAGGCTGCTAGATGGCAAGTATTCTCTTTCCTGAGTTTCCTTTGGGTTCACCACCTCATGTTGAAGGGCTGCAATCACTGATGACATCCTTTGTTTACTGATATGGCAGGAAATAGTCCATTTCTCAATATCATACATGGCAATACGGTTATACAAAATATTCGAAAGATAGAAGAGACACTGCCAACTCTCTTAGAGGGAATAGAAACTGGCAGAGATGAAAAGAATAATTTTACATTTTATCTTATACTGTTCTGTATAAGTTTCTTTCTTATCACATACATGGTTTGCTTATAAAATGAAAGGTTAATTTAAAAAATATTAAGAAAAACCAAGCCATAGAATAAAATATACTTCTGTTCTCATTGTAAGACATGCATGTTTGCTCCCCAAATATAGACTAAGACCAGTGCTGGAAGAAGAGAGAAGGCATGGAAAGTGCTTCTCAGTGTGGAGCAGAAGAAGTAGATGGTCCTCAAAGTAGATGGGGAAGAAGGACTATCCATCACAAGATCAGAAGGAGGTGTGAATGTGATTTGTCATTAGGTCACCCGGAGTGCAGACTTCTGAATGACCCATCACAGGGGGTCACTGTCGATCAGATCAAACCCTCCCTAGACTGCAGGGCAGAGGGTGGAGAGGACTTGGTCAGTTTGTGTGAAGATGCGGGTCTGACATGACAGGTTCCTCTTGCTTGTGGTAGAACTGAACCAGACCAACTGGAAATTTCCTAGGAACTAGCAGGAGATGGGTAGGGGATATACTACCCATGTAACCAGAAGTTGTTTATATAAGAAATAGCATTGACACCGTCTTTGTTGTGACACTGCTCTTCGTTGTGTTGCAGCAAAAATAGAAATGGTGCTTTTTTTCTCTCCTGATAAGGAGGAAAATAAAGTGAATAATGAACAGGTTAGAGGAGAGGCATAAACTGGCCTGAAGGAGCTAATCAATCTTAGTCATATTTTAAATATTGCTACTGGAAAAGGTCAGTTTTCATTCCAATCCCAAAGAGGGCAATGCCAAAGAATGCTCAAACTACTGCACAATTGCACTCATCTCACATGCTAGTAAAGTAATGCTCAAAATTCTCCAAGCCAGGCTTCAGCAATATGTGAACTGTGAACTCCCTGATGTTCAAGCTGGTTTTAGAAAAGGCAGAGGAACCAGAGATCAAATTGCCAACATCTGCTGGATCATGGAAAAAGCAAGAGAGTTCCAGAAAAACATCTATTTCTGCTTGATTGACTATGCCAAAGCCTTTGACTGTGTGGATCACAATAAACTGTGGAAAATTCTGAAAAAGATGGGAGTATCAGACCACCTGACCTGCCTCTTGAGAAACCTGTATGCAGGTCAGGAAGCAACAGTTAGAACTGGACATGGAACAGCAGACTAATTCCAAATAGGAAAAGGAGTACGTCAAGACTGTATATTGTCACCCTGCTTATTTAACTTCTGTGCAGAGTACATCATGAGAAATGCTGGACTGGAAGAAACACAAGCTGGAATCAAGATTGCTGGGAGATATATCAATAACCTCAGATATGCAGATGACACCGCCCTTATGGCAGAAAGTGAAGAGGAACTAAAAAGCCTCTTGATGAACGTGAAAGAGGAGAGTGACAAAGTTGGCTTAAAGCTCAACATTCAGAAAACGAAGATCATGGCATCTGGTCCCATCATTTCATGGGAAATAGATGGGGAAACAGTGAAAACAGTGTCAGACTTTATTTTTTTGGGCTCCAAAATGACTGCACATGGTGACTGCAGCCATGAAAAAGATGCTTACTCCTTGGAAGAAAAGTTATGACCAACCTAGATAGCATATTCAAAAGCAGAGACATTGCTTTGCTGACTAAGGTCTGTCTAGTCAAGGCTATGGTTTTTCCTGTGGTCATGTATAGATGTGAGAGTTGGACTGTGAAGAAGGCTGAGTGCTGAAGAATTGATGCTTTTGAACTGTGGTGTTGGAGAAGACTCTTGGGAGCCCCTTGGACTGCAAGGAGATCCAACCAGTCCATTCTGAAGGAGATCAGCCCTGGGATTTCTTTGGAAGGAATGATGCTAAAGCTGAAACTCCAGTACTATGGCCATCTCATGTGAAGAGCTGATTCATTGGAAACGACTTTGATGCTGGGAGGGCTTGGGGGCAGGAGGAGAAGGGGATGACAGAGGATGAGATGGCTGGATGGCATCACTGACTGGATGGACATGAGTCTGAGTGACCTCCGGGAGTTGGTGATGGACAGGGAGGCCTGGCGTGCTGCGATTCATTTGGTCTCAAAGAGTCGGACACGACTGAGCGACTGAACTGAGCTGAATCTGTGGTGTCTGTAACTAGATTTGTTCTTCCCAAAACTAACCTCTAACACTCTCTGACACTATATGAATTATATCCTGTGCCTATCACCCTCTAACTCCAGGTGCAATTACATTCTGCACCTGGAGTTGACATTTCCTGCACTCACTTGTAGCAGTCCATCTCTTGTAGTTTTTGCATTTCAGAAAGAAGGTCACAGACCTATAACCCAGAGGCAAACACATCCAATTACCTGTTTCCTTGACTCCAGTTGTGACTGTATTGAAATAATGCAAGAAGAAGGAAATTCAAGACCTTCATTTCTCTGATCCTTACCGTATACGAGCTCTAATTATTTTTAAATTAACTAATTTATTTTAATTGGAGGCTAATTACTTTGCAATATTGTGGTAGTTTTTGACATACATTGACATGAATCAGCCATGGGTGTACATGTGTCCCCCCCCCACCCCCACCCCCACCACCGTGGGAGCTCTACTTATAAGAACTCTTCTTGGGTCCCCAGGGTAAAGGAGACAGTTCTTGAGATTCTGGCTTCCCCCTTTGCCTGGCAAAAGTAAACCCAGCCCTCTTATCCTCAAAATCTTCATCTTCATGTTTCTGTTTGGCATCAGTACACAAGGAGTCAAGATTTTTGATAATCGTTGCTGTGTAAATCTATTTATTATGAGGAAAAAAAGAAACCCTCTTCATTTGTACACTGAAATTCAAACCCAAATTGTGGAGAATGTGACATTCGAATTATTCCTTGAGGACTTCATAGAGTTTATTTTAGAGAAATGAAGTGGGTTGTTTTAGTCAAGAAAGCAATGAGACATAGCATGGGGGGTGTATAACAGGAACAAGGAATTCACATTGGTTGGCTTATGGGGGTGAGGATGGGACTTAAAGAGGGACAGAAAAAGAAAGGTGATTTGGGTCTGTGTATTAGTTTTTTGTGGCCGCTGTAAAGAATTCACCACGAACTCACCCATAGCTAATTCATGTCAACGTATGGCAAAAACCACTACAGTATCGTAAAGTAATTAGCCTCCAATTAAAATAAATAAATTAATTAAAAAATAAATAATGGAAAGGGTCAGGCAAAACAAACAAACAAACAAACAACAACTCTTTGTTGTTTACTCTCTCACAGTTTACCGTCTCACAGTCCTAGGGTCCAGATGGCGCTAGTGGTAAAGAATCTGCCCGTCAATGCAGGAGACATAAAAGACCTAGGTTCCATCCCTGGGCCGGGAAGATCCCCTGGAGGAGGGCATGGCAACCCATTCCAGTATTCTTGCCTGGAGAATCCCCGTGGACAGAGGAGCCTGGCGGGCTACAGTCCATGGGGTCTCAGAGAGTTGGACACGTCTGAAGAGACTTAGCACACACAGTCTGAGATCAAGGTATCGCCTGGGTCTCTGGTTGTCTCTTTCTGCGTTTAGCGGCTGCCAGAATTCTTTCACGCATGCCTTCATCACTCCAGTCTGCCCGTCTTTACATCCCCTTCACCCATGTGTCAAATCTCTCTGCCTCCTTCTTAAAAAGGACACGTGTGATTACATTTGGGGCCCTCCTGGATAATTCAGCATACTATCCTCATGTCAAGGTCCCTAATTCAGCAGAAGTCTGCTTCAGCCTCCTGTGGGGTCACTGCTCCTTTCCCTTGATCCTGGTATGCACAATATTTTATGTGTGCCCTGCAAGAATAGAGTCTCTGTTACCTCTAGTCCTGTGAAAGCCCTGCAATCAAATCCTGCTGCCTTCAAAGTCAGATTCTCGGGGGATTCCTAGGCCCTTTGCTGGATCTCCAGGCTGGGGTGCCTGATGGGGGGCTCAGAACCTTCCCAATAGTGGGACAACCTCTGTGGCATAGTGGAATGTTATGTGGATGCCTGGCTGAGATGGAATTTGGGGGAGAATGGTGGTGGTGGTTTAGTCACTAAGTTGTGTCTGACTTTTGTGACCCCATGGACTGTAGCGCACCAGGCTCCTCTGTCCATGGGATTTCTCAGGCAAGAATACTGGAGTGGGTTTTTATTTCCTTTTCCAGGAGATCTTCCCAACTCAGAATCAAACCCATTTTTCCTGCACTGCATGTGAATTCGTTACCCCTAAGCCACCAGGTTCCCTTTGGGGGAGAATGGATACATGTATATGGATGGCTGAGTCCCTTTGCTGTCCTCCTAAAACTGTCACAACACTGTAAATTGACTATGTGTGTGCATGTGTGTTAGTTGCTCAGTCGTGTCTGACTCTTTGCGACCCCATGGACTGTAGCCTGCCAGTCTCCTCTGTCCATGAAATTCTCCAGGCAAGAATACTGGAGTGGGTTGCTGTGCCCTGTTCCAGGGGATCTTCTTTATCCAGGGACTGAATCCAAGTCTCCTGCATTGCAGGTGGATTCTTTACCATCTGAGCCACCAGGGAAGACACATTAATCGATTATAATCCAATGCAAAATAGAAAGTTTAATAAAAAAGGTCCTCACTATAATCACATTTGCAAAGATCTGTTTTTGTTTATAAGGTACCATCTATAAATTCCAGGACTTAGGATCTGATCTCTTAGGCCATTATTCAGCCCTACTAGAATCCAGGTCATAAAAGTTAGTCCTTGAGGTTTCTGTGCCGAGAAAAATGAAGATCTGGGCAGTGTGTGGATTTATGGATGTGATTGTCTGGTAAGTAAATTCTGCTGCCTCCAGCCTGGACAGGTGTTACTTATTGGTTTATGGTACCTGCCTGAATTTTTGTGAAAAAATAGGTATGCGACCCTTGGACACTGTAATTCCTTCAATTCACTCCAGGTCTGAGAAAGAGTTTTTATTTGATAGCCCCTGGTACTATTATTATTTCTTTTGAAAATAGGATCAGGGACATTTGCGTGTGTGAGACTCGTTTGGGAGCCAGCTGGTGTGTACATGTAAACAAAAGAGAAAAAATTTTCTCTGAGCTCAGTTTCTTTGTGAGTGAGCATCAAGCATATTCATTAGGATTATAATTGCCTCCATCGACAGAACTACACGACTTGGCCTGGGATCCCTGGGAGGTCCGGATACATGTTTTCCATTTATTTCTGTCCCAGTTGGAATCTGTGGTACAAATCACAAAGGAGAAGAAACAACAATTTTACTCAATGTATTTCTAGGAAAAGGAAGTATTGTCAGAGAGAATAGAATGATTATTTGTAAGTAGGAGCAAGTGATGTATTTCTCATTGAGTCAATTTTTGATTCAGTAAAAAATTGCTGCCTCAGCTATGATTGCTCCTCATGCCTGAATCATCATCCTTTATGGAAATAATTTTGTTCACATCTCATTGAAAGTCTTCTTTAAACTCTTGTCAACTTAAATGCACAATGTGAGAGTTGAAAGTTTTATCTGGGGCAGAATGAGGACTGCAGTCCAGGAGACCACACCTCAGGCAGCTCTGAGAAACTGCTCCAAAGAGGCAGGGTTGGGTGGGGAAGATCAGCATATACGTGATTTTGGTCAAGCGGGAATACACGCAATCAAGCACATATTTCTCCAGGTTTCTGCTAGTCTCACGATGCTTTTGGCTAGTCATGAGAAACAGGCGTCACCGTGAAGGATTTTAGTGTTTTTCTAGATGTGAGGGCACCTAAGAATTGGGCTCATAAAATCTGCTCCTGAGAATATCTAACTACATGAAGACCTGTCCTGCCAGCTTTCCCTCTGAGCACGTGTGTGCTAAGTCACTTCAGTTGTGTCCAATTCTTTGCGACCCCATGGACTGTAGCCCGCCAGGCTCCTCTGTCCATGGGATTCTCCAGGCAAGAATACAGGAGTGGGTTGCCATGCCCTTCTCCAGGGGATCTTCCCGAGCCAGGAATCAAACTCTAGTCTCTTACATCCCCTGAATTGGCAAGCGGGTTCTTTACCACTAGCACCACTGGGAAGCCCCTGAATAGAGTGCCTCACTCCTGCTCCCCACCATGAACTCCTTTCAGAGGGTGCTGAAGGCCAGCAGCTGCAGCAGCACATGATTTAACCCTTGTAGAGGTGGATGGCAGGGGCCAATTTGTGGTTGACGCTCTCAGATCAGCATGTGAGCAGTGCTTTTTGTGTGTGCGTGGAGGGAAATTAACAAGGCAGAAATGGACACAGCTCTTATCCTCAGTGTTTCTTCAGTCACACTGGTTAAAAGTTCATTCCTTTTTACATTTTCAGGTCTTTCAAAGTGCAAAGCAAAGATTCCAGATGAGACATTGCCACTTAATGCCACAATCTTTGTTCTCATATAATCCCTGAATGAGTTAATGAAGACAAGGTCCTGTTTGATGCCATGTGGCTATAAGGCCAGTGGAACAGAATGACAGTTCTCATAAAATGGCCAAGTTCAAGATGTTGCACAAGCAAATACATATGATGAAAAAGTGTTTCAATATCATGGGAAAAAATTCTATAAATCAGCATTGGAGAAGAATACATTCTTACTATATTGCCCAGCTTACAAGTTCCTTACGTGTATACATCCGAGTCTTCACAGTTCTGTGAGACAAGGTAGGTATTATCATTTCCATTTTATAGATGGGAAAACTGAAACCTAGAGAGGCTGTGATATGACCAGGGTGGCTCCTAGTGGCAGAAATGGGACCAGAGCCCCAGAGTTCTTTTCATCCCACTGTACTACTATAGTTGACAAAGCCTGTTTGAAAGACTTCGTACTTGTGGGACCCGCTCTCCACCATTTTTGCATTTCTTACTTAAATGCCTGGATTGGAACATACAACTTGGATGGCATATAGTAATAGGGAAATGGTCATCGATCTTAATCCAAACAGATTTTGGGACAACACTGCATCAAATAAAAAAAGAATTACTTTCACCTCCAGTTTAAGTGTTCCTCAGGAATGGTTTAAAAAGCCACTTGTACTGGGATCACCTGAGATACTTACTAAACATCTGAGTATTCCTTTTCAAGCCAAAACCTCTGAGGCATAAGGTAATGTCACTGTCCTTGACTCTCTTGCCTCATATATATATGTGTGTGTGTGTGCGTGCACACGTACGTGCTTAGTCACTCAGTCGTGTCTGACTCTTTTTGATCTCATGGACTGTGGCCTGCAAGGTTTCTCTGTCCATGGGATTCTTCAGGCAAGAATATTGGAGTGGGTTGCCATTTCCTACGCTGGGGGATTTTCCCCACCCAGGGATGGAACCTGGATCTCCTGCGTTGCAGGCAGATTCTTTACCAACTGAGCCACCAGGGAAGCCCCTATATATATTTCCCCCCCCCCATATATATATATATATATATATATATATATATATATATATATATGTATGTATGTATGTATTTCTCTCTCTCTGTACATATATACACATATATATATTCCTCTCTCTCTCTATATATATATATACACATATATGTATTTCTCTCTCTCTCCCTCTCTCTCTCTCTATATATATATATATATTCCTCTTCCCTACTTTTAATTCCCTATGATTTACCAAGTCCACTGGAAACAACATCAACCAGTATTGCTACCATAGCGACCAACTGCAGATTTGCTTTTTCCAGGGAGTCCAATCTATAGCTTTCCTACCTTCTTCTTGCTCAGGAGTTTGCTTACAAGTCCTTGGTTTTAGCAGTTTTAACGAATGACTGGAGTCTGATCTAAAAGACCTGCTGGGTGTGCTGGGTCAGACCCTAGAGAGCCATGCGGCAGCACACTGGCAGAGCACCAGCTTCGCATCCACTTCTTGGTTGCACTTCACACTGAGGACCCATCCTCAGTGACTGAGACAGGCGCAGATAAGAGGGAGGGCTCAGGGAGACTGGCGGTGATTTGGAGCCTGAGACCCAACGTTGATTTCTATCATGTGCCTGTTGTAAACAGTGCCTTTGATCAAAATAAGATAAATTTCCTTCTGTTTATATCACTCATGATTCAGATTATTCTCTTTTGCTGTTTATTTATTTATGATTGTGCCGGGGCTTTTCTCCATTAGCTGTGAATGGGGCATGTGCTTCAGGGTGCTCAGGGTTCGGTAACTGCACCCCGTTGGGCTCAGTACTTGAGACTCCTGGGCTCGTTGCTCTGCAGCATGTGGGATCTTCCCCGATCAGGGATGGACCTGGTGTCTCCTGCACTGGCTGGTGGGCTCTTTACCACTGAGCCATCAGGGAAACCCTTCCTTTTTGCTTTAAAATCCGGCTATCACCTCCACATCAGATCAGCGCCCCCACCCCCCACCTCTTGTCCACCATTTCTGTTGCAAGCAAACACTATTTTGCACAAATGTTCACTCTTCACGTGCCCTAGGAGAGCAAGCCTTAGAGTAAATCACAAGGAATGAATGATTGGTCTAAGCCAATCAAGGAGGCTCTGTATCATTTGCCAGTTTTTGGTTTAGACAAGTCATGTAGTATAATTCTGGCCCATGGGATACAAAGGGATGTCTGTGGAGGGGATTCTTATAACAAACAAAGCAAAACATTTTCTTCATATTCAAAAATATGATCCTGAAGAAAGTTATTTTCTGCTGCTGACATTTTTATTTCTGCCTGTGATGCTTGGAACTGTGGCAGCCATCTTGGGATAAGAAAGGAAATTAGCTTGTGGAGACCAGGTGGAGGGTGTCTGAGAGGAAAGATAGAAGGAATCCTGAGTCTTTGACAAGGGCTTTGGGATGCCTCATGACTAACCCTGCACCCTTGTCATTTCAGGACCTTCTGTTACTGGGAGACAATGGATCTTAAGTCACTTTAAACTTGTGTGTGTACATGTGTGTACCTGCATATGTCTTTGGGTTTACTTGCAGATAAAAATCGTCCTAATGGATATGTACCATTAAAAACTCGATTCTGATCCATCAGCTGGAGGGGAGGAACATGGCAAATACTCATATTTGAAACTCAGTGAACACTTAGGAGAAGTTGAGCAGGAAGCCTGTTCTTTAAAATGAGATTTCAGACAAGTGTTTTCCAAAATTTCATATGTGTTTGAATTACCGGGGGATTTTGCTAAAGTGTATATCTGATTATTAGCCCTGGGTTAGGACTCTGCACTCTGCATTCTGGTCCCAGGAGGTACTGTCACTCTTGGTCCACAGACCACAACTCCAGCCATTGGAAAGTGAAAGTGAAAGTGAAGTCGCTCAGTCGTGTCCGACTCTTTGCGACCCCATGGACTGTAGACCACCAGGCTCCTCCATCCATGGGATTCTCCAAGTAAGAACACTGGAGTGGGTTGCCATTTCCTTCTCCAGGGGATCTTCCCAACCCAGGGATCGAACCCAGGTCTACTGTGTTGTAAGCAGACGCTTTACCATCTGAGCCACCATTGGAAGCTACAAACTAATACAACTTGACTTCACTCTGGCAGGGTGACTTTTGGGTCAGGCCACCAAACTTCAAATCAATGGCTATTACACACACACACACACACACACACACAACTTTTCCGTAGAAAGTTTGAGATTGAGTTCTCTAAGGTAAAGTAATGTGGAAATGCTATTTGGCTCCTAGAATGGAAATCTGAAAAATCTCATTTTGATTTCACACCATCTTACATCTATAACAGAGACAAACTTCTCACCTCTGGAAAGGAGAAAGATTTTTAAAAAGTGACTTTTTTTCCTTCTGTGCCACAGAAGGCAATAAGAAATGGGTGAGCACACACCAGCAATTGAGTGTAAATGTTTAGACAGCCATAACAAACCTAGGATAATGGATATTTCAACTCCAGGAAAATATGTTGCCATTTAAACTCAGAGATAATGCAGCCATCCGTCCCTAGCAGCAATGCCTTCTCTGGGTAAAGGTGAAGGAATGACAAAGAGTCATTCCACATGAAATCTGACATCTCATAAAAGTGATGGGGGATTTAGATTGGTCAAAGGTGAAGATATTGCTGTCCAAGGGAAGTGAAGCATTTGTTTACATGAATGTTGAGATTGTAACTTTAATCTCAGGCCCACTTCGATTCAACTAAATCACGTCCATTCATTTATTAATTAATTTGTGAAACTGATGTTTAAAACCTACCATGGGGCAGTTACTGTGCTAAGGAGAATTACATATAGAAACATTGTGTCTCTAATCTCAAGGAATTTAAATACAATAAAATATAAATAAATATAAACAGTAAGAAAAGCTGACATGAAGAGATGTATAAGTTGTAGCAGAGGAAGGATTTAAGGCTACTGTGGGGCAGCAAAAAATCAATCCACAGTGAAGCAATGTTTGAGCTGTGACTTAAAAATGAATAGGACGTGGCAGGGAGGCTAGGGTGCAAATAGAGTTGGAGGAAATCATTGTAGGAAAGATGAAAATTGTGTGCAAAGGCATATAGGCATGTGAGAAGTTGTGTCCAGGCAACAGAAAGACCCAAGAAATGAGGAATTTACATGAAATTCATGCAAATACATAGTTTTATTGTTTCTATGATTTGATGTCTGTAGAAAAATGTTTTGTGATAGGAAGACTTAAAACTGCATTCAAAACCAGCTGATTGGCACATGGATGTTCCTTGAACATATTGGATGAACTCTCTTCTGGGGCAGGCAGGCACTGCCTGGGGTGGGCCAATATAAGGCAACTGGGGAGAAGTGGACCCTCTGAGCTTCTGGAGAGTATCTGTCTTCTCTAAAGACACGCAATGGAAATGAAATTAAACTGTCTCTCAATTCCATCCCTCACAAAACATCTGGACAGGGTTTGGCCCATCCGCTGTTCATATTTTGGCTTCTCTATTGGCTCAATATTGTTTTAGGGACCAATGGCTTCCTTGGTAGCTCACATGGTAAAGAATCTGCCTGCAATGCAAGAGGCCTGGGTTTGATCCCTGGATTGGGAAGATCCTGCAGAGAAGGGCATGGCAACCCACTCCAGTATTCTTGCTTGGAGAATCCCATGGACAGAGGAGCCTGGTAGCCTATAGTTCATGGGGTTGCAAAGAGTCAGACACGACTGAAGTACTTAGCATGCATTCTGATGAATCCCTATTGATTTATAAGCATTTTAAGGCTGGGATCATTAGATGGGCTTCAGTGAGACCTGGGAGGCCTATTTTGAATCAGAGTCTAGAGATGAAATTTGAGTGAGAGAAAATCTTAAAATCGTCTTGGAGTCAGCAGATGGGCACAAGATATCATCACTGTGGTTGGCTGCCCCAGGATTTAACATTATTACCTTCTACTTGTTCTGAAATAGATTTAATAGACAGACTTTCATAGTTAGGGTCATCTTGGTAAGGTCAGAAACTGCTTTTGTCTCAGAATATTTCACCATTTCCTGAGGCATAGGCAGGGTTTCATAATTCTGGGCATTTAACTGTTCTACTGATGTCAGTTACACAGAAGAGATCTAAGTGTAAATGGATTTAGTGGGGTCTAGATCCTTCAGTGCATTTGATCAGTGGTAGGAGATGCTGAAGGTTCATAAGGAAAGTGTAGAAATGCCTTTTCTAAGAAAACAGTCTTCAGATAAGAGAAACCTGCAGTGACAATCCAATACACTGATTGCACCCACCCCACTCCAGCCCTTGTTACCCTCACTGATGTGTGCTTAGGACTTGAGTCTGGGAGAGATTGTGGAAGGTACTGGAAAACAGTTTTGCCTTTCTTTCTCATGAACTTTGTTGAAACTATCCATTAGTATGCAGTTGTATCTGAGCTCCTGTGCAATTGTAGGTACTAGGATTTTCCCAAACAAGTCTTCGTTTTCTCTGAAGTTATCCGAGAAACTCACAGGATCATGACCCACAAAAAAATATCCCTGTACCACTGTAGCGTAGGGTTACCAGAGTTAGCAAATAAAAACACAGGACACCAGCTTAATTTTGAATTTCAAATAAATAATAGCTATTTTAAAAAAATAAGTATGTTTTACATATTAAACAAAATCCCATTAGGCATTGGGTTGTGATTCCCCTACGGTATTCTTGAGCTCCACAGAGTTCTACTTTAGAGAAGGAGCTCTAAAATTGTACCAGAAAGTTAAATCTCTCCTATTTGGAAACTGACTTTTGCTCAATGTGGGAACTGGTTGTCAAGAGATTACTGGAATTGCAATTACCCATGGTAAACCAAAGGAGATTTTCCTTGTTCATGCTCATGGAATAAAAGTTCTGTGCTACAAAAGGGCCATTATGGAGCAAAGAGTTTACCTGACTTGTAGAAATTGGAAGAGGTGGTAATTACAGCAGGTTTCATAAGTGCCTTTCTCAGGAAAGAAGAGTAGTGGGCAATTTAGCTTCTGAGCTAAATTAAATTAAAAAAAATGTCAGAGGCTATCATTTTGCAGTCTTTAGCATGCATGAATAATTTTGCAAGATTTCCAGAATTTTTATGATTTCCCATCTCTTTTAGTAATCTGTGTCTGCTTTCCCATAGTGACTGGTAGTGAAACCCTTAAAAAAAAATTGAAGAATGGGTTTCTGGTTCAGAAAGTGTGGCAAAGTAAATGGCCTAAAATTCTGCTGCTACAACACTCAGAAGTGTGGAGCAACATCTAATGCACATTATTCTAAATGTATAGCTGAGAAAAGAAAAGAAAATCCCAGGTACTGGAAACTACGCCTGAAATAAAAATGAGAGTAGAAAGCAAGTGAGTTGATGGCTGAGGAGCTGAGCTGTCAGTCTTGATGTGAGGGTTTGGGTTTTAACATCTGTGAAGTGGAAGAGGATAAGTATTGATCTTGTGAGAGATGTGTTTTGGAACTTGCACATTCCTTAAGTTGGGTGCTTGAAGAGTGGCACCTGTCTATGCATTAGGAAATAACTGCCCAGTGGAACAGGGAGAACAGAGAGCATTTTCCTTTTTTTTGCTAGGTTTTTGGTGAGAAATTGAAACTGTAGGTATCAGCCTCACACAGTTTTGTGGTTTGAATTTTACAACTGATATAGTCTGAGATTTTGATTCTTTAAGAGATTTTTTGTGAACATCAAAGCAGTCTCCTCCACACTAATCATTTATATTTTAATAATTTCAGGGTGAGAAAGATCCTTTTAGGTACGCTACAAAACCTTTTGCTGCTGTTCTTCAGTTCTTTAGACCTAGTCATGTCTAACTTTTTGTGACCCCATGGACTGCAGCATGCCATCTCCCAATATTTGCTCAAGTTCATGTCCATTGCATCAGTGATACCATCCAGGCATCTCATTCTCTGAAGCCCTCTTCTTCTGTTCTCAATCTTTCTCAGTATCAGGGACTTTTCCAGTTAATCGACTGGAGGAGTGAATGGCAAACCATCCCAGTATACTTGCCATGAGAACCTCATGAACTGTATAAAAAAACAAAGCCCTTAGACCATAACAAAACCTGATTAAATTTAGTTCCATAAATGTATAAGAAATTGCTGCCTAGCAAAACCGCCATGAGCAAAGTCAAAAAATGCTAATCTTGGAAACTTATTTACAATTCATTTGTCAGACAAGGGGCTAGTTCTCAATGCATGAAGAAGCCCCAAATCAAAATAAAATAACTGTGCCTATGTCTTCTTCCATGAGTTTTATAGTGTTAGTTCTTATATTTAGGTAATTTTGAGCTAATTTTTGCATATGGTGTGAGGTAGGGGTCTAATTTTATTATTTTCTATGTGAATACAGGTGGTGCTCATGGAAAAGAGCCCCCAGGGCAATTCCAAAATTTCTCTACTTTTATGTGCTTGTTTGGATTTTGTGTCTTTCTAGGTATCTGTCTGTTTCATCTGGGTTGTCTAATTAATTGGCACATAATTGCAACTGTGCTCAGTTGCTTCAGTCATGTCTGACTCTCTGTGACCCTATGGTCTGTAGCCCTCTGTCCATGGGGTTCTCTAGGCAAGAATACTGGAGTGGGTTGCCATGCTCTTCTCCAGGGGATCTTCCTGACCCAGGAATCTAACCCATATCTCCAGCATCTCTGGCTTAGCAGGCAGGTTCCTTACCCACTGAGCCACCTGGGAAGCCTGAAAGAGCAATGCTGCTGAAACCCGGGACTAGCATCTTATAAATAGAGACAGTTAAAAAGTATTGCTTAAGGTGTAGTACTAAACCATGTGGGGAAAAGATTTACGGATTAGGGGAAAATAAAAGACATCTCATGAAGATTAATTTGTCCAAAAGAGATAGAAGAAAAACTGTAACTGTAATATTTTGGAGCATTTTGGGACTGACCTGGGGCTCACACTCAGCTGGCATGCACTGGTATGGGCATAATAATTATTCACAACCTATATCCACTGGAATTGAGTTTACTTCAACTCTGGTGCCTGAGATGTACCCATTTAAAATATTTAGATAGAACTCTCGGGTAAATAGCAGAAGTAAATGTAGGACAATGAAGATAACAGAAATGTTTGTGTAGTAGAATTCCTAATTCTGAAATAGGTGATATGAAGAACAAGACGGTATATAAATTCTGTTCAGTTCAGTTCAGTTCAGTCGCTCAGTTGTGTCCGACCATTTGCGACCCCATGAATCGCAGCACGTCAGGCCTCCCTGTCCATCACCATCTCCCGGAGTTCACTCAGACTCACGTCCATCGAGTCCGTGATGCCATCCAGCCATCTCATCCTCTGTCATCCCCTTCTCCTCCTTCCCCTAATCCCTCCCAGCATCAGAGTCTTTTCCAATGAGTCAACTCTTTGCATGAGGTGGCCAAAGTACTGGAGCTTCAGCTTTAGCATCATTCCTTCCAAAGAAATCCCAGGGCTGATGTCCTTCAGAATGGACTGGTTGGATATCCCTGCAGTCCAAGGGACTCTCAAGAGTCTTCTCCAAAACCACAGTTCATACTGAACAAAATAAGATAATGCAGCAAATCGTTTGACTGCTGATAGTTCTAAGTGGAAAAAGCCATAGCTAGAACCTGTGTAGGCTTGTTAAAAGCGAAAATAAACAGTGCCTGGAAACTTCCAGAACAGCAAAGAAATAAATGTTAAGAAGTTAAAATAGTACAGAGTAGCTGTAATAGAGGTAGCAGAGTTCATTCCTCTTGTTCATGTTGATGAACTTCCCCCAAGAGGCTTTCCCTTGTGTGGGACACTTCGAATTACAGACAGTAAGAGTGGGAGGGGACACTTGAGGTCCTGCAATTTCTCCATCACAGATGGACAGTATATGGTTGTGATGATAAATGCCTGTCTGTGACTCAGACTTTTCTATACTGTGTGAAGCAACGTGCTTCTGATTCTAGTTGATCATTGTTCAGTCACCCAGTCTTGTCCGACTCTGAGACCCCGTGGACTGTAGCACACCAGGCCTTCCCGTCCCTCACCATCTCCCGGAGTTTGCCCAAGTTCATGTCCATTGCTTTGGGGATGCCATCCAGCCATCTGATTCTTATATGTGGTTAAACATACTATTGGCATTTTAAACTTTATTTTCAGTATTTCTTATGTCTTTTTAAGGCAAAAGCCATCTTTGCTGTGATTGCTGTATCTAAATATTCTATTTAAAATTAAGGCAATGGCACCCCACTTCAGTACTGTTGCCTGGAAAATCCCATGGATGGAGGAGCCTGGTAGGCAGCAGTCCATGGGGTTGCTAAGAGTCGGATACGACTGAGCGGCTTCACTTTCATATTTTACTTTCATGCATTGGAGAAGGAAATGGCAACCCACTCCAGCGTTCTTGCCTGGAGAATCTCAGGGATGGGGGAGCCTGGTGGGCTGCCGTCTATGGGGTTGCACAGAGTCGGGCACGACTGAAGTGACTTAGCAGCAGTAGTTATTGTTTTACTAGGATAAATTTAAGAAAGCTTAGGAAATGTCTGAGAACAAATCGCATTATGATTAGCCCCTTTGCTAGGACAGCATTATTTAGCTTGCATCTTGAAAAACTGAATTATTACACATACGGATTTTATGAGGACTCAACCTGCGTTTCTTTAAATTATTATACCTCTAAAATTTTAACCATCTTGAACAGTATCTTTGAATTTATTATACTTCTCAGCTTGGTTGAATGGAATTTATAGGACATGGTTTCAACTTTTTTCAGAATGCTTTTATGGTTATCTTTTTAAAATTTCTTTGTTAACACCACTTAAAGATTGTAGAGTAGTCAACTGAATGGAACTTTATAATTTACCTAATAGTTTTTCCATTGTTTGATAAGTCTATTTCAACATTTTTTTTCCTTTTTATGAATACTATGTGATGAGCACCCTTATATAGATTATTATTAAGTACAAAAATTATTTGGTATTATGTAAATTCTGGTGCCTTCAGAGCCACCAAAGAATATTGGGTCACTTGGCATTAGACTAACGGGTATAGCGAGTTATGCTTTTGATTCTCATCATCCTTTGTTTTAGTATTTTCTCTTCTCCCTTGAGGTTGGATTTTTCATTTTTCTAAGCATGTCTGCTTTGTCCAGCTTTCATCCCCTCAAACTATTTTGTTTTCATGCTTCTAATCAGCTATAAAATGGGAAACCAGGTAACTAAATGTGCTATTCTTCCATACAAAGAAAAGTAACTTCAGAGTATGTACCATATGGGAGAAAAGTACCCAAGCTTTATTAAATAGAATTAGTCACCAAGATTAGACAATTTTTTTTGAACAAAACCTAAAGTTTCTTGGATAAAGTTCCTATTACTCTACTAAATTAAAAAAATAAATCTAACTATAATAAGGTAAGATTTTAGTTGAGGCATGTCCTGTGTAAGAAAAAAGTCCATTGAGATTTGTGAGTAAGGGAAAATATCTTATTTTTATGACTGAGTGAGGTAGTATGAGATCGGGAGAGTTTAGGAAAAAGGGAAGCATTAGAATTTATGGATTTGGGGAAATGGAACGATCTGCTTGATTGCACGTGGGCACAGCTCACTTCTTAGACATATAAACTGCCACCAGATTTAATGTGTTATTGAATAGTCATTTCATCTGGGGTTTCATGATATTTGTTCCATGACACATAAGCCACTACCTGATTTATCTGGAATGTAGTCTATTATCAACCACGGCTGTTAATGTGAACTGCTGAATATCAAAGCTAATGAGCTAGCTTCCATCTCCTGGGTGATAATCCCAGCACTTCACAAGGGAAATTACAAATGCACAAAGCATTTGATGTGACTTGGAACTTGCCTGCAAAAGCCCAGTGGTGGTATTATTGAAGTAGACTTGGCTGAATACAAGGCACATATTGCCAAGTGTAAATCTGAAGATAGGACGTCAGGGAGTTCTCAAATGGTTTTCCAGGAGAAATCGGAACTCATCTTTAGAGGAGGCCCTGTGTTTGCTAACCACTGTGTTTTATTTTTAATTATTGTTTATCTGGCTGTACTGAGTCTTAGTTGTTGCATGAGGGATCTAGTTCTCCAATCAGGGATCGAACACAGTCCCACTGCCTTGGGAGCACTGAGTCTTAGCCACTGGCTCACCAGGGAAGTCCCTAACCACTCTCTTTACCAGTAAGTGCCCCTGAGTTCACTTGGGAAAGAATGAGATGCATCATGATGTCACTGAGTGGAAATGATATGACAACTGTTACATGAGAAGTCAGACCTGAGAATGTGTTACTACTTGTTCAACACACACACCCTCTGCCCCCAAACCAGGAGGTCTGAGTTTAATCCTGACAATAGCAATCAGGCTTCCCAGGTAGCTCAACTGTTAAAGAATCTGTCTGCCATGCATGAGACCCTGGTTCGATTCCTGGGTTGGGAAGTCCTCCTGGAGAAGGGATAGGCCACCCACTCCAGTATTCCTGGGTTTCCCTGGTGGCTCAGACAGTAAAGAATCCGCTTGCAAAACAGGAGACCTGGGTTCGATCCCTGGGTTTGATCCCTGGGTTGGGAAGATGTATTCTGCCCTGGAGAATCCTCATGGAAAGAGGAGCCTGGTGGGCTATAGTTCATGGGGTCGCAAAGAGTTGGACGTGATTGAGCGACAAAGAACAGCACATTTACATTATTTTGAATTCTACCATTCATATTACTTTAAAAATGTTTCCTCTTTTACTTAAAGGAGATTCCTTTGAATAATTCACATTCATTATTGAGGGAAAAATGCAACCTTTGTGGTAACAACATCAAAAAGAAAACTTACTCAAGAGTAAAATAGAAAGATTGGAAACTAGGAACCTTATAGCTGAGATAAACTGCAGCTTGTTAACTAAATCTAATCTGAAGGAAGTTGGACAATTAAGAAATTAATGCATTACTTGCAGAAATTATAACTGAATTTACATTACAAATTTGTAAAACATATTTTAGTAAAACTGTTTCATTATCTTTTTCCTCTGAAGTCTTCCTTTCATCCATTACAGATAGCTTAATAGACACTAGCGTTCACAAGATACTTTGAGACAAACACGAAACTGCACTGAAGTCACTGCTAAAGGTCTTGTGGTCAAGTTCCTCCCATATAAGCTAGAGGTTCTCAAACCTGGCTGCGTAGCAGAATGCTGGGGGAAATTCCAAAAATATGGATTCCTGGATCTTAGCTGCATTTACTGAGCTTGAATCTTGGCTTGCATCTAGAAATCTGTGTTTGTTTTAAGAAGTTAGAGAACTAGCTTAATCCTTGTCTGCATGTGTATGTCGGGGCACTACACTACTTTCTGGAAAGATGAATATATATATTATTTTGAAAAAATCTATAGGGAACTACTACAGATTTCTTAGATACCTTTTAGGCATGATTTTTGTTTAAAAAATTAATTAATTAATTTGGCTGCACTGAGGTGTCTCTAGTTGTAGCATGTTCCCTGATCAGGGATGGTACCTGGGTCCCCTGCATTGCAAGCACAGGATCTTAGCCACTGGACCACCAGGGAACTTCCCTGGAGGCAGAGTTTTAAGCTTTAAACTCCTGCGGTGTGGAAATTCTCTTTCAAATATAATCCATGTCCTTCCTGTTCAGGTGAAATCTCTTTTGTTTCAGGGACTGAAAAACAACCGATGACAAGGGGCATTGTTTGCACACGGGAGCCTAGAAGACTGCATTATTTCTTTTGTCCAGATAACTAGTTTGTTTCCTTTACTTTTGGCCTCTTATGTCTATTTTCTATCAAATTTTTAAATATTCTCTTTTAAGATTGCTAATTCTTCACCAGCTGGAGAGAAACATGAGAAATAAAAACAGCAAGAGACAGGGATTCAGAAAATCTTCCAAGTTTGAATTACTAGTTATTTGATCTCAGTCAAGTCATTCATTCATTCACTCTTCTAAGAAATATATATATTGGCTAGTTGTTGGTGGAATAACAAGGGAGCAAGTGGAAATATATACTGCCATATAAAACTTAGATGGAGAAGGCAATGGCAACCCACTCCAGTACTCTTGCCTGGAAAATCCCATGGACGGAGGAGCCTGGAAGGCTGCAGTCCATGGGATCGCTGAGGGTCGGACATGACTGAGCGACTTCACTTTCACTTTTCACTTTCATGCATTGGAGAAGGAAATGGCAACCCACTCCAGTGTTCTTGCCTGGAGAATCCCAGGGACAAGGGAGCCTGGTGGGCTGCCGTCTATGGGGTCGCACAGAGTCGGACATGACTGAAGTGACTTAGCAGCATAAAACTTGGAACTTGCACAGCATCATTTCTGTCTTAGCCAAGGAAAGTCACAACATTGACCTAAAGCCAAGGGTTTGGAAATAAAGCGAGGTGAAGGATGGGGTAAATATTTCTGAACAATAATTTGTCACAAATGTCTGCAATAATTTTAGGCTCATCCTTTTATCTACTGGAGCTCACATTTCCTTGTAAAACTGAGATGATAATATCCTCTTTGGGGATTTCATAGGTTTGTTACAAGGCTTGAATGTGATGATATTAAGAGTCTTCATGAGCTTTCAGTATGAAATCTTTGGGTTTTCCTGTCCTGGTTTCCAGTGGAGACTATTGAGGAGAGTGGAAGAAAGCTGGGAGTCAGCCCAGGGGAGGGAGGAGAAGGAAGTACGATTAGTATTTTCACTCACATAGTGAAGGGAAGACACATTAATCTACATTTCTTTATCTTCTTCCTCAAGGAAAAGACCTAGAGTGGACTTCTCTGGTGATCAAGTGGCTAAGACTCCACATTCCTGATGCAGGGGCCCTGGGTTCGATCCCCGGTCAGAGAACTAAATCCCACATGCTGTAACTAAGAGTTTGCTTGATACAACTAAGGCTTGTTGCAATCAAATAAATAAGTATAACAAAAGACCTGGAGTAATGGGTCCCAAGGTGTTAACTGCACCCCTACTGAATGTGAGGCTTTGAAGGAGTCCCCCTTGGTTCAAGAAAGCTGCTAACTCTTTCGAGGACAAGGAGGATGCATAAGGTCAGGGTATAGAGTGCAGGTGGAGTGAGCGTTCTGAGAAGCACGCGATCAGTGTGAGCCATGTTGAGTAAGATATTGAGGGAAAGGCAGAGGATGCGGTGGTTAAATAGAGTCACCGACTCCACGGACATGATTCTGAGCAAACTCCGAGAGATAGCGGAGGACAGAGGAGCCTGGTGTGCTGCAGTCCAAGTGGTTGCAAAGAGTCAGACATGGCTTAGCAGCTGAACAGCAACAAATGATGTTGGGATTGGAATAGCAGGTCTAAGAAAGAGGAAAGCACTATAGTTGCATGTGAGAATAAAAGTCCAGAAGAAGGAATGCAAAGCATTTGAGAAGGCTGGTTGGGCAAAAATGTGGCAATTCACTCATTCATTCAACAACGATGTTTTGCATATCCACTGTTTGGACTCACTGATAGAACTGCTAGATGCTTCATCGGTAACGGTTGGGAGGAGGTCCCTGGCATCACAGAGCTTTCAGACAGACGTGAGTCAGAGAGTCATTAAAGAAACAAACACAGGCAGGATTTCAAGGTTCCAGGAGGGCCTGTGATGACAGGGGTTGACCCAGGGAGGGAGGTCGACAACAGGTGTTCTCCAGGAAATTGCTGGTGGAGCTGATGAATTAGGGTTTCGCTTAATCAAAGAGTTGGCTGGATGGCATGGGGAGAGTCTTTTAGATAGATTCTTAGTGGTGTGTATGAGGAATATAGAGACAACTCTGAACCTGAGAAGTGGGGGAGGAACTGAAATACACGAGGCTGGGCAGGTGAGTAGGAGAGAATTTGCAGAACATAGGTGGCTACTTTAAGGCTTTAGTGTGAGTTTCAATGTGCCTTTCCTAACTCTGTGCTGCATTACCCCGGGATACCAAGGTAAATGAGGAGAGCATCATGAAATGTTTCAAATTTGGAGGAATCTGTTGGAAACTACTACTATTAAGTTTTTTTTAGTTGCTCAGTCTTGTGCAATTCTTTGCAAGCCCATGAATTGTAGCCTGTGGTCTGCCAGGCTTCTCTCTCCATGGAATTCTCCAGGCAAGAATTCTGGAGTTGCTAGCCATTCCCTTCTCTAGGGGATCTTCTTGACCCAGATTTCCAGCAACTGCAGGTGGATTCTTTACTGTTGGGAGCCACCAGGGAAGCCCAGTTACGTACCTAGTTATTTGGACTGCCTAGGTGGCTTAGTGGTAAAGAATCCACCTGGCAATGCAGGAGATGCAGGTTTGATCCCTGGGTCAGAAAGATCCCCTGGAGGAGGAAATGGCAACCCACCCCAGTATTATTGCCTGGATAACCCCATGGACAGAGGATTCTGGTGGACCACAGTCCATGGGGTTGCAAAGAGTCAGACACAACTGGCAAGCATGCATACACCTAGGTTTCCATACCTATTTTGCCCACCTCCAAATAATCTGCTCTCCACCTTGTTCCTGGAGTCATCTATTCTAAACACAAATTTGACCATCACTCTCTTTAGGACATGTCCGTTACTTCACATTGCCCTTAAGACAAAGGTTCCCAAATTTCACAAATCACAGTGACTTTGCATAACAGTGATTTCTTCGAGTGCCCTTCGGCTGAAAAGGAATACCTACCTGTTTCATTTACAAAGTAACTAGGTGTGTGAGTGCTCAGTCGGGTCCAACTCTCTGGGATTCCATGGACTGTAGCCCACCAGGCTTCTCTGTCCGTGGAATTTTCCAGGCAAGAATACTAGAGTGGGTTGCCATTTTCTGCCCCAGGGGATCGTCCAGACCCATGGATCAAACTCACATCTTCTACATTTCCTGCATTGCCAGGTGAATTCTTTACCACAGGAGACAAAGAGAAATGAAGACGGACAGGTCTAGCCTGGAAGGCCCTGAAGGCCAGGTAGAGGGTAATCTACCCTCTGATCCTCTTATGGTCCACCGTGTGTGTGCACGCTAAGTCACTTTAGTCGTGTCTGACTCTTGGCAACCCTATGGACTAAAGTCTGCCAGGCTCCTCTGTCCATGGGATTCTGCAGGCAAGAATACTGGGGTGGGTTGCCATGCTGTTCTTCAGGGGATCTTCCTGACCCAGGGATTGAATCTTAATCTCTTACTTCTGCATTGGCAGGTGGGTTCTTTACCGCTAATGCCACCTGGGAAGCTTGTCCCAACATAAGACCTCCTCAAAACTTGTGTTTCCACCAATTAGCCTAATGCTTGTTTTTTTAAATGGAAAATTCTTTCATGGGCATTTTTTTTCTTAGGCATCATGTGAAGTTAGATCTAACTTGCCTGAAACATTGCTTGCCAGAAGTACTGAGCGAACCACTGCAAGTTTCTGTACCATGCACACTCTTATCCGTGGGAAGGAGTTAAGGAATCTAGAACCAGGCGATCTGAATTGATGTCTCAGCTCTGATATTGCATACTTTGTCACCCTGGGAACATATTATCCTCTCCAGGCCCCAGCCCCAGCCTCCTTATCATGTACTTCACAGGGCTGTTGGCAAAGATTAAACGACAGATGTGTGGAGAGCCGAGTGCAGAGTCTGACGTATTTTCGTGAACATTAGCTACCATCATCGCTATGACCAGGCTCATCTCCTTTGCCTCCTATGCCTCACAAAAATTCCAGATTCAGAGAATGCCATACAGAATCTTGCAAGTGTGAAGTCAGAATTGGGATGCATGAAACAGGGTAGAGTAGCATGCTGTAGATTTTGACGTCAATGATCTGTGATGCCTTCCGTCTGGGCTGGATCCTGAATGGGAGATCTTATTTCATGGGTTTGTGGTGCCCACACACTGTGCTGTGGCAGGGGCAGCGCCAGGGTTCCAGGCTTGCTGCAGGTGGACTGCGGATGTGGGTGCTTTCCTTTTGTACAACTGCTGTGCTCCCCTTTAGAAGTATGACTCCACGAAACATAGAGTGGGGTTGGTTACTTGAGATGAATACTGTTTTGGTTTTGATTTCTGAGATTACAAAGGATGCTGTAATATGTTCACGTGGTTATATACTTATTATAATGACTGGAAAAACCCAGGCACCTCATATTCCCTGTAAGCGTGATTGCAGATTGGTTGATTTTAATTTTACCTGAGCATTTTAATCTCCATCAATCCTCTCCCAAGACTCCTTAAAATAAAGGAAAAATAAAGTTCCTGATAAATATAATACACTAAGAATAAATCCTTATGATCTTTCTTAATATTTAAATATCAAAGAACAGAATGGGAAAGACTAGAGATCTCTTCAAGAAAATTAGAGATACCAAGGGAACATTTCATGCAAAGATGGGCTCAATAAAGGACAGAAATGGTCTGGACCTAACAGAAGCAGAAGATATTAAGAAGAGGTGGCAAGAATACACAGAAGAACTGTACAAAAAAGATCTTCATGACCCAGATAATCATGATGGTGTGATCACTCATCTAGAGCCAGATATCCTGGAATGTGAAGTCAAGTAGGCCTTAGAAAGCATCACTACGAACAAAGCTAGTGGAGGTGATGGAATTCCAGCTGAGATATTTCAAATCCTGAAAGATGATGCTGTGAAAGTGCTGCACTCAATATGCCAGCAATTTGGAAAACTCAGCAGTGGCCACAGGACTGGAAAAGGTCAGTTTTCATTCCAATCCCAAAGAAAGGCAATGCCAAAGAATGCTCAAACTATGGCACAATTGCACTCATCTCACACACTAGTAAAGTAATGCTCAAAATTCTCCAAGCCAGGCTTCAGCAATACATGAACTGTGAACTTCCTGATGTTCAAGCTGGTTTTAGAAAAGGCAGAGGAACAAGAGATCAAATTGCCAACATCCACTGGATCATGGAAAAAGCAAGAGAGTTGCAGAAAAACATCTGTTTCTGCTTGATTGACTATGCCAAAGCCTTTGACTGTGTGGATCACAATAAACTGTGGAAAATTCTGAAAGAGATGGGAATACCAGACCACCTGACCTGCCTCTTGAGAAATCTGTATGCAGGTCAGGAAGCAACAGTTAGAACTGGACATGGAATAACAGACTGGTTCCAAATAGGAAAAGGAGTACATCAAGGCTGTATATTATCACCCTGCTTATTTAACTTGTATGCAGAGTACATCATGAGAAACGCTGGACTGGAAGAAACACAAGCTGGAATCAAGATTGCTGGGAGATATATCAATAACCTCAGAGATGCAGATGACACCAGCCTTATGGCAGAAAGTGAAGAGGAACTAAAAAGCCTCTTGATGAACATGAAAGAGGAGAGTGACAAAGTTGGCTTAAAGCTCAACATTCAGAAAACGAAGATCATGGCATCCGGTCCCATCATTTCACGGGAAATAGATGGGGAAACAGTGGAAACAGTGTCAGACTTTATTTTTTTGGGCTCCAAAATCACTGCAGATGGTGACTGCAGCCATGAAATTAAAAGACGCTTACTCCTTGGAAGAAAAGTTATGACCAACCTAGATAGCATATTCAAAAGCAGAGACATTGCTTTGCTGACTAAGGTCTGTCTAGTCAAGGCTATGGTTTTTCCTGTGGTCATGTATGGATGTGAGAGTTGGACTGTGAAGAAGGCTGAGCGCCAAAGAATTGATGTGTTTGAACTGTGGTGTTGGAAAAGACTCTTGAGAGCCCCTTGGACTGCAAGGAGATCCAACCAGTCCACTCTGAAGGAGATCAGCCCTGGGATTTCTTTGGAGGGAATGATGCTAAAGCTGAAACTCCAGTACTTTGGCCACCTCATGCGAAGAGTTGACTCATTGGAAAAGACTGTGATGCTGGGAGGGATTGGGGGCAGGAGGAGAAGGGGACGACAGAGGATGAGATGGCTGGATGGCATCACTGAGTGGATGGATGTGAGTCTGAGTGAACTCCAGGAGTTGGTGATGGACAGGGAGGCCTTGCGTGCTGCCATTCATCGGGTTGCAAAGAGTCGGACACGATTGAGTGACTGAAATGAACTGAACTGAACTGAAGGGATGTGAGATAAGGCAGAGTCTCAATATATTCCATTCACATGGATTGAAGACTTGCTTTTCATTGTTTTTCTTTATTCATGACGATTGTGAACAAGATTAAATAGGTGAAGAGTCTGCAAATGCCAAGGGTGATATTTGAGACGGCTGTCCTGCTCAGAAATACAGTAATGCTTCTCTTCACACTCGTACCTCCTTTCTTGGTCTTTGCTAGCTACTTTGCTCAGGTATGTTTTTCCTGTGAACAAGAACAACCAAGCCTGGTTCTTAGAAAAATAAATAGGAAGATGCAATCATTGACAGCTCAGTTGAGAAAAAGAAATTATTTGAAGAAATCCCAGAGGAATAAATGGGCTTAGATGTATTCTAATCATGTATAGAATAAAGAGAATTGCATTTTAAGAGTGATGATTCTTAACTCTTGAGTCCATGTTAGAATCACACAGGAACTAGGAGCCAGTACAACACACCAGGCCTGGGACCACACCCTGGTGCAATGAGGTTAGATTCTCTGGGGTCAGGGGATGGGGATGGAGAAGCAGGAGGAAGGACAGGAACTTCCGTTTTTGTGAAAAGTTCCCTGTATCTTTCTAATGTGACTAGAGTTGAGTACCCCTTATATACAGGACTCTTTACGGACGTAATGAAGATGGGGTTAATAGAGCCTTGAGAATTCTGAGAAATCCAAAATATACGAGGCGCCAGTGCTGAGCATCCTTATATTAGCTGATTATTAGCTGAATTACTTTAAAAAAATTGCTCAACATCTGTTAGCATCAAGGTCCTCATCCATAAAAGTGATAATAATTGGTGTAATAAATAGTGCTTACACGAACAGGTTTTCAGAGACTTCTGTGAGATGCGACTGGGGAAGGTCTCTGTTCTCACCCTCCTTCTCATGACAAAGCAGGACGCTGGCGTCTTCAGTACTTTGTTGCACACCCAAAAGCAAATCTAACATCCCACAGCGTTAGCAAGGAGGAAAGCTTTTGCAGCACACATCACAGGGGCTAAACATACTTCATTGTATCTCATGCACCAGAACTTAATACTAACTCCCATTTGACCTCTCTGACCTCTTCCAGATCCCCCAGCTGCCTCACCTTCTGCAACATTGCCCTTCCAGGAGATTCCAGTCTTTCCAGAGCCCCCTGGATACCTGCTCCTCTCCCCACACTCCATGCAGGTCATGATATGGTTTGCTGACTTGGAGTAAAATAATCTCAGGATGTGGGATACATCCCCAGAAAGTGAAACGTCCAGATGTTTTCTTTTTCAATTTTTTAGGAATTTAAGGGAAAGAGAGGCATGGGGGAACACAGGTTTTCCTATGAATCATGATTTCTCAAGGGGTTCCCAGATGGCCCAGTGGTAAAGAATCCAGCTGCCAAAGCAGGAGACATAAGACATGGGGATTTGATACCTGGGTCCAGAAGATCCCCTGGAGAAGGGCATGGCAACCCACTCCAGTATTCTTGCCTGGAGAACCCCACAGACAGAGGAGCCTGGCGGGTTGCAAAAAGTAGGACACAACCAAGCACGCTTGAGGAGGAAGAGGAAAGCGTTTCTCAACAGTGACACTGCTGACATTTTTTAAAAACATATTTTAATCATTTATTTATTTATTTGGATGTGGGGGTCTTAGCTACAGCACATGGGATCTTTAGTTGCCACTGAATATGTGGAATCCTAGTTACCGCTAGATAACATTCTTTGTTTTGAGTGGTTGTCCTGTGTTTCTCTGTTAGTTTTCTATCGCTGCATAACAAGTTGCCCAAAACCATGGGCATTTATTATCTCACAGTTCCCCTGGGTCAGAGGTGTACTTGCAGCATAGCTGGATTCTCTACTCTAGGTCTCTCGGGCTGAAATCAAGGTTTGAGGTCCTCTTCCTTAAGGCTGTAGGACCGCACTCTCTGTTTTCTTCCTGCCTGTGAGTGAGATTTGCTCTCAGTTCCTGGAGCCCCTCCCATAGGCAGTTCTTAACAGGAGTGTTTACGTCTTCAAGGTGAATAGGAATGTGTCTGCTGTTGCTCCTTGTCTCTTTTAAGGCTCACCTGATTATATGTGGCCCACGCAGGGTATTCTCCCTTTTGCTTAATCATAAAGTGATTAAGGGTCTTAGTCACTGCTGCAAAGTTCCCTTTGCTATGCAGAATATGCAGGCATGCCCAGTCACGTCTGATTCTTATCCCATGGACTGTAGCCCTCCTGGGCTCCTCTGTCCATGGGATTTTCCAGGCAAGAATACTGAAGTGGGTTGCCATTTCCTTCTCCAGGGGATCTTCCTGACCCAGGAATTGAACCAGTGTCTCTTGTGCCTCCTGCATTGCACGTGGATTTTTTTTAACCAACTAATTGGGGATGCCCTTTGATATATAATGTAGCTTAATTACAGGATCAATATCCTATCATATTCACAGATTCTCTCCATACTCAAGGGGAGGAGATGACACAGAGCAGATGGGAACCTTGGGAGCTGCCCACCACAGTGTATGACAGAATGTTTAACAGCATCCTCAGCCTCTACTCCCTAGATATCAGTAGCAATGGTTGCCTTCTCCTGGGTTGTGATGCCAAAGATATTTCCAGGGACTTCTCGGATGGTCCATTGGTTAAGATTCCGTGCTCCAATTGCAGGGGTCCTGAGTTCAATTCCTAGTCAGGGAACTAAGATCTCACATATTTTGCAGTGTACCTCCCCTCCCCCTGCACACCCCCTACCCCCCCCCAAAAAAAAAAAAAAAAGTTTCCAGACATTCCAAATATCTCCTAGGAAGCAAAATCACTCCAAGCTGGAAATCACTGATGTAGGGTCTTTGGCTGGTTAGATAAGTGAAGGACTCTAAAAACTCTGGAATGACATTATTTCAAAGTTTTCTCCTTCACCAACCCTGGACTAGACTAGCAAAGTAAATTTTATGGCTCAAAACAAGATGCAGATGGAATTTCATTTTCTTGACGTGTTCATGGGATGAATAAGATACAGAGTCTCCTGTATGTATGTCAACCTGCAGGGTAGGGTGATGTCATAGTATAACCAAGGACAGACACTGTGTGGAGGGCATGGCAGGGTCATGGATCTCAGGAAGCCAATACCAACCACAAGGCACTCTATACAGCAAGAGGAGCAAGACGTTGGGTCACACTTGCCACCAAATCCTGTCACAGATGCCAGCAGGAGGAGCATACCCAGGTGGACAAGGGACATTGGCCCATTGTCAGATAATCACATGGTTTGCCCACCTTCAGGAGAGAAGTGTCAAGAAAGAAGGCACCACACATAAAGAGCCTGAGCAATCCGGATGATGCCATCTAAACCAAAGCTTTGATAGGAACTTGACCTTAAATGGACTAAACTGAAAAGAGACCATTTCAATCAAAAAAGACCAAAATGTCGACTGGCTTTTCTGATTTTCTCTCCCTTTCTCCCTTTCCTTTCACTTCTCTTCTTTCCTAAGTTATTTGTAAAGCCTCCTTGGACAACCACTTTGCCTTCTTGCATTTCTTTTCCTTTGGGATGGTTTTGGTCACCGTCTCCTGTATAATGTTATGACCCCAAGTTCTTCAGATAATGCTGTTCCTGGTCACTGACTTTCAGAACCACTGGCTTAAATCACAAGACAGTCACTGTCTAATTAACAAGAAGTCTGGAGACAGGTGGATCTCAGAGCTGTTTTATTGGTTCAGCAATACATTAGGTACTCAATTTTTTTCTGTGCTTTGAATCCACCAGGCTTAATGTGGTAGCTTTTCGCTTCATGCCTATCCTGTGATGGTTACAACACAGCTGTTCCTGGGCTGGTCATCACATCCTCACACAGCCTTCAAAGGTAGGAAGCAGGGAAGGGAAAGGAGAAAAACCCATAAATATTTCAGACTAGTTCCTTGGACACATGTGTAACTGGAGGTGTCTGGGGAAAGCATTTTGGGACTAGCGAATTATCACACATGGGATACGCTTTCTTTGGCAGTCTTCAGAAGGAAGAAAACTTGACCCTTCAAGCCTCTTCTAGTTGGTCTAGGAATTGAATTGCTATGAGACAGATAGAAGAAAATCAAATTTAATTTCACATGTACTAGAATCTCACATACCTGAGAAATTCACATACATGAAAGGTTCAGACAGAAAGGTAAAATGAGGTATGTAGGCAATCCCGAGCTAAGGAACAAGATAGAGACCCATGGGGTCCAAGGACAGGAGGTCATTGACAGGATGATAAAAAGAAGAGCAAATGTTCAGTAATTATACAGTTGCCGTGTCATATGGATAGGGTCTCTTAGATAAAATTCATCTCTGGTGATAACATTATTTCTGGGAGAAATCCCCAAATTAAATTCTTCTGACTTACAAAAAGAGAAAATCAAGTATTGTAATATCATATGTAATATTATATACTGTAATATATACTATATTGTAGTATAATATTGCTTATATGTGGAATCTAGAGAAATGGTCCAGATGAACTTATTTGCAAAGCATAAATAGAGACACAGATGTAAAGAACAAACATTTGGACATTAAGGTGGGGAAGAAGAGAAAGGGAATGAATTGGGAGACTGGCATCAAAATATATTCACTACTGATACTGTGTATAACATAGATAACTAATGAGAACCTACTGTACAGCTCAAGAAACTCTACTGAGTACTCCGCGGGGACCTAAATGGGAAGGAAATACAAGAAAGGGGGCATATACATATACATATAGCTGATTCACTTCGCTGTACAGCAGAAACTAACCCAACATTATAAAGCAACTATTCTCCAAACAAACGAAAAAAGAATAAGACATAAATCTTTTTTGGCTTAGGGAAAGGCCATAGTTTCTCCTAAGCTCACAGGGTCTCCATTGTCTTTAGCTCAAAATAATGTGTGTGTGCTCAGCCACTCAGTCGTGTCCGACTCTTTTTGACCTCATGGACTGTACATCCCGCCAGACTCCTTTGTCCATAAGATTTCCCAGGCAAAACTACTGGAGTGGATCACAATTTTCTGCTCCAGGGGATCTTCCGGCCATAGGGATTGAACCCACATCTCCTGTGTCTCCTGCACTGGCAGTCGGATCTTCATCACTGACCCACCTGGGAAGCTGTTGGATCAAAATAATCCCCAAGCCAAAGTGTGGAGGTGTGAAGGGGTGCACTTCTGAACCCCCGCAACAAAAAAGAGCCACCCTGGTTACTCCCGCTATTGTCTGGGAGGTAAAACTGTTAACATCCTTGAAGTGGGTTCCTTCTATCCACCTGGCCCCATCAGTGACTTCCCATAGGTTGGCATTTTTGAATCTTTCCAGGGTATCTTTGAAAACATCCTTGAACTGCTGCTCTCTCCTTATCTGGAACAGACGATGATTGAATTGGGAGAAGGAAACCTCTCTGAGAAAACCTCTTGACACATGGACTGAATTTTATCATGTGCCACATCTTAATATCTCATATTTTAAAATCAGAAATAGTCTTTGACTTGTTTTTGGGTTTGTGTCTGGTTTTCCTTATCAAAACACTGCAAACATTTTTCTTCTAATCTGATCCAAACGGACGAAGTCTGAAATCATAAATGATTTTCATTGTGATACTTTTGAAATTCCACTGAAAATGCTTTCGTTTGAGTTAACTGTGCTGTAGGCAGAACACTGTGGTCTGAGGAGATACAGTCTGATTGAGAGGAAAGGAAATAGAACACCTCTAGATCCAATCATTTTATTAAAAGGCAAACTGAACTGTTCCTTTAAGATTCTGATTAATTCATAGGCTCCTGTTCAAAAGTTTCAGGAGGGAAATGTGGCTGAGTTTGGGTGTTTTGCTTCCTGGTTTGGGTTACTGCCAGCTGGAGAAAAATGCTGGGCTGGCAGTTTGCAGCCAAACTGGAATCACGGGATCCATGGAATCTACTGGAAAGTATTCTTTTGAAATTCCCAGGGGTCAGTGTGCACTGCAGCTGAAGGAAGAACAAGTCCAACTGGCTGGAACTGGTGTGTGTTTCATTGTTGGAAGCTAGCCCAGAGCTGAGTGCTATGAGCTCCTTGGGGCTCATGTGGGAGCCCTGAGGGCTGTTGTTGGGGTGGGGGACGCTCCGAGGCAGGCACTCTACTAAACCCCATGGAGATTTATTTCCTCTCAGGAACCTTGCTGGCAACTTTTCTCTGTAAGACCCATTATTGCCATTATTTAGTTGGTAAGTTTTGTCCAACTCTCTGTGACCCCATGGACTGTAACCCACCAGTCTATGGTATTTCCTAGGCAAGGACAGTGGAGTGGATTGCCATTTCCTTCTCTAGGGGATCTTTGTGACTTTGGGATCGAACCTGCATCTCCTATATGAATGCAGAGGAGACTGGTTCTGAAGGTAGATTGGAACTTGGCTTCTTATTTCTTGTTGAAGTTTTTCTCTGATTCTGCTTCTCAGTCACTGAGATGCAGTGCGTGTGTGCTAAATTGCTTCAGTTGTGTCTGACTCTTTGTGATCCTATGGACTGTAACCCACCAGGCTCCTCTGTCCGTTGGATTCTCCAGGCAAGAATACTGGAGTGGGTTTCCATACTCTCCTCCAGGGTATTTTCCTGACCCAGGGATCTAACTAGCTTCTCTTATGCCTTTTTCATTGACAAGCATGTTCTTTACCACTAGCACCACCTGGGAAGCCACTCACCAACAAATCAAATTTGTTTGTTTGTATTGATGAAATTTGTTTTCATTAGCTCCTGTGTACTTTGAAAGAGCTGTTAAGGACATTAGCTATAGATTGAAACTCCAGAGCAGAGGACAACAAGCCCCAAACTTATAGACTGATGGAGAAAGTGAGCATGGGAAACTGATGAAACAGGAAAGAAAGCAGGGAGAGTTGCCCAAGGAAAATTCAGGAGAAATGGGCCTAAAATGGCATCCATTTCAAACTGTATTTTGTGAAATCAGAATCATAAGGGCGCTTGTTTTTAAAACAAAACAACAAAACAAAATGAAACAAAACCACACAGAAAAAATCTTTGATCCCATCTCAGATGTATTAGATCAAAATGTGAAGGGACAGAGTGTGCTGGTGTTATGGACTGAATCATGTACTATCCAAATTCATATGTTGACCCTGACCCCCAGGGCCTCATAATCTGACCATAACAGGGGTCTTTGAACAAGTCATTACATTAAAGTGAAACCTTTAAGTTGCCCTAATCCAATTTGACTAGTATCCTTGTAGGAGGAGGAAATTTGGACCCAAGCCAGCAACACTGTGATCTTGGATTTTCAGCCTTCCCAACTGTGAAAATATACTTTTCTATTGCTCAAGCCAACCAGTCTGTTTGTTATGGCAGCCCCAGCAAGCTAATATAGCTGGAATATGCATTTTTAAGATGCTCCACAAGTGATTTTCATGCACTTTTTTATGCACACTAAAATGAAAGAATTGCTCCTTCAAGGTTTGGAAAAATGAATCTGAGTTGAGCCCTGTTTTTTTGAGCAGTGGTTTAAAATGACCATCATGAAAAATAAAAACATAAAGAAGAGTGAGGAATTTCAAGTCCATAAGTCCCTATTGAATAATTGTAAAACCTAGGACCAGGACCAGGACCAGGGGAGTTTGGTTTGGCTTCAGTACCAAGAAGACCCTGGAATCAAACGGATGCCAGGTCCTGGCACAGTACTTGGGGGCTGAATTTCCGGGGACTCAGTGTGCCTGCCACTCTCCTGGACTCAGCCAGATGTACTCAATGCTGCCTTCAGTTCAGTTCAGTCATGTCCTACTCTTTGTGACCCCAGGGACCGCAGCACAGCAGGCTTCCCAGTCTATCACCAGCTCCCGGAGCTTACTCAAACTCATGTCCATAGACCTCAAAAACAAACAATCACTGGTGTCCTTAGAAGTAAATGCCTCTTTCACATCACATAGCAGCGGGTCTGGACGAGGATGAGACAAGCAGGTGACTAGAGGTGAAACTTGAAGAAAGCAAGGCTGTGTAAGTGCTGACTCCACCTGTGCATGAAGTAGACAGCTAGGGACCCAGGGCACAGCATTTAAGAAAGCACTCACTTAAAAGTTTTTAAGTTTTTATATAATTTTTATAGGTTGCTTCCCATTTACAGTTGTTACAAAATATTGGCTATATCCCTGTGTTGTACAATACATCCTTGAATCCATCTTCCACCCTGTAAATTGTACCGCCCACTCCCCCACTTGTATGTTGCCCCTCACCCTGCCACTGATGACCATTAGATTGTTTTCTATATCTGTGAATCTGCTGCTTATTTGTTATATTTTTTAGTTTCCATATATAAGTGATGTCACAGTATTTGTCTTTCTCTATCTGATTTATTTCACTTAGCCTAATGCCCTCCAAATCCATTCATGTTACTACAAATGGCAACATTTGGTTCTTTTTTATAACTGAGAAATACTCCATATATATATATACATATATATTTGTATCTCACATATTATTTATCCATTCATCTGCTAATGGGCGGTTAGGATGCTTCCATATCTCGGCAACTGTAAATAATGCTGCTACAAATGTTGAGGTATGGGTATCTTTCAGATATATATATCCAGGAATAGAATTGCTGGGCCATATGGTAATTCTTTTTTTAGATTTTTTCATTCCAATCCCAAAAAAAGGCAATGCCAAAGAATGCTCAAACTACTGCACAATTGCACTCATCTCACACGCTAGTAAAGTAATGCTCAAAATTCTCCAAGCCAGGCTTCAGCAATATGTGAACCGTGAACTTCCTGATGTTCAAGCTGGTTTTAGAAAAGGCAGAGGAACAAGAGATCAAATTGCCAACATCCACTGGATCATGGAAAAAGCAAGAGAGTTCCAGAAAAACATCTGTTTCTGCTTGATTGACTATGCCAAAGCCTTTGACTGTGTGGATCACAATAAACTGTGGAAAATTCTGAAAGAGATGGGAATACCAGACCACCTGACCTGCCTCTTGAGAAATCTGTATGCAGGTCAGGAAGCAACAGTTATAACTGGACATGCAACAACAGACCGGTTCCAAATAGGAAAAGGAGTACGTCAAGGCTGTATATTGTCACCCTGCTTATTTAACTTGTATGCAGAGTACATCATGAGAAACGCTGGACTGGAAGAAACACAAGCTGGAATCAAGATTGCCGGGAGAAATATCAATAACCTCAGATATGCAGACGACACCACCCTTATGGCAGAAAGTGAAGAGGAACTAAAGAGCCTCTTGATGAACGTGAAAGAGGAGAGTGACAAAGTTGGCTTAAATCTCAACATTCAGAAAATGAAGATCATGGCATCCGGTCCCATCACTTCATGGGCAATAGATGGGGAAACAGTGGAAACAGAGTCAAACTTTATTTTTTTGGGCTCCAAAATCACTGCAGATGGTGACTGCAGCCATGAAATTAAAAGACGCTTACTCCTTGGAAGGAAAGTTATGACCAACCTAGATAGCATATTCAAAAGCAGAGACATAACTTTGCCAACTAAGGTCCGTCTAGTCAAGGCTATGGTTTTTCCAGTGGTCATGTATGGATGTGAGAGTTGGATTGTGAAGAAGGCTGAGCACCGAAGAATAGATGCGTTTGAACTGTGGTGTTGGAGAACTCTTGAGAGTCCCTTGGACTGCAAGGAGATCCAACCTGTCCATTCTGAAGGAGATCAGCCCTGGGATTTCTTTGGAAGGAATGATGCTAAAGCTGAAGCTCCAGTACTTTGGCCACCTCATGTGAAGAGCTGACTCATTGGAAAAGACTCTGATGCTGGGAGGGATTGGGGGCAGGAGGAGAAGGGGAGGCTAGATGATGAGATGGCTGGATGGCATCACTGACTCGATGGATGTGAACCTGCGTGAACTCTGGGAGTTGGTGATGGACAGGGAGGCCTGGCGTGCTGCGATTCATGGCGTCGCAAAGAGCTGGACACGACTGAGCGACTGAACTGAACCTGAGAAATCTCCATACTGTTCCCTAGTGGTGCCACCAATTTATATTCCCACCAACGCGCACAAGGGTACCCTTTCCTCCACATTCTAACCAACATTTGTTACTTGTAGGCTTTTTGATGATGGCTAATCCTACAAGTGTGAGGTGATAACTCTTGTGGTCTTGATTGCATTTCCCTGATAATTAGCAACGTTGAGCATCTTTTCCTGAAGGCTCTCACTTTTGGATACTGAGTGCAAGGTGAGCACCATCGCGACCTTGTCTCCTTAAATTTCTGGACGTAGGCACCTGCTTGTCTCATCCTGGTCCAGGCCCTGCCTGGCACTGTGTGATGTGAACTAGGCCATTTCCCTTGAAGAAGATCACTCACCACTTGTTTATTTTTGCAGATGAGGAAGGCAATGCTGTGTGAACCTGGCTAAGTCTAGGAGGGTGGCAGGGATATCGTGTCCCTGGAAGCTGAGCCCCTCGGTATTGTGCCAGGGCCTGGCGTCTGCTTGATTCCTGGTTCTTCTTGGAACTGAAGGCTGAACTAAATTTAGTCTGTTTATTGCTGTGGTCAGGTTGAGTGAGTTTCGGGACAGGTGGAAATAGTCCCTCACTCTTTGTATGTGCTTTGTTCCAAAAGCACCTTTGCCATCTTGCCTGGAGCATTTAAGGGAACACAAACAAAAGCTGGTAATTGCTTTTGTTCAGTTTCCTGTAGCCTGGGGTTCCCTTCTCCTGCAGGGTGAGGTCTAGTCTAAGGATTATCCAGTCTTAGCATCAACCCCAAGGAGTCTCTCAAGTCCAAATCATCAGTTCTTAATGCCAGATCTAACAGTAAATGACCATAGAGTGTTTAGGGATTTTTCAGGATAACTGAACAAAATGCTTTCTTTTACAGACGAGAAAGCTGAGATCTACAGAAGGGGACTGACTAAGCAAGATATCAGAGCTACATAGATACTGGAAAAAGAGGAGTTGGCAACTATGTTTAGACACAGGCCATGTTCTCTCTCCCACACTAGGCTGAGTCAGACCATGTGGATGGCCAGGTGGTTTCTTAAGGGCTTTCTTGTATGCTAAGGCTCTTGCAAAAGGACACACTCAGTGCCTCCTTGGTAGGTCCCAGATCCGCATGGGAGGCACTTCTGAAATACAGTGAAGCACGTCGATGTTCAGCTTCCCCCTCCAGCTGTCACTAAATGGGTGGTTTCTTCTCAAGAACCAGTGAATGTATTATTTTCTTTAAAAAAATGAAAAGAATCGCTCTGGAGTATTGCCTTAGAGTCTTGCAACTAGAAACTCAGCATTGTGCTACAGCCAGGGATTTGAACCCTGTTGTAGACATGGAATCTATAAACCTGATGGAATTGCATGAGCAGCTTCTTTAGTTTTGCAGGTTGGGGTTGAGCTAAAGGGTACCCAGACAGCTTGTAAAGCATGTTCTCTGAGTGTGTTTGTGAGGGAGTCTCTGGACAAGGTTAGCACTGAATCTGCAGACTGAGTGAAAGTGGGTGTCATCTAATGCACTAAGGTCTGAATAGAACAAATGGGTGGATTGTGGGATTCAGCCTCCATGGTTGCATGAGCCAACCCCTCCTAATACATCTCCTTCTACATATCTAGTCTGCCTGCAATGTGGATGACCCAGGTTCGATCCCTGGGTTGGGAAGATCTCCTGGAGAAGGAAACAGCAACACACTCCAGTATTCTTACCTGGAACATCCCATGAAGGAAACAACCTGGAGGGCTACAGTCTATGGGGTTGCTAAGAGACGGACCCGACTGAGCAACTAACACACACACACAGTAAATATCTATATATGTCCTCTGGTTCTGTTTCTCTGGAGGACCCTATTACAGGTTCTTTATTTCATCATCACCATATCTTTCTTCTTCACCAGCATGTGGTGGGAAGTGTGCCTTCACATGTACGTGTGTGTGGTATGTGCTAAGTAGCTTCAGTTGTGTCCAGCTCCTTGTGATCTTATGGACTATAGCCCACCAGGCTCCTCTGTCCATGGGCTTCTCCAGGCAAGAATACAGGAATGGGTTGCCATGCCCTCTACCAGGGGATCTTCCCCACCAGACGTGTCTCTTCTGTCTCCCTGTATTGGCAGGCAGGTTCTTTACCACTAGTGCCACCTGCCTTCACATAATAACACAGCAGAATCATGCCAGGAGTGGCAGGCAGAAGCAATTTAAGTTTATTTGCCTTGTGGATGCTCCAATCTAAGGAAAGTAGGATTCCCCTCCATGCTTCCAGCTAGGGGACTCAAAGTAAGAACTGTTGAACTTGGAATGACACTCAAAGAGCATCTTGTGCTTCAGCCACCGAAGACTGTGGAAGGGTGCACCTGGGGCACAGAGGGCTGGAAAAAGGACAATCTGACAAGGGCTTTCTGGCGCCCACCCAAGCTGACTTTGGCTCAGATAAATTTAAAGGCAGCCAGTTGGGAAGAATACGGGAAGTTTATGCACTGCTTTGTGAAAGCTGAGTGTGTTGGTGCACTTTGAGCAAGTCGGAATTATCTGTCACCAGGAAAGCAGTGTTTTATAGTAGTCTAGGTGTGTGGAGCACAAAACTGATCAGATCCAAACCGAATTCTGCCACTCACTAGAGAGGTAGCTTTGAGCAACTTATCTCATATTTGTGTACCTTTGATTTCTTATCTGCTGAGGATAAAAGTTATAGCACCCACACCTTGTTTGGTACTTCTGAGGTTTAAATGGGGCAAAGCAGTGTCTGGCATATAGCAAGCGAACAAATTGCTCAGTCCGTCAGTCATGTCCAACTCTTTTGAGATCCCATGGACTGTAGCCTTCCAAGCTCCTCTGTCCAGGGAATTCTCCAGGCAAGAAAACTGCAGTGGGTTGCCATGTCCTCTTCCTGACCCAGGGATTGAACCTGCATCTCTTACATCTCCTGCACTGGCAGGCAGGTTCTTTACTACTAGTGCCATCTGGAAAATTGCAAGTGACAATGACAAATATGCAGTGGTCCTGGAGAGAATGGTCCTCAGCTCTCTAAAACTGTCTCATCAAATACAACAATGTCCTTAGGGTTGGTGCCTCAAGATTTTAAGTTAAATTTTGCCATTTTGTGCTTCAGTAAGGAAATATAGTTTGCTATACTTAAGAATTAAAAAATTTTTTTTTGTTGTTCTGAGTAGCAAAAGCATTAGAAAAAAGGCCTCTTGTATGAATCAAATACATTGCTTTGTTTTTATAACCTGGATTCTCATGAAAGAAAGCACTTAGTTGGCAAGTTTAAAGTGCTTATTTCTAAAATAGTAACACTATCTCAAGTAACACTTTCTCAATCAAATTCTTGCAGTTTGCTGCAACCAACTAATTGGCAAGACATTTATATGCATCTTACTCTTGTTTTGGCCAGCACCCATGCCCTGTGGGCAGCCATGACTGTAGTACTGCCTCCTTAATGCTCCAGAGAACTTCTCCCCTCCCAATCCCCAGTCATCAATTGTGGATGCTGTTAAATTAAGTTTACCCTTTGGAAAACTTCAGAGGCCAGAAAATTTAACCTGCTCTTCCTTCCCTTTATTCAGGTGTGGAACCCAAGCTGCCAGGTTTTAGAAATCTAGAGCATTTCATATCAGACCACCTGCTCTTTAAATGTCAAAACCAGCAGCAGTGTTTACAATTCTGTACAACAGATATTCTCTAGCAACATCAAAAGCAAATATCAGGGCATTATGTATCTACTATCAGGTGAGAAGTGTCAAAGACTAAAAGCCAGGAGAGTAAATATTTGGCTGTTTATGTACAAATAACATGAAAATCCTCTTTTTTTCACACTAAAGTTTTAAAACTGTTTTTACTAATGCTGATAAAAATTAAATGATGCTTCCTTTGGTGTTTAGCTTAATTTCAAGACATATAATGAAACTAGTGTTCTGTAGTTTGTTTCTATATAACACATCCATTTCTCCCTCTTGCTTTAGTTCTGGGAATAGTCATGATACTGCCAAAAATCGAGGAAATACATGTCTTTCCATTGCTGCCTCTGGTTTATTGATAACATTTGTGTAATGTGTAATTCTTATGCTATCTTGTTCATCATTATTTGACCTTTGAGAACTTTCAGATTTTATTTAGTGATTCTGTGCATCATATATGTTGAGGAGAAGGAGAACATCTAGGGCCAGAAATAGGATATATATCTGGAACATATATCTAGTCTTTTGCAAGGATGTTTTTTTTAATTTTTCTTTTCAGAAGCGAGTTTCAGTTTTCAACCACTTTTATTGGTCGTTAGGTAGTTGGGAATGTCTGTTTAATTTTCACATCTGTTGTACTTGGAATTCTGTTGTATGGGAATTCCCCATAATGCAATTAACTTTTCACCTGAATGTCTGAGCATTTGGTCAAAGGCTGCTGTTGGGCTGCACCCCTCAGTCCTATAAGCTCTGTACTTGTTCAACCTCAAAATTGAAGAAAAAGCCCAGAGTCAGTGACAGAGACATCAATGGTTAATGGATTGGGGTGTCTTTCTTGTCCAAAGCAAGATTGTGGCAATAGTCTTTGCTCTCAGAGAAAGAGGATGATTACCAATTATAGGGGGTATTGAGGTCAAATTGGCTCATCAGTTACCAGGGAAACCAGAAGAGGGTCATGGCCTTTGATGAGGTATCAGAATAGAGTTGGCAGAAAATGAAAAAAACTAAAGGACTTCCTGATGAAAGAGAAAGAGGAGAGTGAAAAAGTTGGCTTAAACTTCAACATTCAGAAAACTAAGATCATGGCATCTGGTCCCATCACTTCATGGCAAATAGATGGGGAAACAGTGGAAACAGTGGCTAACTTTATATTTTTGGGCTCCAAAATCACTGCAGATGGTGATTGAAGCCATGAAATTAAAAGACACTTACTCTTTGGAAGAAAAGTTATGACCAACCTAGACAGGATATTAAAAAACAGAGGCATTACTTTGCCAACAAAGGTCTGTCTCATCAAGGCTATGGTTTTTCCAGTAGTCATGTATGGTTGTGAGAGTTGGACTATAAAGAAAGCTGAGTGCCGAAGAATTGATGCTTTGGAACTGTGGTGTTGGAGAAGATTCTTGAGAGTCCTTTGGACTGCAAGGAGATCCAACCAGTCCATCCTAAAGGAGATCAGTCCTGGGTGTTCACTGGAAGGACTGATGTTGAAGCTGAAACTCCAATACTTTGGCCACCTCATGCAAAAAGCTGACTCATTGGTAAAGACCCTGATACTGGAAAAGATTGAGGGCAGGAGGAGAAGGGGATGACTGAGGATGAGATGGTTGGAAGGACATGAGTTTGAGTAAACTCTGGGAGTTGGTGATGGACAGGGAGGCTTGGCTTGCTGCAGTCCATGGAGTTGCAAAGAGTCAGACACAACTGAGCGACTGAATTGAACTGAACAGAATAAAGATAGTTCTGATCTAAAGATTAGAACAATTGAGAGCTGGGGCCAGGGGCAAGTACAGAGGTCCTTACTGATTAGGCTCAATGATTAAGGCAGAAGATCAGTCAGATGAGTAGGGAGTAGGTAAGGCATGTAGTGGTAGTGGTAAAAAACCTGCTGGAGAATGCAGAAGACATAAGAGACACAGGTTCGATCCATGGGTTGGGAAGATCCCCTGGAGGACGTCATGGCAACTCATTCCATTATTCTTGCCTGGAGAATCCCATAGACAGGTGAGCCTGGTGGGCTACAGTCCATAGGGTTGGACATGACTGAAGCGACTTAGCACAGAGGCATGCAAGGCAGGGACTGGTCGAGCAGGAGATGCATAGAAAGCAAGAAAACTGCCATCGTGGGTGGTCTGATCATACTGTTGTCAACACCAGAGTCTGTGGCAGATATAATGATGCCCACAAACTAGCAGTTAGGGAACATTCCAGAAATTTGACTTCTATAAACTTAAATAATCAGGAAGTTTACTGGGTTGTGAGCAGTCCACAGGCAGGGTGGGATTTAGGTTAGAGGATCCTATGTCCAACAGTGTCACCAAAAACAAGCTCTCTTAATCTGTCCTCTCTGCCATTGAGAGAATTGGCATCTTTGAAGCTTTGCTCCCTCTCTTGTTGAGGCAACTGGGCTAAATGCTACATCGTCCCTTTCCTCAGGGGACACACAGAGAAAAACCTCTTCAGTTGGGTAAGGTTAGATCAGACCAGAGACCCACTCCGGACCTGAAAATTATTTCTGTGAGAAGGCTGTGTGCTGTTTGTTTGGGCTATTTCATATTCTAAAGAGAATGGATTTCCACAAATGGTTTAAACCATTGTTCAAAGGTCTGTCTAGTCAAAGCTATGGTTTTTCCAGTAGCCATGTATGGATGTGAGAGTTGGACTATAAAGAAAGCTGAGTGCCAAAGAATTGATGCTTTTGAACTGTGGTGTTGGAGGAGACTCTTGAGAGTCCCTTGGCTAGCAAGGAAATCCAACCAGCCCATCCTAAAGGAAATCAGTCCTGAATATTCATTGGAAGGACTGATGTTGAAACTGAAACTCCAATACTTTGGCCACCTGATGTGAAGAACTACTCACTGGAAAAGACCCTGATGCTGGGAAAGATTGAAGATGGGAGGAGAAGGGGATGACAGAGGATGAGATGGCTGGATGGCATCACCGACTCAATGGACCTGAGTTTGAGTAAACTCTGGCAGTTGGTGATGGACAGGGAGGACTGGTGTGCTGCAGTCCATGGGGTGGCAAAGAGTTGGACACAACTGAGTGACTGAACTGAATTGAAGTGATTGTTTGAAGCTTGAGGGAGTGTCAGAATTACCTGGAGGGCTTGTTCAAACAATCTCTTGAAATCTATGCCTAAAGTATCTGATTCAGTAAGACTGAGTGGGAGCCAGCTAATACTTTGCATTCCTAACCCCTCTTCTATGATGCTAACACTGCTGGTGTTTGCCCACCTATTGAGAACAATTGGTTTAAATATATTTAGAATCCATTTCCAAAGAGAATTTCAATTCCTCAAACAAACCTTGCAGCTACAAAACAGTCAGGCTTGGAATGGACTTTGGGCAGTCATAGTTGTCCCACAGTGATCTTTTCAGCTATTTCCTTCTACCACTGATACCAAGCAGGACTGTGTAGGGCTCCTGGGCACAAAAGCCTTTCTGTGTTTGCCATTTTATTTTTTTAAAGAATTTTCTTTTCTTAAATAAAATGATTTATTACTTTTGGCTGCGCTGGGCCTCAGCTGCTATGCACTGGCTTTCTCTGGATGCTTTGCATGCCTTCTCACTGTGGCGGCTTCTCTTCTTTTGGGGGGAGGCTCTATGGCACGCACACTGTGGTAGTTGTGGTGCACCGGCCTAGTTGTCCTGAGGCGTGTGGAATCTTCCTGGACCCGGGACTAAACCTGTATCCATCCCCTGCATTGGTGGGTGGATTCCTAACCACTGGATCATCAGGGAAGTCTTGCCCCTCATTTCACCCTCCACGAACTTCCCTGAGTTCCAACAGGCAGGTTTGAATAGCTGCTATTTAGGGAAGGGAGGGGACGCAGAGACAAGGGAGGAAGAGTCAAACGAAACATTAGTGCGGCCTTGGGACAGGGTCCTGGTTTTCCCTCAAGGGATACACAGAACATTGTCTTTGAGCTTTTATGCAGAGACTGAAACTCCTACCAGATGGGAGAAGTTAATGGTATGCAGCTCACAAGCATGGGCTTCCCAGGTGGCTCTGAGGTAAAAAAAAAATCTACCTGTCAATGCAGGGGATGTAGGAGAGATGGGTTTGATCCCTGGGTCAGGAAGATCCCCCGGTAGGAGGAAATGGCAGCCCACTCCAGTATTCTTGTCAGATAATCCCATGGACAGAGGAGCCTGGAGGGCTACAGTCCATGCGGTCACAAAGAGTTGGACAAGACTGAACAGGCATGCTCATAAGCACAGAGACCCCAAAAAAGTTGGAACCAGAAGGTTGATGTTTCTGACTCCCACTTATCTCAATGTCAACCAATCAGAAGAATATTCATGAGCTAATCACACCCTCTTTGAACCGTTACTATGAAACTCCTCACTATTCAGATTGGAACATAGTTTTGAGAGCATTAGCTTGCTGTGGCCTACATTGCCTGGCAAAGCGATAAAGCTATGCTTTTCTGTGAGTGTTGGTAGCCCAACCGTGTCTGACTCTTGTGCGACCCCATGTAGCCCGCCAGGCTCCTCTGTCCATGGGATTTTCCAGGCAAGAATACTGGAGTGGGTAGCCATTCTCTTCTCCAGGGAGATCTTCCCTACCCAGGGACTGAACCCATGTCTCCTGGGTCTCCTGCATTGGAGGCAGATTCTTTACTGTCTGAGCCACCAGGGAAGCCTATTCTTTTCTACGTCACCCAAAGCTCTTCAGGCTCTGAGAATGAATTTGCTGTTAGCCTACAGATGCTGGATTCAGCTTCACCATGTCCACTCCCCAGCAACTTTTCTGTTCTGCTTCCTGAACTCTGGAGCCCTTTAGTTTCTCATTGGAATACCACTTCTTGCTATTCCCTCCCTGCTCCAGAGCAGCCTCTTTTGACTGTGTTCTGTGCCCCAAAATGGTCCTCTTTTTTTTTTTTTGTAAACCTTGGCCTCTCTCCAATATAAAATTTTATTCCTTTCTTTGAAGATTTCAGATATTAGATGTTATGTGTCTAACTAATATGACTGTCTTTCCCACTATATAGCTGCATTTTATAGAAAAATAATTTAAACTCAAATGACTTTCTAGTTATTAATATGTATAAATGAGATATCTCAAGCACATAGTCTTTCCAGATATCCCAGACCATTTCTGCATGTCCTATTTATTCCATTTCAAAAGAGGCAGGCTATTGACACCTAAAATCTGGAAGGTAGAAGACTCTGCTTATAGCAATATTTTAGAATCTAAAACCTAGATTTAATAACTCATTTTTTAGTCTTCTGAATTGTAAGCCTAAAACCACTCAGAGGGCAAGCCAGGGACTCAGGACTTCTGAGACACATACTGCTAAATTGTGACCTAATGATTTACTTATTTTAGATTTTTTTTTAAAGAGAGAAATTCATTTTGAGAGTATATAAAAACACACATGCTGTGCAGTGTAAGTGATACTCTAAATCTTGCTGATCCTCACCTTTATAGGAAGTAGTTTAAGTGATAAACCCACATGCACACAAGGTCTTCAAAATAAGCATTTACTATGGAATATAGTTTAGAAAACAAACTTTTATATCCTTCTCATTTCTAATGTAAAATTCATGTGCTTTGCTATGCTAAACCTAGTTTGAAATAAAGTAATGTTGAGAACAGATGGCAGGGTGAAAATTTTGATGAATAGCATAATTCTTTTAAATGAAAATCCCACAAGCGAATTTTCTTGCCTTCTAAGAAGAAGCATGGTATTTATGGTGAATCAGTCAATGGTGAATCAGTCAATGGTGAATCAGTCAATGGTGAATCAGTCAATTGTCAATCAGTCAATTGTGAATTTACTGAAAATTTAATGTGTAGATCTCAACACTGTATTAGCTGCTATAGAGGAAAGGAAAAAGGGTAAAATTCACACCTTATACTCAATTGTTTCAAACTAGAGTATAAACTTACAACCATCCATTTTCTAGCTTCTATAGGGATGGAACATAGCCCATAGTTAATTTTGAAGGGTGCCAGGTTTATGTGTAGATTCATTTTATTTTATTTTTGCACGTGAATATCCAGTTGTTCCAGCAACGTTTGTTAAAAAGACAACCTTTGCTGCATTGTATTGCCTTTACTCCTTTGTCAAAGATCAACCGACAGTATTCATGTGGGTCTACTATTTGCAAGTATGGATGTGAGAGTCGGATTGTGAAGAAGGCTGAGCACCAAAGAATTGATGCTTTTGAACTGTGGTGTTGGCGAAGACTCTTGAGAGTCCCTTGGACTGCAAGGAGATCCAACCAGTCCATTCTGAAGGAGATCAACCCTGGGATTTCTTTGGAAGGAATGATGCTAAAGCTGAAACTCCAGTACTTTGGCCACCTCCCGTGAAGAGTTGACTCATTGGAAAAGACTCTGATGCTGGGAGGGATTGGGGGCAGGAGGATAAGGGGACGACCGAGGATGAGATGGCTGATGGCATCACGGACTCGATGGATGTGAGTCTGAGTGAACTCCAGGAGTTGGTGATGGACAGGGAGGCCTGGCGTGCTGTGATTCACAGGGTTGCAAAGTGTCGGACACGACTGAGTGACTGAACTGAACTGAATTGAACTATTTGCTGGACTTCCCTTGTGGCTCAGGTGGTAAAGAACGTGCCTGAAATGCAAGAAACCTGAGTTTGATCCCTGGGTCAGGAAGATCCCCTGGGGAAGGGGATGGCTATCCACTCCAGTATTATTGTCTGGGAAATCCCATGGACAGAGGAGCCTGGTGGGCTACAGTCCACAGCGTGGCACAGAGTTGCACATGACTGAAGTTCCTTAGCATGTGCACACCCACACTGCTGTGCTCTTTATTCTGTTCCATTAATTTGTTTCTTTATTCTTTCAGCAATATCATGCTACCTTGATTATTGTAGCTTTATTCTGTTGAGCATATTTTCTTCATTATGGGTCATGTTTTCTGCTTCTTTACCTGTCTCATAACATTTTATAGTATCATAGACATTGTGTCTAAAAGGGCAGCAGAAACTGAAGTAAATGTGTACGAACCCAGAAGAGACTTTCACTTTATAGGCAGATAGGTTAAGGAGTCTGATGTATTCAATCAAAATAAGGAATTGGGTTCTGTAATGGATTGCTTGATGCTTTAGTTAGTTTTGATTAGTGTCTGATTTAAGCACCTTTACATACCTTGCTATGAAATCATGCAAGACTAAAGACATCTCTCCCTTTCCTTTTTATTATTTATCCATAAATTCCTAGTGCTACTACTCATTGAGCTAAAGTTATATGGGGGAGAGAGAATGAGCAGGTGATGCTTTGATACACATACATATTGCAAAATGGTTACCATGATAAGATTAGCTAACATCTTCATTTTCTCACATAATTACCTTTTGTTTTCAAGTTGATGACATGTGAGATCTATTTCTTTATAGTATATAGTATAATACTGTAATTATAGTTACCCTGTACTCTTGCCCGGAAAATCCCATGGATGGAGGAGCCTCGTAGGCTACAGTCCATGGGATCAGGCACGACTGACTTCACTTTCACTTTTCACTTTCATGCTTTGGAGAAGGAAATGTCAATCCACTCCAGTATTCTTGCCTGGAGAATCCCAGAGAGAGAAGAGCCTAGTGGGCTGCCATCTATGTGGTCGCACAGAGTCGGACACGACTGAGGCAACTTAGCAGCAGCAGCAGTAGTATTAATACATTAAATCCCCAGAACGTATTAATTTTGTAGCTGGGATATGTACCTTTTGAACATGTCCTCATTTCCCACACCCTCAGCCCCTGCCAACCATCATTGTATTTTGATGGGTTCAGCTTTTTTAGATTCCACATAAAAGTAAGGACATACTGTATTCATCATTTTCTGTCTGATTTATTTTACTTAGCATGATGCCCTTAGGGTTCACCCACGTTGCTGCAAATGGCAGGATTTTCTTTTTTGTGGTCTAGTAAAATTCCATTTCACATATATACCACATCTTCTTTGTCCATTCCCCAGTTTCATGGATATTTAGGTTGCTTCCCTCTCTTGGCTGTTGTAAATAATGCTACAGTCAACATAGGGATATAGATATCTCTTTGAGATAATGGTTTTATTTTCTTTGGATCTATACCTGGAAATGGGGTTGTTAGATCATATGGTAGTTATATTTTTAATTTTTTAAAGAAACCACACTGTTCCCCACAGTGGCTGCATCAATTTACATGTCCACCAACAGCACATAGGGTTCACTTTTCTCCACACCCTTCCCAACACTTGTATCTTCTGGTTTTCGTAATAGCTATTCTGACAAGTGTGAGGTTCTATCTTGTTTTTATTTGCACCTACCTGATGATTAATGATGAACATCTTTTCATTTGCCTGCTGTCAATCTATGTATCTTTTTCAGGAAAATGTCTGTTCAAGTCCTCTGCCAGTTTTTAAGTGGGTTGTTTATTGTTTTGCTCTTGAGTTGTGTGAGTTCCTTATATACTTTTGGTATTAGCCCCTTATCAGATAGATAGTTGCAAATATTTTTTCCCATTCCATGGGTTGAATTTGTGTTTTTCTGACTGTTTTTTTCTGTATGGAAGTTTTTTAGTTTGGTGTAATCCCACTTACTGATTTTCGCTTTTTTAGCTGGTATTTTTTGGTGCTGTGTCTAAAATTTTGTTTGCAAGAGTAATGTCAAGGAGTTTCTTCCTTATCCTTTCTTCTAGCAGTTTTATAGTTTGGGGTCTTACATTTAAGTCTTTAATGCATTTTGAGTTAATTTTTTGGAATAGTATTAAGATAGGGATTCAATTTCATCCTTTTGCATGTGATTGTCCTGTGTTTTCTTGTGGTTCATGCTATTTCTTTAAGAGGATGATTCTGAATTCTTGGTCAGACAGTTCATGGATCTTCATGGGGTGGGCCTGGAGTCTGGGTAGGGGCCCAGACAGCACCGACCGGGAGCTTGGTTTGGAGGGAGCCATTCTAGATACTGGGGCCATGAGAGCTGGCTTGGAACTTGAGATCACAGAGGCTGACTGGTGCTGGAGTGAGCTGAAAGCCTTTCTCCACAGCAGCTGGCCTGGTTCTGGGCCCAGACAGAAGTCTGGGTTCATGGGTGCCCACCTGGAGCCCAGGTTGCAGGGGCTGATTGAGAACCTGGAGGCCATGGGAGCTAGCTGGCACTGGGATAACTGAGGGCTTGTGGGAACTTGCAGAGGGTTACCTAGGACTGAAGGGGTAAGCCTGACGATGGGATAGGCAGGCTCTGGGGTTTGAGGGAAAGTCTGGTGTTCACTTCACTCTCCTTCTACCAGGGAGGGTGTCTTCTACCAGGGAGGGTGTCTTCTACCAGGGAGGGTGTCTCATGCTGGGCTTTCTGGTCTTGGGGGACCTGTGATGGACCGGGGGTGCATGAATTATCTCTCCAACCCTCCTCAGTGAGTGCTTCCTTATTTCTATGCTTAGGTGCTGTAATCCCTTACCTGAAATCCTTGGATCTTGTGAAGGTGTTTTCTTGCAGGGAGATAGTTTTTTAATCGAATGTTTCTGGGATGGACAAAAACTAGAATTTCTGTTTTCCTTTTGCTGATATTATCTTCCTGTAATAGGTTTTTGAGAGAAGGCTGGGAGAAGCATGAGCTGATATACTTTCAGAGGGCCTTGTGGCAGAGGCAGAACTTGAATTGAAACTTGAAGAATAATTAAGACTAATAAAAGTTTAGGGAAGTAGAGAAAACCTTTCAGTCTTGAGACCAGCATAAAGAACAATTGGAGAGTAGGGAATAAAATTAAGTATTTTGCAGAAGTTTATTGATTGGAACAGAGATTGCACTATGAACAATGGCTAGGTAGAATAAAAACACTATAAATAGTTTTGAAAATTAGGCAGAGTTGTTTGGCACAGAAGATGATTCTTCAGATGGATTCTTCATATTTGGAGTCATGTGAGTAATAGTGTGTTTTCGGAAGAATACTGGGCATCCCTGATGGCTCAGATGGTAAAGAATCTGCCTGCAATGTAGGAAATCTGGGTTTGGTCCCTGTGTTGGGAAAGTCTCCTGGAGAAGGAAATGGCTGTCTACTCCAGTATTCTTGCCTGGAGAATTCCATGGACAGAGGAGCCTGGTGGGCTACAGTCCATGGAGTTGTAAAAGAGTTGGACACAACTGAATGACCAAACAACAGCAACAGGAAGAATACTATGAAAGCGTTACTCAAGATATACTTCTAATGGAGGTGGTGGTGAAGGAGGGGGATGAGGGTGGAAGATGAGTAAAAAGAAGATATGCATAGTACCTATCTCCCCAGGACAGCTTTCTTCCCAGACGATTAATTAACATCAAAGGGAAGTACTTTTATATCTTCCAAGAAAACAAACTTGGAATCATCTCCTTATGCTCTTTTTTCCCCCCTTCCTGGTGTCCTGCACCCCTTCAAAATAGTTTAGTTGGGAGGGAGGTGACCAACAAATTTAATGAGACATGAAGACTGGGCATCTCAATGGAGTTGACCTCTATGTAGTTAAAAATATGAGACATAAGCACAAATGATATTTCAGGACCGAAGAGGATGTGGTGGAAGTTGTTGACATAGCTGCAGCTGTAAGAGTAGATAAATTTGAAGGGTATGCATGAAGAACTATTTATCCTGACAGACACAGGTTCAAAAGAATGCATATAAAGGGAAAATAAAGTCCTGAGAGATAAATAAGGAGTATAGAGTATATGTAGAAACATAGGCGTTATAGATGGAAATTAGAAATGCACAGTTTGATGGAGGTGAAAAGAAAATCTTAAATTAAGCAATAAAATTAAATGTTTTGGAGGATTATAGTGATGATTATAGAAGGGATATTCAATTTTAAACCAAATAAATTATTTTCCAGCAATGATGAACAGGGTAAGTTGGATTAAACCTCACACTAAGAACTAGAAAATATGAATAAAATATTACAAAATGGTTTATCTGTTTGAAATCATTAGAGAAACAACTTGGTTAACTCCCTCAGAAAGGTGAGTCTGGAATTTAGGGCTAAACCTGGAAGAGATACTTGAGAAGTTGAGGTACTGTGCAAAATTTTTTAAGAAATCTGTAGCTGGGAACAAGAAAATTAAAGTCCAGGACTTTCTGGTGGGACAGGGTAAATTTTCTTATTTTGGATTGAGAACCCAAAACAAGAGTCAGAGTGAGCTGGAATTCAGCCAGTCCTTGAAGGGACTGAAGTCACATTCTGAATTTTCTCAATTCCTATTGCATTAAAGTCAATTCCATATGGAAAAGAACCACATAGAAAATGTACAACTGCAAAATACAAAGTGCAGTATGGAGAGTTAAAATTAGGAAACATAGTGTAAACAACACTGTGAAAAAATGATTTGGAGGCCCTGGAGTATTGAAGAGAGATAATGGGCCAGAAGCAGTTGGTGATAGGGAGTGGATCTGAGAGTTTTCCAAAGTTAGCAAAGCATATTGTCACATATTCAGTCATCTTTACAGACCTCAAACAGGAAAAATAACAAACAAACCAACATAGACTTGGCATAA